>NC_137961.1:11595214-12067663 GCF_963924665.1 Micromys minutus | reverse complement strand
GTCTATTTCCCAGCCAATAATCCTATCATATGATTTGCCATGTTTCATATGGTTTGCTGCTTTTAACTCCAATTATCCACCTCACATGGCCATTATTTTATGACTCCCATAACCTATGGTGGATTTCTGCTCTCTCTACCTTTTCCTCCTCCCTCCTCGTGGTTTTCCTTTGACCCCAAGTTTGGTAACCCTAAAACCCTGTCTATGCCTCTTCTGCCCAGCTATTGACTGTTGGCATCTTTAGTCACCAATCTGAAGTAACCAGGGGTCAAGGTCCCATAGGATCCCATGGGTCTATGTGCGGACTCTTTCTTCTCCAGTTCAACCAGGATTCGGGGGCCTGCTCTGAGCATTACAACACATAGCAACAGACCAAACCTCAATGTGAAGGCAACTTTTCAAAGCATTTAATTTGGCTTATGATCCAAGGGGTATTGGCTCACCATGGAATGATCAGGGCAACCAGCGTCAAAGGTTGCAGTTAAAGGAGGGTGCTCGGAGCTCATGTCTTCAGTCTGTCTCACCAAAGAGTGTGTAGGAACTAGAACTGGTGTGAGGATGTTTAAGTATCAACTCACACCCTCAGTGACATATTTTCTCCAGCAGGGGAGCATTTCCTAAATCTCCCCAAAAGATACCACCAACTGACAAGGGTTGGGTTCTCTGACTTAAAGCCTACACAATTGAGTTCTGTAACATGAGCCAATTCATGTTGAAGAAAAGCTCTGCAGGTAAGACTTTAGATGCCTCAACCTCTGGGTTATAGTAATAAATGTTTGTTAAATAACATTCATGAGTAAATTTTCTTTATTTATCATCTTTTTAAAATTTTAATTATGAGATTTGGCTATGCCTTTGTGTATGTCTGTACATGTTCATGCTGATTTCCAAGAAAATTAAACTGTTGCATTTTCTTAAGACCTACAGGAAGTTGTCAAAGCCTAGCTTTTTTCCTGGGAGTGAGCTTTTATTAATCGCTTGGGCGTTTCTATGGCAATGTAAACATTTAAAAGTCTTTAATATCATCCTGATGTCAGTGAATAGGAAAAGACTCATACCAGATAAAAACCCTAGCCATGTAAATGACTTGGTAAAGAGCATACGCATCACATGTTTAAACACGTGTTTTGGTAGAAATCACTAATTGTAGTTGTGCTTTGTATTTTGAAATCTTCAGAATAGATATTAAAGTGTATTGTATATGTGACAAATCCCCCTCCAAAACTAATCGAAAAACAAAACAAAACAAACAAACAGACAAAAAAACCCAGAACCATGAAAACAAAGCCAGGTAAAATAAGACAAAAGAAATTGATCTAAGAAGTCCAAAGGACTTCCTGTCCTAGAAGGAGACTTTTAAGTAGGAAACTAAAATTTCTGAGAACCAGATGACTTTCCTAAGTGAATTGTACTGAACGTCTAATGTAGAGCTAGCAGCAACCTCTAGTGAACTCATCTAGAATTTGGAAGAAACTTCAGAACCATCATACTGAGTCAGTGACACCTTATGGGGCTTTGAATAAGTTTTGCCCCCATATAATTCTGTGTTTTAACACTTCCTTATTGAAGAAGTTGTGGCTTTGTTGGAGAAAACGTGTCACTATGTAGGTGGGCTTTGAGGCCTCAATATGATGAGGCTCTGCCCAGTGCAGAAGAACCTCCTTTGGTTCCCTGCAGATCAAGATGTAGAACTCTCTGTTTCATCTCCGGCATCATGCAGGCCTGGATGCTGTCTTGCTTCCTGCCATGATGCTAAAATGGACTACACTTCTGAAACTGTAAGCCGGCCCCAATTAAATGTTTTCCTTTGTAAGAGTTGCCTTGGTCATGGTGTCTCTTCACAGCAATGAAACCCTAACTAAGACAAAGCACATTACTGAAGTAAAAGACATTATATATGAGACCAATTCCAAACCAGTGTCCCCAGTGCACATGGATTGAGAAACCTTCCATAAATAAATTTAGCAACCCATAATAACCTTATACACCCGAAAAGTAGGACTTATATCACCGATAGGGATAGTCTAACAAACAAAAGGAAACAATGAAATACTTCCCATTAGCATAAGGGAAAACACACAAAGACTCTTATTGACAAGGAAAACAACAGGTCAAAAATCTCACAACCTCCCTTGAGAAACACTCTATAAACAAGAAAACAGTATCTACAAAGAAGACTTCAAAACACCACAGCTGATGCTCTTAATGGTAAGACTGAAATCTTTTCCCCTAGACAAGGATATCTGTTTTTACTGCTTGTTCCACATTTGACTAATGGCTGGCTGTATCTGGTGCAGCTGAACCAGAAAGATAAAAGGAAAGAATAGTCTCAAAGAATTAATGAGCTTGTTTATTAAAAAATCTGAAGAATCTACACAATAGCATTTAGAGCTAAGTTCTTTAGAGTTAGAGGATGCAAGATAAACTTTCAAAAAATCAGTCTGTTTTTTATAATTTCTGTACAGTATCAGTGGACACTGTAAATGGAGTTGCAAAACAACTCCATGTATGACTGGGTAAGTAAGAATACTTGAAGTAACTGTAACTATGCAATAAAAGCTACAAAACATTATTGGAAAAAACTACAGAAGACCTAAGCAAACAGAAGACACCTATTCCTGAATCAAAAGAACCTTGTTCTGATGGGCTGTCCTCTCTCCAGATTGATCTCGACAAGAAATTACATGTAATCAAAGTTGATCCTAAAATCATGTGCGAATACAAGAGATGCTGAGTACTCACTAAACAATCCTCAAAACAATCTCTAAAATTCATGCTATGAGGATACTTATATTTACTGATTTTAAAGCTTAACACATTCTACACTAACTTGTACCAAGGTTGTATACTACTAACATAAGGAGAAACATTGATAATCTGAGTAGAACTAAAATTTCAGAACACAACACATATATATGCAGTAATTATTAAAAAGGAAGGCTTATCTCTTTATCTGCCCCTTTAGTCTCACTCCTCGGGTGCACCTCTAGTTTGGAGCCGCTCACACGGACTCTGTCACTCAGTCCCCCTCCACGAGATTCCCTTCCCAGGCAGCTCACTCTGCCTGCCCTGTTGCTTCTGTCCCAGTGTGTTTCCTTACCCCACCACCCAGCACAATTATGACTCTACAGCCCGGGAACTTTTCATACAGGTTTATACATTAAATTCTCAATCCACAAACCCTTTACACAGTAAGATTACATCCAATAGACAAAGATACAAACTACCCTTCTATAAGAGATAAAAGATCTATAAAATGCCTTAAAAATATTCAATTCTACCTAACACCAATTATGGCCACCAGGATCCAGGTCTGTTTTCTCCAGCTCCATCTTGATCTCTTCCCAATCTCTGTTCCTCTTCCATTTTTCTACCTTTTCTCTGCCTACCTCTCCACTACATATCAATACACACACACACACACACACATACACACACACACACACACACACACGCACACGCACACATGCACACACACGCAAACTCGTCACCAAATGAATCAAGTCTAAATTTAAGAGCAAAACCTTTAAAAGCCATGAGAACAAAATCAAACTATAAATCTTCATAGCCCAAAACTAAGGTATGTCTCAATTGTGGCACTGAAAACCTAAACATCCGGGAACATTATAAATTATATTCCGTTGATGCTCACTCTTGTACGCATCTGAGGACATTTTCAAGACAATAAGAACACAGTCTACTTCTGGTGTATCTGTTTGCCCGCTGCCTGTCTGCCTGCCTATCCGTCTGTCTATCTGTCGTTCTCTGCGCTCCGATCCCGTGGGGCTCATTTGGTTCCATTGGTCTAATGGCATGGTTGAGCTTTCTAGTCTAAGCTGAGATTGGACTGAGGATTACCATGAAAGCAAAGACATAACCTTGATTTCTGTAGCTTGGGCTATATAGTTTTCCCTGGATGCCGCGTGCCGGTGCAGCAGAGATGGATGTGGGCTCTATGCCAGAGTCTCACAGGATCGGGCCATCTGCAGAGACAGCGGTATTCCTCTCACACTGCTATCATGCGGTCTGAGAGGCAAGCACTGAAGGTCTTGGCACAAAACACTAATGCCTTGCTTTAACCTTTCCTAATAATAGAAAGGATGCCAGAACCGAGCAGCGCCTCTCCTAACTTCTGACTGGCTGTATCCCCATGGGGAGTAGAGGCTTGATTGGCTGTATCCCATGGGGAGTCTATTTTGTCTATTTATGTCTTTATCTCCAGCATCAAAGAAATGCTTTTCACAAAGCAAGTGACAAGTTAATGTGAACAAAATGCATAAAATAACTATTAATTAATAGAGCTACGTGGTGGCACATTACGCTTTCCCACTGGATTAAGACACCCTGTAATTCCCTTAAACTTTAGTAGTTTCCAATGACTTACACATATGTTTTTCATGCATGAGTTTTACTAGGTTCTTATAATTCTAAAGCCAGGCATTTATGATTCAAAATTTTATTTTCCTTTTTCAAGACAAGTTCCTGCTACATCGCCCTGGGTGGGTGGTGCTGCCTGTTATTCTGACTGGCCTTGAATTCATGACAATCCTCCTGCTTCAGCATCCCAAGTGCTACCCTTCTTAGCTAAGATTAGCTTGGGAATCAGACAGTCTATGACACAATTAGTTCTTTTCTATAACTTCATACAATTTTAACTCAAAAGTGAATAGACACATTTCCCAAGAGCTTATTATAATTGCCCCAAGGTAATCACAGGCAGATTTACCAACCTATCCCAGCATGCCCTTCTGCTAACAGGCTCAGGGTTAGGCACCTCACATGGAGTTTTCATTCTGCAGGCATGGAAAAGTCGAAGGATCACCTTAATTCAGTTCACCTGCATTCCTTCAGCTAACTCGAGAGCTCAGAAAAGCAGTTAATTTGACTCAGTTGTTTGACATATTGACAACTAACTTGATTTAAAGCAATCAACCTGCTTTGTGTGGTCTTTGTTTATTGCATCTCTCCCTCTCCCTCTATCTCTCTCTCTCCCTCTATCTCTCCCTCTCCCTCTATCTCTCCCTCTCCCTCTATCTCTCCCTCTCTCTCTCCCTCTTTCTCTCCTTTCCCCCTCCCTCTATCTGTCTCTCTCTCTACCTCTCCTTCATTTTTCCCTCTCTCTCCCTCTCCCTTTATCTCCTCCTCTCCCTCTCCTCCCCCTTCTCTCTCTTCCTCTCCTCCCTCCCCTCGCTTTATTCCCTCTCCTCCTTCCCACTTTCTCTCTCCCTCTCCTTCCTACTTCTCCCTCTCCCTCCTTCCTTCTCCTCCCCCTTCCCCCTCCCCTTCTCCACCTTTCTCCCCCCAGGGCTGGGAGTTAAACTTAAGGACTCACAAATCCCAGGCAAGTAGTTCTACCACTGGGCTCTACCATATTTGTTAATATGCAGTTCAATGCACCACCAGAATATGTATGCTGACAGCCGTGTTGTTTGATTTTTCTTTCTGCATTTCTGGTGTAAGACCCCCATGTTTTATCGATTTACTTTTTTTAAAGATTTCCCTTTTCACGCATATGTGTGGTTGTCAGTTTGAGTCTGTGCATAGAGGCCAGAGGTTCCCTGTAACTAAAATTACAGGCAGCTGTGAACTTTTCTGTGTGGGTGCCAGGAACCAATCCGGGGTCTTCTGCAAGGAATGTTGACCGCTGAACCATCTCTCCATCCTGCTTTGCCCATTCCTGTTTATGATGACGGGAAACTGTGCTTAGGCCTTATATTCTCTGAGGCCAAGAGCAAGTTCTTCCAAACTGCAGGATTTATGGTCTTCTACAATATCCTGGAGAAATGGAAAAAGAAACTGACCCATTAGAGAGGCATCAACTTGGCATGGCAGGACTTTGGACAATAATAACCCTGTCCTTTCAGGGCATCTGTCTGAACTGCTGCAAGAGAACACAGGTCAGGGTCACAGCTGCTGTGTTTTACACAGTGTCCCCAGGGCTAGCTCAGTGCTTACCATGCAATTGGTGCCGTGTGTGTGTGTGTGTGTGTGTGTGTGTGTGTGAGAGAGAGAGAGAGAGAGAGAGAGAGAGAGAGTGAGAGAGAGAGAGAGACAGAGACAGAGACAGAGAGACAGAAAGAGACTGAGAGAGGGAGAGACAGTGACGGAGAATTAATAAAATTTTACCAACTAAAATTAAAGAAAAGGGGAAGAAAAAGTTGTGTATTCAATACCAAAAAGTATCAGTACGATCGTAAAAACACACCCGGGTGTCATCACACCCAGGCATGAAGCGCCATACTATGTATTTGTCAGAGAATTGTTCATGTATTCCCTTGTAGTCTACTTGTAGTTTTGAGAACTGAAAAGAACACTGGCATTTCCAGCCCCAGGTTAGAAGCTTTGCTAGAAGGTAATTAGTGAATAGAACACCAGTATGAAGTGGACTTCTTAGAAGGAAAGCCAAAGTCTTGTGTAACAGAGAGAACTAAGTATAGAATCCTCAAGTCTCCACTGCCTTGTGTATGTATCTACATATGTGTGCTTGTGTGCTCAACATAGAGAAAGGGGGGGGGGGAGCACAGGGTAGGGGACATCAAGATAAACACCAGCCAGGCGACTGGAAAGAGTCTGCACTATTCCGACAGTGGGTGAAGAAGAGAAGACCTCAGGGAGCTTCCTGAGGCTCTGAGAGAGTGCTTTTCTCTTCCTGTGTTGAAACATCCTCATTTCCACAGAATTACAGATTCATGGGAAGTTGTGAAGAAAATACTAGGAGGCCCCCTGTGGCTTCTCCTGCTTATCTTTGTTGGCTGTGATTTATGGGACAGGGTTAGAGACCTGGCTTGCTTGGTTATGAGATTGTTGTTTCCTTAGTTACTCTGCTGTGGTTGGATACATTAGGGTTAGGCCCCCCTCAAGAGCCATGTGAGAAGATGATGAGTCATTTTATGAAAGCAATCTAAATATACTTATAATGCATTAGGAGGGCTTAATAGATTCTGAGAAAATCTATCCTGCTGTGTAGCAACTGATGTTAATGATTATAGTCACACACCACACCATAAAGGATCTGTTTAGGGAGGCAAAAAAAATGTATTACATATGGAATCTATAGCAAAAACTAGACAGGACTCAAATGCTCACCAATCAAGAATTAGTTGATGGGCTGGAGCCATGTCTTAGCAGGTAAGAGCAGTCTGCTCTTTTACAGGTCCTGAGTTCAATCCCCCAAAACCACATGGTGGCTCATAGTCATCTATAGTGTGATCTGATGCCCTCTTCTGGCATGCAGGTGTACATGCAGACTTGTATACATAAATACATCTTTTTAAAAAGGAATTAGTTGAAGAAATTGTCAAAAAAAAAAAAAAAGAAAGAAATTGTCCACTGGATAACTTTATGCAGAATTTTAAGTACATATTAATAGTGATAACATCCATATATAATATAGATATGTATCTAGAGACATATATGTACATTTTATCTCTCTTCCTTTTATTATTTTCTTCTCCCCTCTTTGACTGACATTGAGGAATAGAGTGCACTCACTGTGGTCTAGTGTCATACTCTCCCTATTACTTTGGCTTTACCTTCTGTAGGTGACCTGAGAGGGTCCCTTGGCTTTAACTATCAATGCAGATCGCTTGACATCTACATTCCCAATGTTCTCCTTTATCCTTAGCTCAGACTCTTATATTCAGTTGACAATTTGACATTGTCTCTTGGATTTTCAAATGTCCAGCAGACTATATCCTCCCCCCACTCCCAAGCATTCCTCTGTGAACTGGCCTTGGCTTATCTTTTTGTCTTTTATTTAAACCCAACTCCATCCCCTATTCACTTTGCTCTAATTTGTTTATTCTATATTTTGGCACATCAAGTTCATCCTGGGCTCAGTAACTTCCCCTTTGCTGCCCTGTCTCCTGGAAATGTTTTTTCTTAGCTGTTCTATCTCAAGTTCATCTTTTCAGAAAAGCTTCTCCTATTAACATATTTAAAGCCATACCATCCTGCAATAGCTCTTACACCTCATTTTATGGATACACAACACGTATTTGCCACCTTTCTCCCCATTAAAATGTTATCTCCAGCCGAGAAACTCCCTATCTTGTTAATTCCTGGAACCAGAATATCTTCAAAGAGTTCCTGAAACATAAAAATGTTCAATTAATATATGCACCACAATGTTCATAGCAGCTCTATTTATAATAGCCAGAAGCTGGAAAGAACCCAGATGTCCTTCAGAAGACGAATGGATACAAAAATTGTGGTACATTTACACAATGGAATACTACTCAGCCACCAGAAACAATGACTTAACCAAATTCTTAAGAAAATGGCTGCATCTAGAGGATATCATCCTGAGTGAGATAACCCAGTCACAAAAGAACAGACATAATATGCAGTCACTGATATTGGGATGCTAACCCCAGAGGCTTGCACTCCCCCAGAAACAACTCACAGACTGTATGAAGTCCAAGAAATAAAGAAAACAAAACAAAAAAAAATTTATAAAACAAGAAGACTTTGACTATTTCCATGTTGCGTTTTGTTTTGCATGTACTTTACGCTCATTGTAACTATTAGGTTTTCAATGCATACTGTCAAGCCTTTGAAAAAATCAAGTACTGACTAAAAAATATATTCATATAGTTTTATGTAAAAATTATTTTAAAATCTAAAAAAACAGTACTGACAAAAATGTATAATTTTAAGCAAAAAATGTTTAAAATCTGTACATTTATCTTTGTTTTGTAAAATAAAGTTGTTTTAAAAAATGTTCAATTAATATTTATGTTGAATAGGGATTTGGGGTGTAACTCAGAGGTAGAGTGCTTGCCTTTAGGAGGAGTTGGGCCATGGGTTCAGTTTCCAGCACAGAATGAAAGATTATGCTGAATAAAGTTGGGAAGGATGTATACCAGTTTATGGGTAGTATAGGAGGTAAATTATGAATTCATATTTACTTTTCAGACAAGAAGTATTGTAGTCTTTATTTGAAATAAAATGCATCTTAATTATAAATAAGAATCAGTAAACAGTGAATTCTCGGGCTATGGATCTGAAAGAGGAGTCCTGGGAGGTTTTCTATTTTGATGATGATAGATAGACAACCTGTCATAGACCACATGGAATACCTGTGGTTTTGTAGACACACCAAGCAGTCAAGCAAGAAGGTGGTTCCACGATTCACATCCTTTTGGGTTGGTTGTTGTATACTTCTGGAGATTCATTTAAATAATTTCCCCCAAAGGTTAACGACAGGAGCAGCCAGTATTGTGAGCTCCTACCTGTTTTGCGCCACATCTCTGACAGATGCGCTCATCTGTTTACTTCTTTTCTACACACAGAAGCACAACGTTAGCTGCTGTCCCCAGCTTTGAGTGTTATGTCAGCACACGAGGGACAGACCTTCGGCTTATCGAATATTGCAGCTCTTTGCTTGTTCTGGAGCCTCTTCTGAGACTATGGACTTAGTTCAAGGCCGGGTGATGCTATTTTTTTCTTTTTTCTAATAGGAGGACAAATAGTGTTTGCTTTGGTCACCCAAGTTCAGGTTATTGAATCATGGTCCTATGCATATATAAAGTCTAGTTAGAGCCACTGTTTTGGGATGGCCTTGCTTTGCTAAGCACAGATTCTCCCCTTGGGAACTTTTCCTGCTCTTGCAAAATGATGACCATTTCTTTGGTTTGGGGGATTGCTGTGGTTGTGAGCTGTTGCATATGGTTTGTCGTTGGGATAAGGAGAAGGTATGAAAAGATATTTTTTAATTTGTCTTTTAGTGTATTTCTAGTATTCGTTGCCTTCACTATTACAGTGTGAAAAATACTGATACATTAACATTTTAAAATTTAAAATGTAAAGATACTTCTTTGACTAAATCTAACAAGATGTGGATAGTTCCCCCTTGGAACATTCACATACACCACTGGTAATGCAGATCTTGTTAAACAAAACTTTAAAAAAAAATCACAAAATTTTGATGCAAGTTTGTGTATGTTTGTGTAGAACAAACCTAAGCTGGGAAGAGTAATATTTGGGAGCGATCGTTCTGTGACATGAACTGAACAGATGCTCTGCCTAGGCAAGCATTCATTTGGGTTTTCTGCAGACTCGCTCTGAGCTTGGGTGAGAGCACAGGGCTCGAATCTGCCTGCCTCTAACTTTCCTGTCCAGTGTTAATCGGCTGTGTGGCTGGGAAACACTGCACATGACACCAATGTGAATAGTTCAAAGAACATTTAGGGGCAGGATATTTAGATATTTTCTGTCCTGTCAACATCAGAGTAGGATATCCCTGGCTTTATCGTCAGAGAGGTAGACCACTGTGTGTTGTCTTACTTTAAAATTTTTTCTTTGCCCCTTGAGTTATTATAATTAGTATCTGATAGCTTCCAGTTTTAATTAAGCAGCTTAATCTTCATGCTAGGAAAGCGAATATCAATTAAGCTCAGTTATTCTTACAAGACATAAAATAGTTTGTGTTGGGAAGTAAATAAGTTTATAATTTTAATAAAACATTTAAGAGAGAGCAAAAGAGCGTTGGATTATAGCTCGTGATCTGCCAATGCTTACCTGACCCAGTTTTATTTTTTAAGGATCTACTTTTTTTCAATTTTTTATAGGATCTAATTTTTTAAATGAGATTCCTGTTCTCTTCAAATATTGCAGAATACTAATGTTCGTTTTTCAGAGTTGAGGATCAAATGGAGGGTTTCAGAGCTCCACCACTGAGCAACACCTCCAGCTCTCAGGATGCCTGTATTTTAAATTATATAGATTGTTAAAACTTGATTATATAGATTGTTAAAACTTGAGTCCCGTATCCCTTTCTGTTACTTGATGTTTCACCTTCTTTAAAACACTGAGCAAATGAAACATTTTAGGAATTTAGGAAAATGATTCTTAGAACGAGTCTAATAATTAGGTGACAGTTTCATTTCTATACCAAGAGCTAGAATCTTGTTGGCTGTGTTAACACTTTCAGCTCTGTCGTTGGGAAAAGCAATCAGACACGGGCATAGAAAACAATGTAGTGAGTCCTTGATGAATGTTTGTATATATGGTGGTGGGTAGCCTAATGGGTGGGTTGCTAGATGGATTTATGAGTGAGTAGATTTAGTAATTGCCTTCACCGATATCTTAGTAAGCTAAAAAAGCCAGTTTTAGTAAAAGGGCGGGGTCCCCACCATCAAAAGAAGTATCTACAAACTGTGGTTACGAAGCTTGCAATAAGTAGTGGAAAACACGTGTCATTTCCCCCAACCTCTCAAATCTCTGCCTTACAGGAAAGTAGGTGAGCCTCCGTTGGAGAACGGGTATATCCCGTACCTGGGCTGTGCTCTGAAATTCGGATCCAATCCTCTAGAGTTCCTCCGAGCGAATCAAAAGAAGCACGGTCACGTGTTTACCTGCAAACTGATGGGGAGATACGTTCACTTCATCACAAACTCCCGGTCATACCACAAAGTCTTATGTCACGGAAAATACTTTGACTGGAAAAAATTTCACTACACTACTTCTGCGAAGGTAACGAGTTAAGCAGACTCGGTGTCCTTAGTCTGTTGGTGAATTGGTATACTTAGTTGTTCCGATTTTATTAGGACGTGGGATAGAGGTAGCGTAAAATCAGGAAGTCTCCTAGTAAGAAGTGTTAGAAATGAGATAGATGTAAGTTTGTCATCGACGGTTACAGAGGACACTGCACACATGGATCAGGAAGGTGCAGCTTCATAACTCCAGTGGTGCGTACACAACAGTCTGAGCAGAGTGTGGGCACACTTAACCTTCAGTCCTTGAAAGTAGGCTGTGTATTTAAACATCATTGGGATGCCATCAAGAACCTGTTCCAAAGAAAACAGCATTTAATAATTGTCTTTCAAGGAAATATTAGATATAGTCTCTGTCGTTAACTAGATTGAAATATGGTCAAAGTGCATCCATAAGAAATATACAGGCAGGATAGTATAACACCAAAGGATGATGGGTAACCCAGAGAGGTTCCACTGTAAAGCGGGGATTTGAAGTGACCCCTAGGGAAGAGGATGTCTTGGTTCTTCCTTTGGAATGTGCTGTGAAATCACATTAGGGAAGGCCAGACAGAGAAGTGTGAACGTATTTAAACTATCTTCCAGTCACTCTCTAACACTAGCCCTCCCCGTTTCATGGATTTTATTTTCTGCCAGGCATTTGGACACAGAAGCATTGACCCAGATGATGGAAATACCACGGAAAACATAAACAACACTTTTAACAAAACCCTCCAGGGAGACGCTCTGTGTTCACTCACCGAAGCCATGATGCAAAACCTCCAATCAGTCATGAGACCTCCTGGCCTTCCTACATCAAAGAGGGCCGCCTGGGTCACGGAAGGGATGTACGCCTTCTGCTACAGAGTGATGTTTGAAGCCGGATATCTGACTCTGTTTGGCAGAGATATTTCAAAGACAGACACACAAAGAGCGCTTATTCTAAACAACCTTGACAACTTCAAACAGTTTGATGAAGTCTTTCCAGCCCTGGTGGCAGGCCTCCCCATTCACTTGTTCAAGACGGCACACAAAGCCCGGGAAAGGCTGGCTGAGAACTTGAAGCACAAGAACCTCTATGTGAGGGACCAGGTCTCGGATCTGATCCGGCTACGCATGTTTCTCAACGACTCGCTCTCCACCTTCGACGACATGGAGAAGGCCAAGACGCACCTCGCTATCCTCTGGGCATCTCTAGCCAACACGATTCCTGCAACCTTCTGGAGCTTCTTTCAAATGATCAGGTGACTAGGAATTTAAGTGTTTATCCCTTATAGTGACAGATGTTATATATATATATTTTTTTAACTCAAAAAAAAAAAATCCGCAAAGACGTGTAGACTTTTCTGTGCCGTCAATCAACAAAGCGCTGCCCAAGGCCTATGTTTAGAACGTGCACAACAGAAGCAGCATTTTGTAGGATCTCAGTCCCACGTTCATCACCATATAAACATTTTTAAATGATGACTGACTTGCAGAGGTGATAAGGGCGGTGGCCACGCCTTACTAATTCCTGCTGTGCTGCTGTCTCACAGGAATTCTCAGCTAAGTAGCACCACTGATTTCATCCCATACACGAACTGCAGCCATCTTTTAAGTCACACGACTACTTGCTAGTCAAACAACCCTGAGGCCCGGTTCACTGTAACCGGGTGAGATAGGTCTCAAACTCAGCCTCCAACCAATTTCCAGGCATTGGAATGGAATATCCCTTGTCCCACCATTCAAAAACAGTAATGTCAACCGAAAGAGTTCTGAAGCCATGCTGTGAATTTTAAGAGTACATTTTAACTTCTCCTTGAGGATTAACCAGTCCCTTGTAACTGTATTTCAGGTGATGTATTCCTTCTGACTTGCTATGCTCATCATATAGCAGAATCCTCAGTTTACAGAGACCTGACCAAAGTTTTGCTTTTACCTAGCAAAGCCCCTTTAATAGCCCGTTCATGAACTTAAGGACACGAGTCCAGTTCAGTGCCCTTTGGCATACTCCCTTTGGCAGAATTCTCTTTCACATTCTCATGACCTCCTCCTCTTGCACACTCCCTGGTACCATGACCTCTCCTATAACCACCTCATTAAAAGAAATGCATAATTCTTATTTCCTTGCAGATCTCTGAGTAAGGACGTTTCCCCCATTGTGTCTCTTCCCGTAGGAATCCCGAAGCAATGAAGGCAGCCTCTGAAGAAGTGAATGGAGCATTACAGGGATCTGGCCAAGAGCTCGGCTCTGGGGAGAACACCATTTACTTGGATCAAGTGCAACTGAATGACCTGCCGGTACTAGGTGTGCTCGCTGTGCTAAGCCCCACTCACCCTATCACTAGTAACAATGCAGGACACCAACCATGTGCTATATATTGTGCCCCCAAACCAATCTGATAGCAAGGGACATTTTCATTTGTATCTACCAAGCAAGAGACCGAGACCCAGGGTTGGGATGATGCCTGGGATCAGAAGAGGAAACAGAGGCAGCACTTTTGATACTCAGCCACTCTGTGTCCTTTGCCTCCATGTTAGTGCATTAAAACCACTAAGGTTAGGGATAAAGGAAGCACAGGGTTAATGTGAGCAAGGTACCATCAAGGAAGAATGATTGGGCTGAGTAGTGGGACTAAAGCTTTTCTTCCCCGGCTTCTATATTTACTAGCATACAGAAGCGTCATGTGTTTATAGTAAAACAATCTTGGTAAGTTCTCTTCTGTAAGGGACAGAAGCTGACATATGGTACCAGAGCAGTGTAGTTTGTTAAAAGCGGCAGAAGTCTGGCTCAAGGCCTCTGGTTTCTGCTACACCATTAATTCTGGCCTTGAACCAGACCAGTGACTCATTGCAGTGAACACTTGCAAGATAGCTGTTTGGGTAAAAATAATGTGGCAGACCCTGACACACCACAGCTTCCATGAAAAGATAATTAATGATGATGATGATGATGATGATGATGATTGCAATTATTTTGCTTTCTTTTATTTTGGAGGGAAGTTACAAGGATGGAGGGCAGATGTGGAGGGTCAGGGACATGAGTGGGACCAAGGTGTGTGATGTAAAATTCATAAAGAATTTTTTAAAAGTTAAAAAAAATAGTGACAGAAATCTAGGTCCTGTGCTGCGTGATGTGGAAGGCGTAGACACGTACACACATACACAATCATGTTATGGACCCTGAGAACAAGGCAGCTGAAGGTTAGAGGCTGGAAGGCCACACTGGACCTCTTTACACTCCAAGTATTTATCAAGAGATTTATCATGTTCCTGCATGTCTCTATCCGGAAGCAGGAAAGCATTGCACATCCTCAGATAACGAATGGCTGTAAAGGACACTCCTAAACACTGACTGGCACATGAATGAAATGACTGGAGAGACATTTACCTATCGGCATGTTTAGTCTGATCAACAATAATTCACGAGAATTGATTACTAGTTTATTCAATATTGTGTTCTACAGAAATAATATTAATGTTCTATAAAATGAGGGATAGCTATGTAGTTCTCACTGATGGTGAAGAATATCATATCACACCAAATATTAACTTAGATGGTTCTCAGCCTTCCCAACGCTGTAACACAGTTCATGTTGTGGTGACCCCCCCCCCACAACCATAAATTATTTTTATTGATACTTCAGAACTATAATTTTGGTACTATTATGAATTGTAATATAAATGCCTGTGGTTTTTTGGATAGTCTTAGGTAACCTGTGAAAGGTTTCTTGACCCCAAAGGGGTCAGAACGCACAGGTTGGGAACCTCTGATTTAGATGGTCGGATTGAAAATGTATGTTAGAACCCCTGAATCACCAAGAGTAGAACAGTAGCAACAGACACAGCTTTGGGAAGCTTTCACCTGTTAGCTTTCCATATGTTCATTTTGTATGTAGGTTGTCAGAAGTATTTCAGGTTTGATGTCAGGAGCCTTTAAGTGCATAGATTCAGGCTGGTGTGATGGCCCCAGTGGTTTAAAGAAAGCAGTTGCTGCTTTTGCAGAGGACCCAGGTTTAACTCCCAGCACCCATATGAAGGCTCAGAACCATCCACTTCTGGAGGAGCTGACAACTTCTTCTGACCTGTTCAGACATTGGGCATGTGCATGTGCATGCATACAGGCAAAATGCCCATAAAAACAAAAATAAATTGAAACTATTTTAATGTATAAATTATTCTTTCCCATACCTCCATTTCCCTTCCCTCTTTCCTTTTCTCCCATCTGACTTCTATCATTTTAAAATATATAGATAGCATCATCAAAGAGTCTCTGAGGCTTTCCAGTGCATCCATGAATATCCGTACAGTTAAGGAAGATTTCACTCTACATCTTGAGGATGGTTCCTACAACATTCGAAAAGATGACATAATAGCGCTTTATCCACAGTTAATGCACTTGGACCCTGAAATCTACCCAGACCCTCTGGTGAGTTTCTGCTCTTCAAAGCTAAGTATTGTGATATCCATGCAGGTTCAAATAAGGAATGGATTTTGCATTACAGCTTTGATTTGCTCATTAGAACCATAGTTAATTCCCCATCATAACAACAAATATTCATATGTTTTGACACTTCATTGATAGGGGCAAGAGTTTTAGTCCTTAGATTTTCATTCCATAGATTCTTCTAGATTGTGTTCTAGATTCCATTGTGTCTTCTAGATTGCAAAGCTACCTTTGTTTTCCTTAAAAAAATACCTTCTGCCAGGCCCACACTAATGGAAGATAACATATCTGACTCCATCCTTCTAGCTTCTGTTGAGAACCCTTCTTGCTTCTCTGCCTAACTGAGGCATGGGTCCCCAGGCAGAGCCAGAAGGCACCTAGAGCTTCTAGTTCCACTTGCTCTCTATATGCCCCCTCTGGCTTAGAGCTGGCTGTGTGGTAAATTGCTGAGGATGGAGTTATTAGTAGAAATTTACACTTTGGGTCTTCCAAATAAAAAACGGGACACATTGCTTTCACAACATCTCATTGGCTTGTTGTACGTTTATTGCAGACTTTTAAGTATGACCGGTACCTTGATGAAAGTGGGAAAGCGAAGACCACCTTCTACAGTAATGGAAACAAGCTAAAGTGTTTCTACATGCCCTTTGGATCAGGAGCTACAATATGTCCCGGAAGACTATTTGCCGTCCAAGAAATCAAACTGTTTTTGATTTTGATGCTCTCCTGCTTTGAACTGGAGCTTATAGAGAGCCATGTCAAATGTCCCCCTCTAGACCAGTCCCGGGCAGGCTTGGGAATTTTGCCACCACTAAATGATATTGAGTTTAGATATAAACTGAAGCACTGACTGTGGTGGGAAGAAGAGGACACTGGACGATGTTACTTGGCTGCTGAGCGTCAACACTATCACTAAACAGGCCTCTGGGACAAATGCTCACTGATGCTCCTTAGTGACTAGATTAGTGAGAACTCTGTTCTCACTGGCCACGTTCCTGAGTGTTCACATAGCTGGGACCCGAGTTACATCATTTTCAGAAGCCATGTCTTTTGTTTTTATTTTCAAAATGAAGATATTCCAATTGGCATGATTTTTTTTCCTAAGGAAATTGCTTTGTATTTTTATGAAAACTACCGGTTAATTATAAAAGGGCTTCAAATTCACGTTTTAGTGAAATTATTAATTTTTCACTAGTGAGGTCCTTCAGGTGTGAGCATATATTATAAAAATGTTCTAATGGGTCATATCATGCTATGCCTAAAGGTAAAGGAAAGTATTGTTCAGCCTTTTCTATGTCTGGTGGGAGCCTTTTGAAAATGATCTTACTGTTCTGGAAACACTAGGGAAGTTTCAACATTGCTCCTCCTTGTATTTTAACTTATTGTTGCTGTAAATTTTCATTCCAGTTTTAAAATACCTTATCTTCTCCCTTTTCTGACATGCATACCAATGAGCAGAATACTTTTCAAAAATTATAAAGGTATCCAGAACCCACCCTGAGACTTTCAGGCCTTTAAGCCCAGCACTGTTGAGGTAGAGCCAGGCAGATCGATGACTCTGAGGTTATTCTGGTCCACATCATCTCCAGATAAGCCAGGGCTACAGAATGGGACCTTGTTTAAAGAAACAAAACCAGTTAATTTTTATGTCATAACTGATTATGAATCAGCATAAATGATACATTTAAAATCAGGACTCAGAGAAAATGACCAATTAAAAAACTTAGTTATGAAGCATGTGGAGTTCATTAACTGCAAGTTGACGTAAGTTCTTTAAAAATGTTATATGTTTCATCTCTAGATGCTTTGTAGATGAAGAACAAGAATGAAAAGCTGAAAAATAGTGTTTAAATACTGAGTACAATAATGCTTTGGTAATATACTTTAAGAGAGTTTTTAGCTGTGCCATTTTTACTGGAAATATTTATGTGTAAATTATATTTATCTGTTTCTTATACCATAAATATAAAAAATATTGTAACATTTAGTAATTTTAAAATTACACCTCTTTCAGAAAATAACATAGGAATGTTCGTGTTAACTTTGAACACAACATTTAAATTATTCATCTCCTGATAAGCTATAATAATTTTTATCTTATTTATTTAAAATATTCCTATCTTCAAGAAACTCAAAATATTCAAAGTAATTGCTCACTCAAATGTCTCCCAAAGATAACAGAAGTTCAACAACATGTTTTTATCTTTAGGGACTGAAGCAAGGGCTGGTGGATGCTGGGCAGGTGCTCCAACAGTGAGTTATATCCACAAAACTTAAACTTTTAAAATCTCACCACTAAATATTATCATGGAGTCATTACCTAAGTAGGACATTTTTCTTTTCTTTTCTTTTCTTTTCTTTTCTTTTTTTCAGTTTGACAGAGTCCCATAGCAACCCAGGTTGGCTGGAATGCTCCACGTAGCTTAAGGAAGCTTTGAACTCACTGTACTTCCTGTTTTTCCTTGGTTTAGGAAGTAACTCTCCATATCAAGAAAACGTAATTGTTTAGATGAAGTACCAGAGTAACACAATTCTGTTATATACTAATCCATACTGAACTAAATTTTTTTTGAAAACAAGTTTTATGACTCTCTGACTTGAATATATCCATATGCCCTTCCATGGCTTCTTAAAAGCCTATTTTTCATACACAGAATGATGGGTCTCAAGGTGATGTCTCCTTCTCACGTCTACTCTTCTGCAGTGATGGATGGCAAATGATAGCCCATGGACCAAGGTTATGGGCTCTCCCTGTTTCTGTGCAGCCTAAGAGTTAAGAATAATTTCTTTTGTACATTTTAAATACTTAAGGGGAAAAAGCACATGACTATTGTGTGTCATACATGAAGTACCATATGAAATACTGGCAAACCTGTGAGTAAAATTTTTATTGGGAAACCAGACGCCTCATTCTTTTCATGATGTCAACAATACCATATTTTTAACCTGTGTGCGTGTGTGTGTGTGTGTGTGTGTGTGTGTGTGTGTGTGTGCTGTGCATTTTTGTGCAGGCAAGTGTGAGTGCTTGGATACATACATATGTGTGGAGGATGGAGGTTATGTTGAATGTTCCTCCACTGCTCTCCCTTGAGGGGCTCTCTCTTGAGCCAGAGTCCAATGCATGGGGTAGCCTAGCCAACTTGCCCCAGGGCCTTGAATTGCAGGAGGTCACCACACCCTCCTGGCATTTAGAGTGCTGCAGGATGTACTTCTCACTTACACAGTCAGTGCTTTCTCTGCTGAGCCCGGTGTCTACAGCTGTGTAACTGTAAAGGCAAGGAAGGCGCTGTGACAGAGACCAGGAGGACACAGAGCTTAGCATCTCAAAATCAGTGTCTACATAGGAAAAGAAAAAAGAGAGAGAAAGTCCCAAGTATTGGCCAGTTCTAGCTGCATTAGAACCCCCTGCTCACCTCCGGCAGAAAGACAGAGTATCAAGTGAGAGATAAGGTTGCCATTCCACAGTCAAAAACTGTGACCCATAATTGCTCCTGTCTGAAAGAACTGCAGGGACACAAATGGAGAAGATCTTGAGGAAAAGGGTGTCCAGAGACAAGCACAAATTGGGATCCAGCTCAGGGGGAGGCCCCAAGGCCTGACACTATTACTGAGGTTATGGAGCGCTCATAAAAAGGGACCTATCATGACTGTCCCCGAAAGCAGCTGAGTCAGATGCAGATATTTACCCCCAACCAATGGACAGAAGCTGCTAACACCTGTGGTTGAATTAGGTAAAAGTGACCCTGTAGGAGGATCAGCTGTTTCAATTAACCTGGACCCCTGAGATCTCTCAGACATTAGACCACCAACCAGGCAGCATCCACCAGCTGATATGAGGCCCCAACACATGTACAGCAGAGGACTGCCCGGTCTGGGTTCAGTCAGAGGAGATGCACCTAACCCTCAAGAAACTGGAGGCCCCAGGGAGTGCAGAGGTCTGGTGGAGTGGGAGGTGAGGGGGTGGGGACAGGCTCATGGGTGGGATGGGGAGGGATGGGGAGGGATGGGGAGGAGGTATGGGATGTGAAACAGTCAGAGGGTGGACCTGGAGGGAAACCCTTGCATGTTTTCTTAATTGATAATTTTATTAACTTAAGATGTATCAGTACCTGGAAAACTTTAAAGCACATGAGGAGAATTCATTTAAAACTCTGAAGATACAGTTTTATCAAAAATACCAATTTAGAAATTAATTAAAGACTACACCATTCATTTTAGAAAAAAAATTTATTTGAAAAAGGCATCTACGTTAAGAAACAACGATGTACATTGTATATGCATGTGTTAAAAATAGCATATTAAATTATGTTTTACACCAGCTAAGTATAATTAATAACAGCATTACAATAGCCTAATGTAAGGTAAAGTGGGCATGAAACAAACCACTGTGAATATTTCTCAGGATTGCTGTGGTCTGGTCTAGAGTCCACATGTGTATATGACACATGTGTAGTCTGAGTTTCTGCCCGAAGGCGAATATTAAAACCGCCTCTGCATTTCCCAGGTGCCAGTGCGAGGTTGGACGGTAGAGCTCTGAGAATTTGAACCCAGATCGCTGTGCTCAAAGCCGGCATCTGCAGGACTCCCAGAGGTCATCTTAACTCATATCAATGAAAAGATAAGCCACAATAAAGCACAATTTATGAGGCCATTCCTGTTCCTTGGTCCCCACTGTCTGGGAACATCACTTGGTCTGAGAATATGGACATTTTAGCCTGCTGGGCTCAGCTGATCAAGGGGGAACCAAGGCTGCAGTGTATTTATTATGAACTGTCTTATCCCCAACTCACCTCAGACAGTAGGGTGTCTCTTCGGCCGACAGAACATCATGAGATACCGTTTGTGAAGTCCTATGAACGGTTCCTATGGTTGCCGTTACAGGTCTTTGAGGCAGTAAGATCTCAGTCATGGATGACATTAGCATGCAGCTTTTGTCCGACGCTTTTTCAACCCATACTGTTAGCAATTCAATCCGGCCCTCTCCCTGATAAAGCGGCGGGACCAACTCCGTAGACCTTTGACATTATCCTCAGCCACGAGGTCCAGATCTCACTTTAGTTAGAAGCTGACATTCAGTAAACAGAAAAGCAGTTTTATTTAAAGAACTGTCGCAGTACAAGGGCATGCAGGACTATAGAAATGGCCTGTCTGTCCGCGGCCCGCTGTCTGCACTGAGCTAATTGTGCACTTTCTGTTATGTATCCCATTCTCCAAATCACAGGCTTTTCTAGACTTCCAGCACTCTGCTTGTCTGTAAAGATATCTCTGGGAAATAAAAGAATCAAAAACATGTCTAGAAATATTTCCATTACTATTATCACATACAGGCTTTCTCCTTTGGTGAAGGGCACCAGATGCTCAGCCCTGCTACCAGAGATAAACAAATGGCTTGTGTGAATCTGATAGATAAAATTAACATTGAGAAAAAATTTAACACAATGAGCGCCCCCCCACCTAGATGCCAATTGTGTGTGTCTTCCTGCTCTTTCCTCTTTTGCTCACACTCTTCCTGCTCTTTCCTCTTTTGCTCACACTCACTTTTGTTCAGGTTGAAAAGTGATGTCGGTGAGGTTTTCATCAACAGTTTTTGTGATTTCAAGTTCCCGACCTGCCATTTTGAACCTGGCTCCTTGGATTCTTCAGAGAGGACACGGGGCGGCATGGAGGGGCTCCCAAGGGAGTTGGGGGTGGTCTTTCCCCACCAGCAACAGTGTGACATCGAAACAGTTTCTGCTCTGCTGGCAAGAAAAGTAGTGAAGTCAGAGAACCTCTGATATGCCAGAATTTGTGTGTTTATTCATTTATTTTTTAAAAAGTAGGCTCTTGCTCTGGTCTTCCTGCCCCCACTCTCTCTCCATTCCCTCCCCCCCCATGGGCTCATGGCTCTACTCCTCTACTTCTCTCTCTCTCTCTCTCCCTTCCTTCCTCCCTCCCTCCCTCCCTCCCTCTTCCTCCCTTCCCTCTCCCTCTCCCTCTCCCCCCTCTGTCTTTCTCTGACTCTACTACCCTCTTAACTCCCCTCCCCATTCCCTGAATAACTCTATTCCATACTTTAGAAAGTAGGAAAATGTGCACTACAAGTTTTAAGTATATTTTAACTAATCGGTTAGTTCATTGCTTGTTATGCTGGGGTCACGTACATGTCATGAAGGTGTCCTATCACCTAGCCATGTCTCTGCCCCTGGCGTTTACCTTCTTTTTTGGAAAGTGTCATCATGTTTGGGAAGATGATTAGGGGAACTATCAGGCACATAATGACAGCACCCTGAACATGTGTCACTCAGGGTAACATGGTGCATAACAAGTGACATTTGTGTATTTTTGAAGACAGAGGGCAGATGTTTCTATGGGTACCGAGGTCATGGAAAAGAGTTCAGCATGCAGAACACTCTGATTTTAAGGGTCTTTAGCTCCTCACTTTTTGGGGGGGGGGCATTGCCAAATATTCCAGCGTGCCAAAGCACATAAGTAGATTTCATTTCACAGCCCACCAAGGCTCCTGTTCATACCAGACACCTGTCATCAGTGAAAGCGACGACCAGGACAGAACGAACAAATGATTTGTGCGGAGGCGTTTTGTAATGTTTTTCTTCACAGTCCAAGCTTCATCAAGAACAGCACTGTTTGGTGGCATTACTAGGAAGGCTTTCGCTTCTTTCTATTGATCTCTCATCCTAGTAAAATATTGGGAAAGAGTTACACACAGAACTGAGCATGCAGTTGGCAGGTGCCCATAATCTCTGGCAAGGCGGATTCACTGTTATCTAGAAGCTGGTGGCCACACAGAGGCCTCTACACTGTGAGGAGATTGCTGAGGGCTCTTGGAGAGCTAGAGGAAGGCTGGAAAAGCATTGTTACTGGATGAGATGTGGAGTCAAGGCCCGTGGAAGCTGGACAGTGTCCCTTCTCCGAACAGCCAGCCCATTTATTCAGAAATGCTCAGCTTCCTGCAGTGCCTGGCCTATTTTCTATTTATGATGAGGCCTTTGCTTAGGGACATCCTAATATAACCTATTCACTGTACAGTTTTCAAGGGCTGGGAGGTGGCTTTGCAATAGCATTCGCCATATGGATCTCCTTTTATCATAAGTAGGCCAAGTTTGTTCCACACAGCGAGGACTACTGGTGAAAGAATAGCACCAGAGCCCTTTCAGCTCAGCTCTTTACACAGTCCTGCGTGTGTGTACTGAGCAGATTCTTGGTAGCACAGTGTTTGAGGCCAAGGACACATCCTATTCAATAAACTTTGTTGGAAAATGGGACCTACCTCTCCACAACAACCAACAGAAGTCGAATTCGCTCATTACCTTAAGAATGGAAAATATGGAACAGTAGGCACAGGTGCTAAGGGAGACATAACAGAGCCAGCCTAAAAGCCACAGAGCTTCCAGACACACTCAACGCTTTGCCCTACATGGCCTCCCTTTCAGTGAGACGACTGAATGAAAGTAAATGAATCAGTAAGCTTGAAGGAAAATGAAAAGTAACTACTGTATGTCTTGATTTTCTCAGCTACAAAGATTAGAACTTACTGCATGGTAGATAGAAAGTTGAGAAACAGGAAGGTGTGAGGACCACAGGAGGCCATGTGTATATGTACTGACTCCAGTGAATCCCCAAGTCCTTCAGTTCCCATCCGTTCCCTACATAGTGCTACCAGCTCAGGAACAAACATTTAAAAGCAGGAATGTGTGGCAACATCTTATATTCAAAGCATAATACAAATATAATTAACCATGCCTCATAGGAGTCCACAGATAGTGAGCCTGGATGGCTGCTGGAAATAACTTCTGTAAGGAAAGTCTTGGCATAATTCCTAAACTCACTTAGACATTCAATCACACCTGCTAAGTTGTCATGATAAAAAAAAATTGACAGAAGTGAATTTTGGTGATTCACCGTTTAATAATTCAACCTGAAAACCATGAGACACCAATGAAAAAAATTAAAATTGACAAAATAATCTAGCTACAGGGACTGGAAGAATTAATGTCATGAAATTAATAATCACATTAGCCAACACAACTGCAACGCAGTACCTTTCACTCACAACAACTTTTACAAGCATAGAAAATGAAATCTGAAACTTCACGAATCACTATTAACCACCCTAGATTCTCAATGCTATTACATTTTACAAAAAAATAATAAAATAGCTGTAGACATCACATTTTCTGATTTCAAACTGTATCGCAATGCTATCATAATCAAAAGTACAAGCTGTTAAGCATAAACACAGACAATAGATCAATGAAATAAAGAACACAGAAATAAAAGGCTATATGTATGGTTAGCCCATTTTAAACAGGGCATTATGAACACGCAGTGAAGAACAGAAATTCTCTTCAATAAATTACATCATGAAAACTGAATATCCACATGGAAAAGCAAGAAAACACACCCTGCTCCATGCCCTTATTCGAGAAGAGCTTAACATGCATTAGACTTGGTGAAAGTCCTGAAACTTAGAACTCCTAGAATGCAAATTAAGCAAAGCTTCTTGGTAATGATTTTTTAAATTTTATATGACATCAAAAATATAGTCAAAAACAAGGGCAAAAATGCAGAACTACAACATATTAAAAACTTCCTGCTAAGAAAGGAAACAGCCCAGCCTAGAGAGATGGCTCAGTGGTTAAGAGCACTGGCTGCCCTTCCAGAGGACCTAGGTTCAATCCCAGCATGTCCAAGGCAGCTCTCAAGTATTTGTAATCCAATTTCAAGGTATTTGATGCCCTCACACAGATGCAAACAGGCAAAACACCAAATGCACATAAAATGAAAAGTAAAATTTTAAAGAAAATTAAAAAGAAACGCTTAACAAATCGATTAGTTTTAACTGTCAACTTAGCACAACCCAGTTCCCTGGGGAAGGAGTCTTATTGAGGGGTTAGTTGTGTGGAGCAGGGTGGCCTGGGCCACATCTGCAGGGGATTGTCTTGACTGAGAACAGACAGAGGCGGGTTCAGACTGTATTTTGGGCACGACGGACCCCTGAAATGTGTAAGAGTAGAAAGATCTAGCTGAGTATCAAGCAATGGTGGGTGTGTCTACATTCGTGTCTCCTGCTCTTGGCTGTGGATATGATGTGACTGTTTTGAGTTCCTGCCATCATGACTTCCCCACACACTAGAACATGTGTACTAGAATTTTGGGCTAAAAACTTTTCTCCACTCAATTGCCTTAAAAAAGATGAGAAGGATTTAGTTTTTTCCCCCCCCTTTGTATGTATGTGGGCATGTTAACGTGCGAACATACCTACAAAAGCCAGAAGCATTGGATACCCTGGAGTTGGAGTTATAAGTGGTTATGATCCACCAACATGGTGCTAAGAACAGAACTTGGATCTTCTGTAAGAGAAACAAATATTCTTAACCACTAACCCATTTCTCCACCCCATTAGGTTGTGTGTGTGTGTGTGTGTGTGTGTGTGTGTGTGTGTGTATTTGTGTATATGTGTGTAAATGTGTATGGACACGTGTATGTGTATATCTGTGTGTGTGTGTGTGTGTGTGTGTGTGTGTGTGTGTGTTGGTCATGATGCTAGAGTAATTTACCATAGAAGCAGAAAGGAAAGTAGAATAGTGGCTACAGGATGAGAGAAAATGTTTATCTCCTTATTAAACCACACATTTGATAAGGTGTTGAAACTTAACATTTATGAGGACCTACATGACTCATCCTCCAAAAACCTTAAAACTTGGGCAAAGCCCCTGACTAGACATTCATCTGAAGAAGATATGTAGATTACCAATAGATATCTGAAATACTGCTCCACACCATTAGTCACCAGAGAAATGACTTTCAAATTGCGGTGAGCTATTGTACCAAATCTGTGAGAATCGTTTCTATAAAAAAAAGATAAGAGATCACAGACTTTGAAAAACGTGGAGAAAGAGCCCCTGTGTGGCACTGATGTGAATGTAAATGATGCATTCTTAGCAAGTCTACCTGTTCTGGACAACAGAACGGGGGTTCTTCAAACGTTGAGACTATAGCTGCTATAGGACACAGCGATGCGGTGTCTGAGCATCTGTACAGACAGAAGGAAGAACTGAACCCTCACTTTCTCTGTAGCAGAGGTATAGACCAGCCTGTTTCCATTGCTGGCTAACGAAGGGAAATGGGGTCCATACCTGCAACAGTTCATTGTCCAGCCACTGAAAGGACATTCCGCCCTCTGGGACAACATCAACAAAACCGAAGGACATTATGCTATGCGAAATTAGGTACCTTCAGGAAGACAGCACATGACTGAGTTACACTTGAAAACGAAAAAGCCACAGTCATGGAAACAGAGAGTAGGCAGGTGCTAACCAGGCCAAGGAGAGGGGGAGATGTGAACCAACAGGCACAGAGTAAGATTCTGGGAAGCTGGTAGAACACACGGGTAATGCTGAGTATTCACAAAAAGCAAACACAGATATCCATATAAATTTACGGTCCTCCCTAGTTCCATGCTCTTCTGGGTAAGGGAGGCTCTCTCTCATGGACTTTGGCTCAGATGGTGGCAATGGGGCCTTTGGAAGTTAATAGACAATGGCCACCTGACCACATAACACCTATAGTATTTGTTCAACCATAATATAACTTGGGCAGCCGAGTTAATCTCGTATTAATTCAGTATGACCTTCAGAGATGGGACAGAAATCTGAGTATGATGTGTGTTGCTTGGGTGCCCTATTGCCATTCAGTACAGCTCAGCATTTGTTCAGGAGAGAGCTGAGGGCTGTGCAGTGGGTAGGACACACCCACCTCAGTATTGGCAGCACTAAGTCATTGAGACGGAAAGACTCGGAGCCTGCTAGCAGTACTCACACACAGAGTATATCATTTTAATTGCAAGAAGAGGTAAGTGTAAAATATGTTCCTTTTTAGATCAGTGATGGAAATTCTTTTTTGAGGCATGAATAAGCATGACTTCTTCCACCCCACAGTCAGATCTTGAGGCGCCTCCTCTACATGACTACATACTCACAAAACACCAAGGTTGTCTTGTTTGGAAAAGAAAAGGTTTGTTTTTCCATCTCCTCTCCTTAGCTCTGATCAACTGTGTTTATCATAGTAGTCACAACCTGGGGTTCAGTGCTCCAGCCTAAAACCTTTCGCTGGATGTCTTCCAGTGCTGTCTCACGGTGTTTGAAAATCTGGCAAAACATCTAGAGAGTCCATGGTAGCTCACACAGTGTTCGAGGTTGTTATCACCGTATCATCGGCCAATCAGAAGCTTCTGAGTCTAAAGTCACTTAAGGACATTGGGAGAGATGACCGGTAAAAATGTACAAAACTCAAGCCTAGTCCAAATGTGCCATGATTGAAACTCTCTCTTCCCCCTCTTCTCCCCCCCCCCCACCTCCCCACTTCCCTCAATAGTATTCTGTACTCTCAGAGAAAGCATTGCCGCCACCGCTCCGGATGACAAATGAAAGCGACTGAAGCACAGGAAAGGAATTGGGAAGAAATAAGAGCACAGTGATAGACTAAGTAACCCCTTCATTCAGAGATGCATTTCTCAGATCACCTACATTTATTAATATCACTCAAACATGGACTCCCCTCTGAAATATGCCTTCCACAGAAAGCTATGTTAAGATGCCAACTTGGGATAACCAGGTGCTTTCAAGGCTTAGGTCCAATTCACATATATGATCTTCTCAACCACAACGTACTGCACTAAGGCATGGGTGTGGGGGCCTCTCTGGGTGGTCGGAACTGTGCACAACCAATCCTAAAAGGGGGATTCCATGAGATTGTCCCACACCTGAGAGGCAAAGACTTAGAAAAAGAAACAAACAAGAAACCAGGTCAATGTTTGAAAAGATGGCTCAGTGGTTTAAAACATTTGCTACCCTTCTGGAGAACTTGCTGTTGATTTTTAAGACCCATGAGGCAGCTCACAACCATTTGTAACCCGCTTCCAGAGAATTCAACACGCTCTTCTGGACTTGGCAGGAACAGTAGGTATGTATATAGTGGACATATATTCATGTAAGCAAAATATTCATACACATAAAAACCAAAAAAGCCACCTAGGCCAATGACTTAGAGTTTCCCAGCTTGTACTCGAGGATACTTCAGCATTCCTACACTGAAATTCATCAAAACCATGCAAGACAGTTGGACACGGTCATATTATAACCCCTCAGTACTTTTTAAATGCATGGTTAAATATAGCAACAATAACTATTTCACTTAAATATGTTGATAATTGTAGACATAAGGAAAAATTCAATGTTTTTAATGTATTTTCTCTAATTTATTAGTTAAAGGATTTCATGATACATTCTGATTATATTCGCCCTCCTTTGCAGCACCTTCTAGGTCCACTGCCTTCCCCACCTACCCAAAGTTTTGTCTTAAAAAAAAATCAATTCTAAATTGTTTTGCCGTATTAGTCTTGGATGTGTGGGCTTCTACTGAAATGTTGCTCTACCAGGGGCTACACTCTCCCTCCTCAGCAGCAATGATTGTCAGTAGCTCCTTACCCAGCACTAGGTCTTCATCACCTCCCCTCTCCTTGCTGGAATTCGGTCTAGCTAGGGTTTGCACAGGTCCTGTGCATGTGATCACTACTGTCATGTGTCCATATGTACATCTGTCCTGCTGCGTCCTTCAGACACCATTTCCTTACAGTTACCCACCTCCTGTTGTCCTTACAATCTCCCTGCTCCCCTCCCCTTCCAAAATGATCCCCGAGCCTTGGGAGAAGGTGGTGTGGTACTGACTTCCCATTTCAGGCTGAAGGGTCCACAGTCTACTGTTCTCTGTACTGTCACAGGTTCAGGTCTATCATTTAACAGCTACTGCAAACTGAAGCTTATCTGCTGAGAGTCGAGAGATGCATTGGTGTATAGGTGGACCTTCTATCATTCTGAGTGGACGAGCACTAAATACACTAACAGTGACGTATCATTCTACCTATAGACCAATGCAAGTTTAGGAAACTTCTACAATAAGTAGTAGGTTTTGTATGATTGTTTGGAAAGGTATGTGTTAGGTATGTGTTTAGTGTTATGTACCCCTTTCCATTGTAATGGCCAATCCTGGTTATCAACTTAACTACAGTTGTACTCAGTTAAAATCCAAACTGCTGGACACTCCCGTGAGAGAGTTTTCTTAATCAGATTATTTGAAGCAGGAAGAACCATCTAAAATCTGGGCAACTCATCTTGTGGCAGCCCACAGAAAAGAACATGAAAAAAGGAGATTTTGCTTTTTGCCTACTTGTTTTCACCTCTCTCTGGCAAGTCCATCTAGCCATTTGTTGCAGCCAGTACCAATCCAACTTCTGCAAATTCAAGCACAGACTGAGGGTCAGGAGATATCCAGAAATCCCCTAGAACTTCAACACCAGGTTGGGACTACTGAGACATCCAGCCTTGTGCATTGAATTTTTATCATTTCTGTTGTGGGACAGCCATTGCTGGAATATCTGGACCACACCCTGCCAGCCTATATATAACATATAATTTATCAGTTCTGTTCCTTTGGAGAACCCTGATTAATGCACTAATATTTCCTCCTCTGCTGGTAGGATATGCTTAAGAGGTTGAGGTAGGGAGTCCATAGGAATGGGTCAGGATGGTAATCGGTGTTAGTGATAGGAAGATGGCAGGTAGACTGCCTGCCCTTTCTCTCACAAAAGGAAGAAGGAAAAGATAAGAAAGAGCAAGTGAAGAGAAAGTGAAAAGGGAAGCAGGAGAGGGACGGTTGGGTTGCCCAAGAGTGATATTCACACACTGCCTGCTCTGGAGCCTGAATGATGAGGCCCCATCACTCCCTGTTAAACCCACTCTCCATATGATTCCTATAGGTAATAAATGGCTTCCTCTGAAAGAGGAAGTAGCAAATAAATTTTAACGTTCAAAAAGTTCTCAAAAATTATAAAATTATTATAAAGCTGAGAGAAGCAACACCGTTATTGTCCCCAATAACCACAGGATTCATGCAGATGTCATTGTCTATTTGTGATATCTTACATGGTTTTAAAACTAATGAGAGCTTATCACTATGTCCTGGTGGTTGTATTACCATTGTACATGACACATTATCCCAACTGACATTAACTCCTGGTTTTCAGGAATGCAGAACTATTTAGCTAGATGCCTGGGCTCAGGGTCTCTTCTGAGGTTACAGTCCTCAGAAGGCCAGACTGGGGCAGAGGAGTCTTGTTCAAATTCATTTGTAAAGTTATTGGTTGTTCTTATAAACCTGTACTCAGTTTCATTTGTATGGTCTTCTTCATGGTCTCGGTAGCACTTGGCTTCCCCTGTAAGGAGCATACTGCACACGTACTCTGCAGTCGAATGAGAACCTAACCTCCAAGGGACATCTATCGCTTCAGTTGTGCCCTGTTCTTTAGCTATCGGGGCATGGTGGCTCATGCTTGTAATTCCAGCATTTTGGAGGCTAAAACAGATGCATTGTTGAGAGTATAAGGCTAACCTGCCACACTCTGTGTTCCAGGCTATAGTATGAGATCCTGTGTCAAAAACAAAATAGCAACAACAGAAGGAGTCATAAGGTTCAGATTTCTTCCAGGGAGTAATTCCTAGAAGGAAAAATACAGGGCTGTCTTGGAGGTTGTCCCACCAAAGGACTGCAGGCTGGGCTATAGACTAGAAAGCAGGAATTCACTTTTCAGTTCCTCCACTTACTCGCCTTACGATTGACATCTCTCTGTATCTCTTTCCTCATTTGAGATGGGAATAATGGACCACTGACCACAGAGAGTTGATTGGAAAAAGAAAGGCAGGAAACCGGGGAGGAGACTAGGCAAGCCCCACAGAAGTTGGAGTTGCCATTGAAAGGGTTTGTCTGATGCACCACATTTCCAAGCATTGTGGAGAAGACATGGTGACTTTCTGTGCTAACTCATGTCCTGGGAAATTCGTTCAAACGTGTTGCCTATATGAGGCAGCACTAAAGGAAGAAGTAAATGATTCAGTCTAAGTGATGACAGGATTATAAATGTCTGTCTAGACAGAGCAAAACGTGTTCCTTCATGGTACAGTCCTGCTTAGAAAGGGGATGCAGGATCTGGCGAGCCACCTTGTGATGTACAATCCCAGAGCATCAGCTTTGCACTACTTTTCAGGTTCCCACCCTATTTCTGAGGACAAAATAGGGTACAAAGAACCTCTTAACCTTGGCCTTTAGAAGGACTATATTTGATAACTGTCCATTTTGGTTCAAGGTTACAGAATTCCAATAGGACTAAAGTCAAAGTAAACATGCCACCTCAAGTCATTATTGATTTTAGGGAACAGCTCTGCCTCCATGCTAGAGCCAAAAGCCTGTGGAACTGCTGGTAAAGAAAACTCATGACTCAGAGAAGAGCACCTTCATGGTAATGTGTTGGTAGTCACTACACCCAGGACGTGCATGATGTCTATTGTCTTTTGTACCCCATAGAGCATACAATGTCACAGACAAGAAGACTATAGTTTAAAGTTACATGCTGTGTGACCAAGTAAAGCTCTGACCCCAGGTGATATAAATCTGACTTCATGTCTCAGGATGTTTACTACAATATTAATAGCAATAATAAAGCAATACAGCATGAGTAAAGCATCATTGACCTATGCCTCCCCCTTCCCTAGTGTACCCCAGAGTATGGCCTCACAGACAAGAGGGGGAAGGTAAAAGATTGTTATTCGCAGATTTTGGGGACCATTGCCCTTCTGGAAACATTTTATGTTTCTTGAGAATATAATGCTTACTTCTGCTTGTCTGGAATCCCTGTAGGATCTGATTACCAAGGACCAGTACCAATGTGCTGAAGATACTGGGAGGTCAAAAGCTACATTTAATCTTTCAGCCAATGGAAAGATGCTGCAAATACCTGATGTGATGACTAGTCTGCAGAATCCTTGGCACACAGAGGTTAAGAGAAGGGATGGTGGTGCCTTTCTTCTCGTCCTGAGCCTTCTGGTGAGCAGAGCAGGGATAAAGCTGCCAAATCCAAAGAGCTTCTGAGATTAGACCATGATGAGGCCACAAGGTGATTCTGTGTACATGTTCCAGCTGAAACTGGTGAGGCAGTAGGCAGTGTGCAGATCACTGCCAGAAGAGCTTCTTTCAACTAGCAGAAACAGAGGAAAAGAATCTCACTTAAATTCAGGTATACAGCTCCAGGGAGTAAACTTCACCATGACAGTGTAAGATCTGTTCAGTCATTATTTGCGAAAGATAGCAAACAAGACACAAGTGGAAGGAAAGAGAACATATTCATCCATTGAAGAATCAATATTTCAAGAGTTACCATATTGCCCAAACTGGTTTGGAGAACAAACCCTATTGATACTCTATAACATTTTACACACAACCAGGAAAAGAGCCCTAAACCGACAAAGCAATAACAAAACTGGAGATATCCTATTTGCAAGGCAAAAAAAAAAAAAAAAAAAAAAAAAAAAAAAAAAAACCCTGCAAATCCACAACAGCAGAACCCGTGAATAAACCACTGTAGAAGGCTGTAGAACAGTAGAGATAGCCCAAGATAAATATTAATGCTAAAAACAATCTCCAGTTGTGTTTTATCTACATTAATGTATAACTAATATTTATTCTCATCTTCAGTCTAGTGTCCGTCCATTAAGACGAGGACCAGAGACTAGAGGTTGGTCAGTTGATTTTAGGATCACATTTGCTTTTTGTAGTCAAAGTGTTCCACAACATAAGCAAACTTGTTGGCCCCTGGGGAGCTACAGCTTATACAAACTAGCTTTGTCAGCATTGGAATCAAGCCACTTACTTGGGTAACTTAAGTTTGAGGTGAACAGACCCTGTGGGTGGGAGCTCCTGGGTTTTGTGCCCAGAATAGGTGACTACAGGGCAGAGAGAGTCATCAGTTGGCAAGCATGTTGGTGCTAGAGCAGCTAGGGCCCCAGTTAAGGACTAGCCTACAGTGAGATCATGTAATGCTAATCTTTCTATCCCTGGTTTAGTCAACTGAGTCTTCCATTGTGCATACATGTCACCGAGCCTTGGCTATTCATCTGTTTGTGGGCATTTGTGATGTCGCTGTGTCTTTGATACTACAAACAATGGTAAGATGGGTATAGGATAGCAGGTGTCTCCTTGACATGATGAACCTGTTCCCTTTGGATATAGACCATGAAGGGACATTGCTGGGCCACAGAACTGTCTGAATTGTTAAGCACTCTCCATCCTGTCTTCTGTAACAGCTCTATTCATTTATCTTGCCTTCCCAGTAGTCCACGACGATCCCTCTTCTCAATGTACTCACCAAGAGTATCATTCTCCTCTTGAGAGGGCCATTCTTACGTGTATGAGAGAATAACTCCTTGTAGTTTCGTGACATTCTCTTCCTTTCTAACTTTTGTCTTGTTTTCTCAAGACAGATTTTCCTCTGTGGAACTCCCCTGGCCGTGCAGAAACTCACAGAGATTTGTCATGTTTTCTTGATGAAGTTTGCTACCAACCACTTTTCCATATAGTTGGACTTTTTAAAAGTCTTCTGAGAAATGTGTATTTCAGAAACAAACCCTGTTCATTTTCTACTTGGGTTCCTGTTGTCAGACTTAGTTGGTTAAGCAAAGTCTTTTTATGTAGCTCATGCTGCCTCAAATTTCAATTCAATGCCTCCTGAGCACTAGTATTATAGTGTGTTCCTCCATGTCCAGAAAAATTCTTTATTTTTCCTACTAAGTGTTCATATTCTTGATATATTAACTCCTTTATCAGAAGGATGGTTTGCAAGTATTCTCTCCCGTTCTTCAGATTTCCTCTTTACTCTATTTCCTTTGTTGTACAGAAGTTTTTTATTCAGTGCAGTCCCAACTCTTATTTATCTTTTGTTATCTATGTTTCTGAGGATATGTTCATACATGTATATATATACACACACATATGTACATATGTATCTTACCGAATAGACAATATATAACTGATATATATATATATATATGTATACATGCATATATATGTAAAAAGAAAGACATTGTCAACAAGTATTTTTTCTATGATTCTAGAAGTTTTTCAGTTTTAGGCCTTCATTAAGCCTTTATTCTATTTTGAGTTGGTTTTTGTGTGTGAAGTCAGATCAGAGTCCAGTTTTGATTTTCTGCATGCACGTCTCCTATTTTTAAAATGCTGGCCGTGGGAAGATGCTTCTTTTTTGGTTGTACACCAGCACTCTGCTGTTATTATCTACCACACTTTGACTACCAAAAGCAAATGTGGTCCTAAAATCAACCGGCCAGACTCTAGTCTCTGGTCCTCAACAGACACTAGACTGGTGATGAGAATAGATATTAGTTTTACGTAGATAAAGCACAACTGCCAGCAGCTGAGAGATTATTTTTAGCATGAATATTTATCTTGTGTATATGTAAGTATTAATATGCAAATTCCTTTCAAGCTAATTATTTCTTTTCATTCAAATGACCACAATCTGCCATCAAGTATCACATGCTAAACCCAGGTAGTTTGCTTAGCTGGTCACGTTGCTCTGCCTTCTGATTCTACCTGGGGTTTGCAGTCAGGTGGCTATGCCCACACAGCTTTTATGCAGAACCTGGAAATCCAAACGCCAGTCCTTAGGTGCGCAGGCAAGCACTTCACCTACCAAGTAATCGCCTCAAGTTGGTCTTTTTAAAGCCAGGGGGAATGGATCCATACCCAAGGGAAATAGCATTGTGCTGATATTTCAGTTCACGCAATTCCAGAAGAAAACAGGACAGTTTCTTGCTACCAGAAATTCTAGCTACCATAACGTCTGTACCTCAGAGCCGGTGCTGTAGGCCCCCCTCAGAAACCATCTTGGCTTTTAGAGATGTTCACTGAGGACGAAATGTTTAAGAGTGATGCCTCTAGGGAACCAAGTTGTAGCAGACTGGAAATGATACTTCTACGGGGACAGGGCGCTTATTTCGTCTCTCCTTACATGTATGGCTGTGACTCATTTGAGCAGAACTGAGGCAGCTTTATAAAGTTCTAGGTAATAGAGTAAACCTCACCCTTCACAGCAATCCTCTTTTCTGAGGACAGGGTCAAGCCCACTCAGAAGCCCGGCTGCAACCCCAAACAATACTTGTGGACACTAACAAGTTTGTTTACAGCTCAAAACTAAAGCTGAAAGGGCATATTTCAGACAATCCTAGCATAGAAGTGCTGTCCATGGACCTAAAACTGAAGCTAACCACTGACAAGTATATTTAATCAAAGGGGAGACGAGTTTAAATTAATTAAAGACATATTAATAAGCCAAATATATGGTGTATTGTTGTTTTTATCTCTTACCATATTGGTCATAACTCTAATGAAATCTTAAAGCTTTGCAATGTTGAAAGCATCTTTAAGGGGACAAGTTGGCATCCTTTTTGTGTGCAGAGATATATGTAAGCTTTCTAACACATACACTGTAATGAATGAACATTGAGCAGAATGCTTGGAGAGGACTCTGTGCTCATGATAATTGCCAGTAGGTGACTTTATTATTATTTTTTAACACCATTCCAAACTGCTTTAAAAGGTTAATTTATTAAGAAGTACACAAACTAGACTCCTAGCAATGGGGGTGGGGTGGGAAATGGAACCTAAAATAGCCATTTTCAGAAAAGACTGCCAGTGAAAAGATGGGGACACCAACCCGGCCACAACCTGCGACCCACAGTTTATCCTGCTCACAAGAGGTGTAGGGATAAAGACAGAGAAGAGGTTGAGGGACACGCCAGCCAATGGCTGGCCCAGATTGAGACCCACACTGTGAGAGGGAGCCCATCCCTGATACTATTCATGAAGCTCTGCTATACTTGCAGACAGGAGCCCAGCATGACTGTCCTCTGAGAGGCTCCACCAGCAACTGATGGAAACAGATGCAGAGACCCACAGCCAAACATTAGGCAGAGCTTGGGGAAATCCTGCGGAAGAGGGGGAGGAAGGATTGAAGGAGCCAGAGAGGTCAAGGACAGCTACAGAATCAACTATCTTTGGCTCATAGGGGCTCAAAGAACTAATAGAGAACATGCATGGGATGAATCTGCCTTTGGATCCCTTTCCCCTAACTGGGTGGCCTTGCGGAGTCACAACAGGTGAAGTGCCTTGTCCTACTGCAGCTTGATATGTCAAGGCTGGTTGATAGCCATAGGAGGCCTCCCCTGCCCGAGGAGAAAGGGAGGAAGGAGGTGAGAAATGGGGAGCTGAGAGGAGAGGAGGGAGGGGAATGCTTTGATTGGGATGTAAAGTAAATAAAAAATAGAGAAAATGTTATAAAGGAGCAAAAGAAGAAGAAGAAGAAGCAATGAAATTGAAAAAATAGAAGAAAGAGGTGTAAGTGGGAGCTTGGGAAGAAGGGGGTTCACTCAGGAGGAGGAAAGCAGAAAGATAAAATAAGGGGAGAGGAATTGTCAAAGAAGAAGTAAATAAAAAACAAGGAACACATTTCCTTTTTTTTCCCAGACAGTGAATAGAGGGTCAAGCAAAAAAAAAAAAAAAAAAAAAAAAAAACAAGCACTGTTGACCACAGACACATGGACATTACTACGCTGTTGAAGATTTCACAGAGGAAAAGGATTTGTCCGAGGACTCACTGATAGTTAATGCATGGGCTCGGGTTGTCACTGTTCTTTCACCAAGCCCTGCCATGTGTGGATACCACGTTGTTTCCATGGAAACTTGCGTGGAATAGACATTAAGAAGTAAATGGGTTCCAGGATGTAATCTAATGAGTGCAGTGTGGGATGCTGAGCTAGTGGCATTTAATTCAGGCACGGTTTTAAGCATCTGGCCAGGGGACATACTACTCTTGCTTGCTCAACTGATTCTAGCCACACTCTGGCCTCCATTTCATATTGGCACATATTTTGTTGGTGACAGGGTAAGTTATACAGAAGGTCTGAGACATAAATCTCAAAAGGAATCATTGGTTGTAGACAGGTAGGTTAACTGAACTGAGAAAACTATTTTTTTCCCTTTGTTCTATTCAGTTCTTAGAAATTCAAGGCTCATACAATAGGCTGATAAAAAGGGGAACTCATGACTTATGTGCATTAGAACAAAGAAATACCATAAGTAAGGTGTGCGTGTGTGTATTAGATAGTTTAGACATGCTAAGAGTTCGGTAACTAAAGAGCTTGCTGTATGGTTTCCAAAGTCAACATAGTCTTGTGTTACATAGATACCCAGATCCAAGATCAAGGTTGTTTACTGACAAGAGTAGACCTTGAACTGAGCTTACCAAGGTCTTTGGGGGGAAGGGGTATTGGCAGCAGACTAAACTTGCATGTAGCTTTGATCTTTTGGGCACTTACACTTATATTAAGGTGATTTTATAGTCTTAGGCTTACAAGCTCTTATCAGATGGAATGCTAAACCAAACAAAACAACCAAATAATACTTTAGATCTATCTTAAGAATTAGAAATGAACCTCTATGAACTGGTAGGTAAGTGTCATCTACTACAATTCTGAAAAAGGCAAACTGCTTTCTACAGAATTGCTCCTGTGTTGCCATTCCTGCTGGGACATCAAGTGATTTGGTTAGAGACTCAATTTATTGTTTATTATTTAGCAAATGTAGCTAACAAAGAAGAAGAAGAAGAAGAAGGAGAAGAAGAAGGAGGAGGAGGAGGAGGAGGAGGAGGAGGAGGAGGAGGAGGAGGAGGAGGAGGAGGAGAAGAAGAAGAAGAAGAAGAAGAAGAAGAAGAAGAAGAAGAAGAAGAAGAAGAAGAAGAAGAAGAAGAAGGCATGTGCAGTTCCTTTCCAAGTTTTTTTTTTTTTTTTTTTTTTAAGAGATAGAGTGCATGTAAAAAAACCACAGAAATTTCCCAAGTTCAATATCTGTATTATTGTAGCATGAGTCTGAACCATACACAAAGGACAGCAAAATGGTGGTACAGAAATCAAATTGGCCAAGGATGCTAATGAAAATGAAGTCATCTGGTAATGCCGGAGGATGCTGGGAAAGCCTCCAATTGAATGAGAGCTAGGAACTATCTCAGACAAGAATTAGAAGGAAGGGAACTGGAATCATACTGTCCACCATGTATCCTTTTATATCTCTCTCTCCTTCTCCCTCACTCTATCCCTACTAACATTGTATCCTCGGGGCTGGTGTGGTCAGCATGTACTATCTCTGTCTCACTTCTTTTTTCCTTATATTTTGGACTTTTAGCTGTTGTTTATCTTGCAAGTGAAGACAGAGTTCAGTTGATTTTCCAGAGACACACAAGCATATGTTTCCGAAATAGGAATTATAGATCTTTCTCAGTCTGGGTAATCTTTACTCTACCAGGCTACTCAGAATTGAGGTGGACATTTGCACTGGGAAGGAGCAGGACCCTTGGCTACTTATCATCTAGCCAATAGACATGTATTAATGACTCTAAATATTGATCTCTACTTTCAGATCTCTAAAGAAATAAGTAGAGATTACTTTTCTCTTAAAACTGGTTCTTTATCACAATTAATTTTCTTAGGTGGGTTTGAATATTAGTTACTTTTCTATTGCTGGTAAAATATCATGACCAAAGGCCACCCAAGGAAGAAAAAAAAAATTGGATTACAGCTCCAGAGGCAGATTCCATGATGGCCAGGAAGGGATGCCAGCAGGAGTCTGGAGTAGGAGGCAGGGCGGTCACATCTGAACCACACACAGGAAGCAGAGAAGGATGTGGGAAACAGCTGTACACACTTGAATCCTATCCCCAGCACCGACATTTATTTTAATAAGGTTGCATGTCCCAAAGGTTCTGTAACCTCCCAAACAGTGCCACGGAGGAACCAAGGGTTCAAGTACATGATCCAATCAGACAGGAAGCACTTCTTACCTAAACTGTAAATCTGTTAAACCAAACAGAATGATTCTGTATTTTCCAACAGAAATGGGAGCAATCTGAGATAAACTGCAATAAAAATATAGAAAAATATCCACTATTAACAAGTGAGGTGTGGGGCAGAAGGAATGGGAAATATGCAAGTTTCAGAGTTGAGTTACTTAAAAACAAAGCCAGTTAGATGTCAGTTAATACAGAAGACCAGATTTTTTTTCTTTTTTTTTTAACAGAAGGCAGAGTTTATTTGGGCTTAGGGTAAAAGGGCTAAGAGAGCCCATTGTGGCAGGGAGGCATAGCAGCAAGGAGCAGGTGAGATGATCAGATCTCAACTACACATTACTGAAATATTTGAAGACCAGAGATCATATGATTTCAGATTAAATAAAGATATTTTGGGAGGTGCCGAAAATATACAGGGGTCTTGACAAGAACTGAAAATTCATTTGTGATATGGTTTTTAAGATTCAGGAAGGAAGGAGTGCTTTGCACTCATGCTTGGCAACGTGTTCTGTTTAGACACCACTCTGGTTGTTCCTTACCTTCCTCTCCTGCATCTGGATGAACGTTCACTGGCATCGGTGTTACCTAGGCAACCAGATGGCGGTTCACTGGGATCAGGTAAGCTTGCCTGAATGAGAGGCCTATGATTTAAGACCTAATCAGAAAGTTATAGTGCCCATCCTCACGCTGGCTAAATAGATTTACAGGGTTCAGATGTGGCTTTCGCCCTCAGCGTGTTTTATGATGGGTGCTGTTCTTTTCTCAAAAACACCTCTTCCCTGTTTTATTGACTTTAATGTAGGAAGATTTTTTATTTATTTATTCACTTTGCACCCCAGTATTAGCCGCTCCTCTTCTCCCAGCACCTTCTCACAAAGATTCTTTCCCCATTCTCCCTCCCCTTCTCCTCCGAGAAAGGGGAGCACCCCTCTAGGTATCACCCTACCTCCAACATCAGGCCACAAGTCACTATAGGACTAGGTACATCCTTTCCCACTGAGACCAGACAAGTCAGCCAAGATAAAGGTATTGAATCCATAGGCAGGCACCAGAGTCAGAGATAGCCCCCACTGTGGCTGTTGGGGGACCTACATGAAGACCAAGCTGACCATCTGCTACATATGTGGGGGGTGGAATGGGGTGGGGGTGGCTAGGTCCAGCCTGTGCTTGCTCTTTGGTTGGTGGTTCAGGCTCTGGGAGGCCCCCCAGGATCCAGGTTAGTTGACCCCGTTTGTCTTCCTCTAGAGTCTCTATCTCCTCCAGGTACCTCAATCCTGCCCCAACTCTTCCATAAAACTTCTGGAGCTCCATCTAATGCTTGGCTGTGGGTCTCTCTGCTTGTCTTTCTATTGGCTGCTGGGTAGAGACTCTCAGAGGACAGTTATTCTAGGTTCCTGTCTGCAAACCTAACAGAACATTAATAATGTCAGGATTGGTGCTTGCCCATGGGATGGGTCTCAATTCGGGGCAGTCATTGGTTGGCTATTCCCTCATTCTCTGTTCCATCTTTGTCCCTCTACATCTTGTAGGCGGGACACATTTTGGGTGAAAGGTTTTGTGTGTGGGTTGCTGTCCTTAGCCCTCCACTGGGAGTCCTGCCTGGCTATGAATGTGGTCACCTGAAGATCTGCATTCCGTACTGATAGGAGTCTCAGCTACAATTGTCCCCCACAGACACTCTGGAGCTTCGCCTAGACCCAGGTCTCTGGCATGTCCTGGACATTGACCCCCTACCCCCAATAATGATATTTATAAAAGATTTTACTAAGGATGTTTCTGAAAACTGATGGTGACAGCGAGTGGAACCCAAGTGGTTCGACTTGATTGCTAAAGCAATTCATGTGTTCATACAAAGCACCTTCAGAGGAAATTTGCAGCCAGAAGCAAGATTTTAAAAAAACCCATGAACCCATTAGAGATCTAGGAACATGCAAAGAAACATTTTTAACATTATATCCTTTAGTTTTAAAACAAAAGCTAGAGAATTATGAATAATCAGTAGAGAAAAAATATATTGTTCAGAGTTAGAGTGAGAAAGTATTAAGGATCATTGAATTGTTTAATGCTCACGAGAAATAAATAATTATATAAGAACCGAAAGTGGAAATAAAAACAAAACTAGGCAAAACTTAGAATAACAAGAAATGAGTCAGGAGAACTGAGAAAGAGAAGCGTAGACGGGCTACTCTGCAGGGTGGTAGTGGGAAAGGCCAGCAGTTGTGAAGACAGCACTGAGTTATCAGAGGCCCCAACATTCTGCAAAGTAGGATAGTGAGGCGAGGCACCAAAGAGGACAGACAGCCCTGGCTGTGCTGGAACTCCCTCTGTAGATCAGGCTGGCCTGCAACTTGGAGATTCTTCTGCTTCTGCCTCCCAAACGCTGCGACTAAAGGTGTGAGCCACCAGTGCCTGGCGACAGTTAACACTTAAAAGAGCACTTTACTAGAGTTTTTTGTTACATTTATTAATTGTGAATGCTGAGATGCAGTGTTACCTGCATGTGTCAGTCTGAGGACAGCTTGTAGAGACTTCTCTCCTCACACCATGTGTCCCAGAGATCAATCTCTCTTTGTCAGACTAGGTGGCAGGAGCTTTTACTCACTGAGCCCTCCCACTGGTCTGAACGTTATGCTGTGCAGTTAAAAGAAACACATCTTGGGGTGCTGGAGATATGTCAGCAGTTAAGAGCACTTGGGCTTCAGTTCAGCCTCCACAGAAAATGGCTCAGAACTGCCTGTAACTCTAGCCCAGGGATCACCATCATTTTCTGGCTTCTGTGGGCACTGCAGGCCACACCACACATACACATACACACGTACAAACACACATCCCACCCCCACCCCGACACATGCACACTCACTCACTCACATACACACACTCACTCACACACACATCAGACACACACTTTATAGCTCAGGGATCAGGGATCCCCCATCTCTCTCTCTCTCTCTCTCTCTCTCTCTCTCTCTCTCACACACACACACACACACACACACACACACACACACACACTTAAATGATATTTTTACAAACTTTATACATAGCCAAAATACCACTTTATTTGTGATTTTCAATATACTTTTTCCATACACAAATGGCAGAAAAGTTTAAGCCAGATGGTAAACAGCTCAAAATGTTTTGACGAAAATCCCAAAGCTGACCATTTTGCTAGGCCCCTCCCTTCCTAGTAAATAGTAAAAGCTCTGAGACAAGCTGAGATACAAAGACTCTAAGCAGACCAGCCAGCAGCCTGGAAGAAGCAGAAATCAGTTGAGTCTCAGAAGAGGTTTAGGCCAACTGAGGGATCTGGAAAGGACATGCTCCAACCTGCCGAGCTGTCTGCAGGCTGTGCGGTGTGTTAGGAGTCTGCTGATTGGAAGCTGCCACCCATGCCAGGGTAGGCTTTGGTGCAGTAGCTGCCTTTGAGTCATTTGTGTTCCCATAAGTTGCCCCAGTAAAACTCATTAGTTCACCAAGTTGGACTTTGATGGTGTCTAGGGTATAGATGTGTGGTTTGTGTTTCTCCAGAATTTTTTCTTTTTCCATGTAAGTGTATATATATATAAAGTAGACAAGGAAGATGTTCTCATATTTGAAATATTTCATATTCTATAGACTAAAAAGCAAAAATAAAGGCATTTGTAAAGGTTTTTCTTGTGCAAGAGCATCTTGGCCACCTGAAGCCAAGGGATTCCACAAAGCTGTATCATGCAACAAATCTCACACAAGATATTTACTAGGGAGAAGAAAAGGGTGGTGCTGCATCTGAAGGGGAAGAGACATCAGAGGGCTTGAGGAGGAGATGCTTTCATAAGATCTTCAGGCACATAATCTCAGTGGGAAAGTATCTGATGATTAGGAAACACCATTTGATCATTAACACCGAGTCAAAGGGTGAGACTTCTAAGTCTCTAAGCTTAGGGTCAAAACAGAGGTGGAATGCTTTTCCTTTGTCCAATGTCTCAGGCTTGGGGTCAGATTAGGGCCAGGGTCTTCCTTTCCTAGCTTCTTTATCCTACAGCTTTTGGTCCCAAGTGTTTCAGTGATATTCAATCTGTATCTGAAAATGGAAGAGTTGAAGGGACAGGCTGGAGGTCATACTGGAACTGAACGGCCATTGACCTCCTTGCCTTGAGGTTGCTGCTGCAGGAAGAATGTTTTAGCCGTGGTGAAGGGTAGTGAGAGAGCAGAGAGCAACAGGCATTGAGAGTCCTGATGTATAAGGTGCTGGGACAAACTTCACAGGCGCTGCCCAGATGGTTTCTGTTAATGTTATTTCTCTATGAGGATGTCAGACTCAAGGAGGCATAGTGACTTGGATGTAGTCTAACAGAAGTCTCAATCTGTGCTCTTTCCCACAAAGTCATACTTTGTGCACCGAGGCCTCCTGACAACCGGAATGGAGGGGAATCATTAACACTTAATATTTACATGATCCACTTATTCCACCCATACCTCTCTGTATCCCTTTGACCTCTTCCCCCCAGTCTTTCCCCCATTTCCATACCTTACATGTATATATGTTTACAATTTCCATCTTGCATACAAGAGCGAACACCCGACATCTGTCTTCCTGAATGTGTAAAATATTATTTTAAAATATTATTTTCTTGCCGATGATGCCATGTCACTCCTCTTTATGGCCTGACATTTTCAGAGAGGGCTTGCTAGATTTTAAGCTGAACACAATAGAAGCGAAGATGAGTTAAGCGTGGAGGCACACAGCCAAGATCCCAGGGCTGCACAGCAAGATTTTACAGGAAGCAAGCAAGCAAACAAGCAAAACCACCCAAGTGATGTATACATACCACAGGCTGGATGTACATGTACATATACATACATACATGCATACATACAGTGCAGTAGGAGGTAGGTAATAATAGCCGGTCACCACCCTGTTAGATTTGGTCGGTGAATTAAAATAATAATAACCTTATTTTTCACTGTACAATTTTATCTTCCTCTGCCCTCTGCCATTGTCTAGTGATAAGAATATAATATTTTTTATAATACCTGGGCAACTCACACACAAAGTTTATCTCCCTATCAACCCATCACCTAATAATTTTAATACTGATAATCAATGGCTGAATCAGTTTCCCTAGGGGCTTCACAGTGATGACTTTTATCATATCATTTATTATAGTTACTAGCTGGCATTGTGCTGTAAAATATAGACTGGGACAGAACAGATCTACATGTTGCAAACACAAAACTGGAGAGGGAAAATGACTTTTCTTCACATATCCCTTGTCAATACAGAGTTGGCTTAAAGGCTACTTCAAATGGCGACAGAGGTCTTAATGTCCTGAGAGCCAGGGTGGGCTGACACATTTTCATGACCCAGTATGTTTAGTTATATGTATCTCCATGTTCTAGTGGATGCCAAAGTGTAGGGAATGTATCGGCCCAATCTTGTGCCCCTATGACTGTTGGTCCTGGAAGGTTTCCCTACTGGTGACAAGATAATCTGAGCTTACATTGTGTTTTCCTGTCTCAAGCCTGTGATTAGTCATTTATTCAAAGTTCTATGCCCAGTTTTGGTGAAGAATGATAATTGAGAGCAAAATCTGATTTAAAACAGTAAACATGTAAACCCACCAAAGTAAAATAAACTGTATCCCTAAGGGAAATGTATTGTCTTTATCAGGAATTTCCTCACATGAATTTATGAATTTCTAGTATTCGATGATTCCCCAAAATCACTGAACACTGTGCTTTAAGGACATCATATTCTTTCATAGGCATGTGTGGATGGTTTGGAAGAAACTGTAGTGGCCCTGAAAAATTTTTCACTGGCTATATTTATGAATATTATTCTTTACCAGATATCCCACACGTGTAACTAGATGTGTATGTGTGTGACTGGACCCAGGACTTTGTATGTGCTAGACAGGCACCTGAACAGTAAGAAACACTTCCTCTTAAAATGTTTCCAGTAATACTTGTCAAATTTTCTTACCAGAAAGCTAACAAGGAAGAGAAGAACACAAGCTGTATTTTCCTAAATTCACTGACTACTTCTCAATGACTTGCATCATTTGCCCATCCTTAAATCCCTTCATCCGGGCAGAGCTGGAGGACCGTGTTCCCATCTTCCGGCTTTACTGAGATTGTGTTGAGGTGCACAATGTGACATACTGACCGACACACATGACTGTAGTGACCACCACTGTGAAAGACATTAATGTATCATGTCACACACACTTTGTGCTGAAAACACTTGAGATCTGCTGGGCAGTTTTCAAGCATACATTTAGTATAATGTTCTTCAGCACATATTTCCCTTAGCATAGCATCTCCCAGGCTTGGCCATGTTATCACAGATGGCAAGGGTTCTTTCTTCTTAAAGGCTAATAGTCTGTTCTACATGCACATCAGTTTATCTGTTAATCTCTCGTGGCACACTTAAGTTGATACTATATTTTGTTTATTGTACGCATGGTGCATTGAACAGAGAAATGAATATACTTCACAGCAGGGATGCTATGCCCTTTGGAGCCTAGTCCTAAGATCTACTGGACTGGTTTCTACAGTGGCTGTATAAAGTAAGTGTCTGATAGCTGCGTTCTGCAGATGAGAGAGTTGAAACTTCAAAGTTGATTGATGGGAATGATTCATCTTGGTTATCACCTTCACCAGGAGGAGATGTCCAGGGAACTGATAAGGCACATTCATGAGTTATGTCTGGGAAGGAATCTGTAGAGACAACTGGTATGTGGGTCAACGAAGTGAGTCACAGTAAGGGCGAGGCAGCATCCAATAAGTTAGAAGACTGGAATAAAAAGAGACCTACTGCTTCCTAAGTAGGCGTGCTTTCTCTACTGCCACTGTCCACAGATAGCTCACTCGTTTTTTGACTCCTCCGGCTTCTGGACCTTCAGCATTGAACTATAGCTCAATCATTGGTTCCTCTTGTTCTCAGAATGCCTGTTTGCATCAAGGAGCAGCTCTGTGTTCACCAGCTTCCCAGGCAACAGAAAACCCTGTAATACTATTTAGCTTACCATTTTATATGCCAGTTTAATAACTCTAAATGTTATTCCTCTTTCTCTGACAGACCCTAACACATTTGTGGTATGGGGAATTTAGGATGTTCAACTCTATGTTAATCCCCATTTTGCAATTCTTCCCAAGTCTCTGTTACTGGACTTGGTAATTATAAATTTGCATCATTAGTTTTGAGAGATACAGACTAAACTAATTGACTTTGGTAAGAATTGATGATTTCCAAAGTTATAAGAGAAGCAAAAACTGAAACCCAAGAAACAGAATAGAGGCAAAAAAAAAAAAAAAAAAAAGGGAAGGGATATAATGTGAATTTTAAAAAAAAGAAATACTACTAAATTTTATGACAATACATTTGAATGGATAACACAGACATGATCTACAGGGAGAAAGCTTTGTAAGAAATTCACTCAAGTGGTGTTCACACTGAAAAGAACCTAGGGCCTACTGAAGTTTACAAACACTCATGTGTTTATAAAGAAATATTATTTATACTGACATGTTAGTCCCATTAGGCTATCACATCAGTAGGAAGAGCAGACAGTTCAGGTCACAAATGACATTGCTAAATGATTATTTGTGACTGGGTTAATCCTAGTAACTAACGAGTACTTCTGATTCCCATCTGTGTATTAGAGCAAAGATAATGCTACTGAGGGAACTCTTTCCTAGTGTCTACACACCCCCTGGTGGAGAAAACAAGTAACCACATACCCATCATGCTTTACTATGAGCATGCTGTCAGTCCCTGAACAAGGGCTGAGAATACCCTTGGCCCTAAGGATTCATTTCCAGATGATGTTGAGAACCATGACCACTGCCTCACCTTTACCTTAGGTAGCTCCTCCCCCACACATATCGTCAGTAGAAATGCAGGGTTGTTTTTGTTGTGTTGTGTTTTTTGCCTATTGTCACATGTCATTTTTTGAGAGGTGAAATGTAAAAAAACTTAAAAAATGCTCATGTGCGCGCTGGGATGAGAGGACAAGCTCAATGCTGTTCTCATCCTGCCTGAGACGGGTCTCTCTGTTGTTCAGGGCCATGTTGTCCAGCCCAGCTGTCGAACGAGCTTCGGGAATTCTCCATCCTAGCCCTCCAATCTCAGGAGGGAAGCTGCAAGATCAGACACAAGAGACCCTGCCCAGCTTTAGGTAGAAGAGTTTGGGAGCTGTGAGCTCAGGTCCACACAGTTGTATGGCAAGCACTTTACCAACTGATCTGTCTCTACCAACTCAGTGTTTTCAACCCCTCCACCACATCTTTTTTTTTTTTCTTTTCTTTTAAAAATGTTACTAAATTGGAAAAAGCAAAACCAAAAGACACTGAAGGAACAAATAAAACAAAATATTGAAATGAACTAGAAAAGCACGCATGAAATAGCAGGAACCAATTACAGTGAACGGAGCGAGCAGTTACCGTATTTGCTCAAACAGAACATAACCTACAAAGTACAAGTTTGGCAACTTCAGCCACACAGGGAGCTCGAGCACAGACTGGGCTATATGCGCATACATGCACATACGTATGCACACAAAAGATGGGGGCTCTGAACATAAAACATGGCACTTTGGTATGGAATAACCTTCAAAGGGAACTGTAAGGTCCAAGAGGGGTCTAAGCTAAGTCTCTGGCTCCTGACTCACAAGTCCTCTTCTTCAAAGTAAGACCTAAGGTATTCTCCTGAATGAAAACAGCAGTCTCTTCTTTCTCCTCCCAGCTCTGGTTCCAGAGGCCCTGGATTCTGCAAGAAGAGCCCCCTGAACCCTCAGGCCTTGCTGGACTTCCTGCTCCGGCTATGACTATTTGTCCAGTTACAGCTGTCCATTCCTCAAGGGACATAAAACCTGCAGTAAGCATACACACACTTTTGTCTTTTGCCTTAGGTGACAGCTGTGAGCCTTGTGTGTGGGATACCTCACCGTTCCATCTCCACCTACCCCAAATGCTAGAGCAATGGAAGAGAAATCACACCCAGGGTGAAGGGACTGCTGACATCCCCACTTAGTGATGCTGGAAGTCAGCTGGCATTTCTCCCATGAAAATCTTATGTCCCTCTCACCTTCCAGTGATCTCAGAACGGCTATATGAAGTAATTCACCCGGGAAGGAGTTTAAGTTACTATTATTGTAGAGACAACTCCTTTAAAAATCCGGTTTCCTCTGTGCTTTTAGCATGAACTGATTTGTCTAATTGAGCCATTCAGAATATAATTAATGATAATGTCTAGAGATTCATCCAATTTACATGCATTTGGCAGCTGAACTGGCTCCAACGTGAGTCTAATTTTATATGTGAAACGTTCTTGGCAGAGGACAAGTTTGTAATACAGCTTTGTAACCCTCAGTGAGATCTTATCAGAACCAACTCTGCCCTGCCTTGTCCCTGCTGCTGGCACAGCTCTGGCCACACTTGCTCCCCTCCCCGTACCTTTTAGAATGGAGAACTTGCTGTTCCAAGCAAAGTTCACAGAAATCTAAGAGCCTAGGGAAGCCATGTTTAGAGGTATATGAAGGGCTTGTGACACAGACCAGTCAGAGCACATACCCAGTGTGTACCAGGCTAGAGTTTATTCACAGTTCTGAAAACAAAGGACCACAGGGCACCCAAGATGCTTTAAATAGCAGAACAATGAATGGAGGTGAAGGTTCCTTAGCTGGAGATGTCATGGCATAGGGCCAAAACAGAACGTCTACATGGTTGGACATGTAGAGAGTAAAAACAGGCATCAAGAATTACTCACAGTGTAAAGAAGGATAGCCATGCTTTCCCACATGGTTAAATGTCATTATTCAAATAAACTTAGCTTTCCATGATCACTAATGAAAGTAACATTGACACGATTGTACATATGAAATAAAAATGCACAAATAAATTTCTAGAAATGTAAACATCTCATTATTTTCATGAATAGATTAAAATTTATTTTAAAAAACCCAAAGCTTTAGGAGAAGTTAAAATAATCTGTGACTGGTCTGGCGATCCTTTGCAACTCGGTGCCAGTCAAATTTACCTCCTACAAGTGCCATGGAGGAATGGGCACAACCTGAGATTGCATCAGTATGCCAACACCAGAAAAACAAAAATAAAAACAGAAAGGGATCCAGGAACACGGTTGTTTTAAAAAGAGATCTATGTCACAAACTGTACAGAGACTGCTTCCTGCTACTAGGAGCTTTAGTACTAGTTTTTGTTAAAATGCATGCTTATAAGTAAAAAGGAATCAGTTGAGTTCATATGTGTAACTGTGTTGGGATATCAAAACGTAGACTTTCACCACATCTTTCTCAAAGTAATTCCAAGAACACATGCATGTTTGCAGACTTTATCTGCTTATAAAGGTTATTTGGAAATCCGTAACTACAGGTCATTTCTGCTGCCTCTGCTTGCGTGGGAGATTGCACAATGGAGTTAAGTCAGAGAACAAGAGCGATATATAATGAGACATCTTCATAGTTGCAGCCAATTTAGAGTCGGGCCAAAATCAACATCTCCTTAAGCTGGATTACGTAAGACGTCTGGGTGCCGTGTCGTTAAGTCTCTATTATCATTTGATTCTCTGCAGCTTTCTTTTAACTTAAAAGATTGTTAGATAAATTTTAGTGCACTCTCAATTTACTACAGTTACATTTTAGGGGAATCGGTAGTCGTGTGGACAGATAACAGCTTATCACCGAGGTCTGTATACAGATACGGACTTATATCAGACTACAGGGCTGTGACTAGTGACCCCATGGTTGCTTCTGAGTAACAGACAGAAACGAGTGAGTAAGCAGGTGAGGACTTTGCACTGGGTCTGGCTGCAGAGAGCAGAGCTCAGTTCGTTAATATAAGGTCTTAATTAACAGATCACCAAGGAGACCACCACAAGGAAGTACAGATGGAGAATCCCATGGGAACATCTCACTTGCTCCTTCCTCTGTCCTTGAAGGGACGTGTCCCCCCTCAAGTTACTCTTAGACACAGAATGTGGTTTTGAGGCAGGGATGTTGACGGGATCTTCCTTATGGACACGCTTCTGGAATCAGCACACTGTCTGGGACTCGGACACACCCCGGCATCCCACACTGCTAGTTCCCCAAGGCGGCCTTCCTTAGGCGTTTCCAGCCATCACCAAGGAGAGCCGCTGGACACTTTACTTTCACTAGGTCACACATGCAGCTAGGCCTGGAAACAAACCAAGATGGCACTTCCAGAATCTCTTCTCCTTTCCAGACCCAATAAGGTTATAAACATTTGCTATTACCAGTATCAATAAGTTCTTGGTATCATCCTGGATCTCTGTTTAGAAACATAAATGCATACATTATCCAGTGTCCAGAGGTTACTATTTTCTTATTAACTTAGTGGAACAAAGATGCTTTCTAAGATGCTGAGGAATGAGATGTGCAAGCAGATGAGAAGCTACATCACTATGACTAGGAGGTGCTCTTGTAAATGGTAAGGGGTCTATGGACACGGGATGTCACACTGAGGCACGGAAGGAGGCTTCTCTGAGGAAACTGCATTTATTAAGCTAAGATTGGGACAAGCTGTATAATACAGTGACATTATAACGTGTCTGTAGAGAATGCTGATCTCAGTAAGGCCTCAGTAAGAAATAAACTCACACATCTGTGAGATACGTACTTTTTATCAAAAAGAAAAAGCACACATGCTTAATATTATAGAATACAAAGAAAGATAGTCTGAACTGCTATAAGGTACCTGTGTGTACAATATTTCACACTTCCATTATAAAGATATGCTTTTAAGGGGGGAATTCCTACACTCATTATTATACATTTTATAAACATAAAGACACATTATTTACATACAACTTTATTACATGAATAAAAATAAATACCTCATGCATTGGAATGTTGAACTTATTAACATCACATCCATCTACAGAAAACATGGGCATTGCTTTAAACCCCAGTACAAATGTCCGTCTGCTGTCCAGTCTACTCGATGACTCTCAAGCCTACCATTTCCTAAGAGCTTGTACTACTTATATTTGCCACTGTTAGATGAACACAGATCGGCACATAACACTAAAAATGAGTCATCATTCCTGACCCTAAAAAAGGGGATAAAGTTAGCAAGGAAACAAGACTTTGTCATGGAGGGAAAAATCAAAATAAAATGAGGAAGAGGCTAAATATAAAAACCACATCAAAGATCCCTTCATAGTTGTATTCTGAAAGACACGTCCAACCGTACAGTGCGTAGAGGAGAGCACGAGGGGTATTAAGGGTCTTTCTGAATGTTCCATCCTCAGACACAGGACCAAGCTAATGCAGACTGCAGAGGGAAAGACAGGGCAGCAGAGACTGTTTAACACAGGGCAGTTACCACTCTCTCACCTTTAGTCTCGGGTTGTAAATTAGACAATACCCTAATCTGCCAACAGAAAAAGGATTGTGTGCTAATTTTGTACAAGTCTATCCTATTGTGTTAACTAGTCATTTATTTGGTCCTGCAACAAAAGATACAACCATTGGTGACTCATTAACTTTCTTTCTTGATGTCTTTCCTTTAAGGAGCTTTCTCTGAAATCAACTGCAGCATTCAAGGGAACTCTTAAGGTAGCTGTGGATTAAAAGTGACTCTGAGTCTGCTTCCTACATAAACATTCATCTAAAGGAAAAGGAACATAAAGTCCAAACCTTCTAAAGAGTACGCCCAGGGCCTCCAGATCCTGGCAATGGGATCGTTAAGAGGCAAAACTGTTAAGTTACATGGTATTAGCTGTAAGCCACAGAGGTCATTGTTCTGGACTATGTAACACACAGATACACACACACAGACACACACACACAACACACACACACACAGAGACATGTGCATTAGGACTTCTTTTATAAACTCTTTAGTTAAAATTAGAGAACAAAAGATATTTCAGAGTATAAAAACTCCTTTAGCTTTTGTCAATATTGGCCAAATACATATTATCAACACGGATACAAAATCTTAAGGGGGAAACTGTACCTTATAATAATATACTTTATGCCAATGTTTTCAGAACTCCACAGGGGCAAACAGCCAAAAAGTACCTGAATCAATTTGTCTGGTAGAATAAAAACAGAAATAGCAAAGGCAAACTCAGCCATATGAATTAAGTCATATGAAAATACTCATTTAATGGAACCTAGTCAACCACTCGTGGATAATTTGACAATGATATTCAATAAATTTTAATGAAAATATTATTTGTAAGCAGACACTGCAAACTTTGTTTTATTACGTAATCATTTAAAACAACTCTTGTCACTTTTCTAACTGTTCACTGTGGCCCCCGGTCTTGTGATAGCCATGCATTTTAAGAGTTGGCGTGACTAAGAGGAAATGGATCCAGTAAAGCTGTGTAGTTCCTAGTCATCCACACGGACATTCAATTCTTTGTCCCAATGGACACTCCTGTATTTGGAAGACAATGACACACGAAAATGGCACTCATTCCGTATAAGGGATGAAAAAGCAAAAAAATTTCAAGTTATTTTACAAACTTAGAAATGTATTCTTGTTTTTAAAACAGGAAATGGCCTTTTGTTTATAATGATTAAGGTGTTATTTCTCCGCTAAAAAATTGTTTTCGTACACGTATGTTGTGGTGGGGGAGAGCAAACCCATGAGAATGCATGCCCATGTGTGCCTAGACTTCTGAAGTTTACACGTTTTCCTGATTGGTCTTTATTTACCTAAGGACCTCCCGTGGAATCTGGAACCCCATCTATCTAGTCTAGCTAGCCGTCCCTCCCTTCCAGGTATCACCTCCCTGCCCTGGCCCGAGACTACAGGTGGCCAGCATGCCTGGAGGACTTACGTGGGTTCTGAGCGGGCAGTTTCTGTTTCTCACCCTGCTCTAGCTACTGACCCCACCTCTCTAGCCCGAATCTTGCTCCATCTGAAATTGTGTGTTTTCCTTGTTTTCGCTTGTTTGTTTTAAAGCAGTTTACACTGTAGCCTAGACTAGCTTCCAGGTCACAGTGGTCTTTTCTTAGTGGTAGGATGAGGCATGTATGCCCTCACCTGGCTTTGGTAACCTTTTGAACTACAACTGTTACCCATATTGTATTCACACAGGAAAAGAAGCCGGGCAGAGCCTGGACAGTGAGGGAAAAGATTCTGAAGTCTCCACAGTGATCTTGTTGTGATCAATGACACAGGACTTTAACCCTAGCACTCAGGAGGTAAAGGCAGGCAGATCTGAGTTAGAGGTCAGTGTGGTCTACCTCATGAATCCCTGACCAGCCAGGGACTACACATCAAGACCCTGTTCCAAAAAGACTATGAAACAAAAAAAATTCTAGCTCATTTCCTTGCAATAACCAGAGAACCTAGGCCCTCTACAACACATTCTAGCCAACCAGGAGGGAGTGGGGTCTGCTGCTGGGACGATCCCAAAAGGGAGACGTAGCTTTGGATTTCATACAGCTATAGCCTCAGTGTGCACTTGGACAGATGTGTGCAAGGCAGAATTTGTATATGATGAGGTTAAGACTAAGGTGAAATTTTCAAGTAAACTTTAACCTGTGTTCTCTTTGCTGGTTATAGAGTTAGATAGTAAACAGAAACACTGTGTGGAGAGGTGACTTAGTCTACGTAAGCTACTACTAACACTTCAAGATATTTTAAAAAATGACAACACTGTCAGGAAAACCTGATGTATGAAAAGAACGGAGAAAGGGACTGTATAACCTTTAGAGAATGGGGGAGGGGCTGAGCAAATGCTCAGTAGCTGAAGTGCTTGGCCTGCTGGGTGAGAGGATGGTTGCCTGGGAGAGAGCATCCCAGGGCAGGCTAGGCACACTAGCTGCAATGGTAAGCCCTGGGCGTGCCTGAGAGACCCTGCCTGAGTAAGGTGCAAAAGGACTCAGGAAGATTGCCAACATCAGCTTCCGGCTTCTCCCAAACACACAAACACACATCTAACAAAAGGGTTTCATATCCAGTCCCACGAAAGGCTCTCTGAGGAGACTATGCACATGACACAGTTCCGTTTTCTCTGAAAAAGTAATAATTAGAGGTGAGATTCCTTCTGTTATGTGGCACACAGGAGATCCTGAAGCTTCTTCACAGACCTTTGCTATTTTAACATGGAGGGTACACGGTGCAACAGGAGAACCTCGCTGTGTGGCTTCTGGGAAGGACGATGACTAGCCCTGGGCCTAGCTGGTGAGTGGCTGTCTGGCGGACGCCGTGTGCTCCCTCACCAGTGACTCCACACTCCATCACTTCCTGCCCCGTCAGGTCAATGTCTATGGTATATTTATAACTGTCCTGCCATGTACTTGTGAGCAGATAATTCATTTTACTGTCCTAGGCAGACAGGAACCCCCACTTAGTTTAGATAATCTTGCCGAGGTTTCCGACTTCTGAGTCAATAAAATGCAGATAAGGATTTGGACCCCGAATCAAGGGAATAGGTTGGGATATCTGAGCACCCGATGGGGTGAGTTTATCTGGGAAGTGAATCTTTGAGATAGTGTGGCCTGGGGTAAGCAAGCATGTCAGTCTCTCCAACCACATGAACACGGAAATGGAAGAGAAAAGAGCAACTCTGAAGAATGATTAAAGTTACTATAAAGTTCACACTCGGCAGTCACAACAGATTGTGTGCGTCCTAATCGTCATTGTTAGATGAAGGAAGGAGGGCACTATGGGGAAGGGGCACAGTGGCCTCTGGAGGCTGAGCAGCCAGGGAGGAATTCTCTAGAGCCTCCACACAGTCCCACCAACAACTAGATTCCAGCAGAGACACGTGTGTTCAAATTTCAACTTACTAAGATAATAAAGCTGTGCTATTTCAGTCACGAATCCTGTATTTTCTTATGTCAACAACAGGAAATTACACAAAATGGTGACCAAGGATAGAAAGGAGCCTGGGGGCAAACAAGCTTCTGTCTTTCCTCGTATCACCCACACCATCCAAGAGATGCCTAGGCTAGGGAAATACAAACATCTTACTGGTAATTTTTATGTCAGTCTCTCAGACTGAGTTCATACGCTGAGGAATATATTACGTGTCAGACCCCTCCAACAGTGTATGTGTAATAGAGCCCTATAAACATGCTGAATGAATGACTGACTGTGATCCAAGCAGGTTCTGGAGGGGACTAGAATTTCTGGATGATAAGCACTGTTTATCACATCTTGTCAAGAGCTGATGACTTTCATAGCTATTAAACTTCAGTTTATGACAGTTGTAATTCTAGAAAACAGAAGGCCAGAATATATTTTGTGGTACTAACATAGTTTAAACACTATGCAAAAATAATATGCAAAATCTTAATTGCTGTATGAACAATTTCAGCCTCAGAGGAGGCACTATGACATATATGACAGAAAAAGGGTCCATTCTGGCTACTGGTCACTGCTACATTAAGAAACTTGAGTGCAAATTTTATCAAACGCATGTACCAAAAAGGGGTTCTGTTCATTTCATCTGAAAATGTTATCACATTAGCACTGAGCTTGTAATAAGTTGATTGATCTAAACATTTACAAGCTATCAATATGAACAATCCCTATGACAAAAATTTCAAATATCAGGATCTACCCTTAGTCTAAATTTATCTAGACAAAGACTGAAAGACAGAACAACAGCCAATCTAGAATTTATCTGAACAATAAAAATAATTGGGTTGTTTTATGCTGAAGTATTTGACTAATCTGCACATTACCTACTCGTATGGGCCTACCAGCTGGGCTGAAGCACTGCTATTTCAGCTGCTGGAGTATCACAGTGTTGAGAATGTCCGCCTCTTGTAGTGTCTGGCTTTCATCTGTGAGCTCTTTACTTGGAAATGAAGTCACAAGAATAAAGTCAGTAGCTGCAAACTCAGGACGTGACTGTACTATAAAGTCTCGTACATCCAGAATCCTGAAAGAATAAGTAAAAATGGCTTATTGTAGAAAATGGGAAGTTTTAGTGAGAACTATTCTCACAATAAAAATTATATAATCCCAACTTTTGTTTAAAGGTGCTATAACTTTCTTTAATATACATTATTCTGATGGGAAAGTTCATTGGATTTTAAAAGAAAAATAGTTCTGGTGTATACATTTATAATAAAACAAAACAATCCTATAGTGAATTATGTATAAAATAAAGTGTTAACAATATTGCTATATTAAAAGTACAAGTCTTACTGTTTTCAGAGTAAGAAATGTTAGCAGCCTAAGTGTCTAAGTCATCTGTGGACACCGGGCAGTCGAACACTATGAAAGGATTTTACATTCTCCCATCCATTCATAGAAAGGCTCTGTGTGGCACAAGCCTGTGAATCCATCTCTTGGAAGAGTAAGTCAAGATCACTGAGCATGAGGCTAGCCTAGGCTACACAGTCACACAGTGAAATGCCATCATTAAAAATAGTAACAAAAAGAATAGTGAAAATTACTCACATATTCCCAGTAACTTAGCTAAGACCATAAATGCACATTAGGGTCTTATAATCACTGAAAAACAAAAGTACTCTTATGTTCAGGGAAATATTTATATTCAAACGAGTATCAAAGAGACAATGAAACAGTGTACTAGAGATTCCATACCAACAAAATAAACTACTTATGCCATGAATGTACATTATGAAGTTGTATACAGAAAGGTCTGAGTAGAATTTCATAAACCTTTTGAGATAACGTCTTGTCATGTAGTGCAGACTTATTTCAAACCTGTAACCGTTTTAAGTTTCCAAATAACGGGACAGGTGAGTGCAATTGTGCCTCGCTGACAATGACCAATATTTTAACTGAGAAAGTCCTGATAGGACCTCATTATCTTCAATCTGATTTAAGATATCAAAATGGATGCAGTTTTGTCCCAGCTCAGAACTACTGGTCTTAACTATGAGTTCTCCACACCTGGACAAATTGGATAATTTACAAAGATTATGGCCATTTATTTCATTTATTGTAGATAGTGGTTAACCTTTTAAATATTCTTCTGTCAGAAACTTACTTTAAACATGTAGTACCTCCATCTATTCAGTGTGCTCTGTACAGTGTCCTGTGGATGGAGCAGTATGAGAACACAAAAACCCCCAGACGGAAGAGCAGCTTACCGGTGTGTGCTGTTGAATCTCTGTATGAGGCGACTCCCATCTGCCAACCTGATCTGAATCTTTGTGGTGGGCATTGAGTCATCAATAAAAACAGCTGCATTAAGTATTGATTTATCCTCTTCTTCTGGGGAGGAGGGAGTACTGACGATTTCAGGTGTAAGGCTAAGAGAGACAGTTTACGAATCTGAGCACAAACTGAGCATGTAGGCCACAGAACAAGCAAGATACAGCTTCCTTCTAGCCTCCTCTACTTCTTTTGGCTTTTTCAATTATATAAAAATTAGTCTGGAGTCCATGATTCCTACTTATTAATCCCAGATCTCTTCGACGACTAACTGCATTTCTTCATCTTCACCTCTGAGTTCTCCTCATGTTTGCCATACATTATTCCACAAGGCTTTATTATCTCAGAAAGTCCTTCTGGATAATGCCCAGAACACAGAGCTCAAAAGCTACTTTTGCTTATAAAATTAAAACTGAACTGCTGCTTTAAACACTGCTAATACTATTTTAAAACACTTGATTTAAATAAATACTGCTTTGCAAAAGAAAAATAACTCTAAGCTATGAGGGAGAAATTTTATTCATGATGACAATTCATATCAAAGCATACTAGACGTAATAAATACCTTACCACTTGGTCTTAATTACCAGTGACATTATTGGTTTAATAGCTTCTAATGATCAGACATAAACTCAAAGTTATTGTGAACAGAGAGTTCTTTCAAGATTAAAACAAATTTAATCAAACCTGAAAAAAATAACTAACAATTCCTTGGTATTTAAATAGGAGTTTTTACATCTTTGTTTATTCTCTCAAACACTAAGATTTCAGGGTCCCCCAGGTATATTACTTTATACAGCTCATGCTATGAGCACTACAAATGACTCTTACTCCTATTCAAAGCTTCTCCCAAATTGTTATGTTAGTAAAGTTAGCTGATCTTTACTGCCAACACCTGCTCCTCGATTTTCAAGATTCCTGATTTAGAGCCAATCTGAGAAATCGTGAGGAAGATAAGCAAAAGGAGAAAACAGCAAATTACTAAATACTTAAGGAAATTCTTCAAGTCCCAAACTGAAGACTTAAAGCAGTTACATTGTTATGCTACTGGGGGGAGGGGGGGGATCAGAAAAGAGACACAAGATGACACAGGATGCCATTATCACCAATAACCACTCATACATCATCAATACTGCTGCACGGTCAGCTCCCTCACTTGTCCTGTGTGACCCTGACAAGGCAGCCATTCCCACTGGCCCAAGTCTGTCTGTTGTACAGATTAACTTCATCAGCCATCAGGGCACTCAAGGTAGGTTTCTACTCTACCTAAAGGTGGGAACCACTGAAAAATGACAAAGCTGATGTAACTCTTTTCTGACATAAAGCTACAGCAAATGCTGTTTCCATCATCTAAAATTTTCACTTGGAGAAAAATTTTGAGTCGGCAAGTTTTTTTTGGAACAAAAAATGTAGTACAAATCCCTGGAAAAAGAAAGCACCTAGATGTGTCCCCTTGTAAGAAGCAGGTGTATGAAAACCAATTATTTACAAACTGAAATGATGGACTTTCAGAATAGGTAGGGCAGCACGTCAGTGGGTCTACCAGAACTCTCTTCAATGCCAAGTTTATAATGGTAAGCAGGCATTGTGGTTCCATATTCGGTGTTCACTTTTATGGCCACTTTTCTTTGCTGTTGAAATCTTTTGAGGCAGTGAATCTGTATCTTGGGATATCTTTGAACTGATCCCCTGCTTTAGCCTCCTTAGTGCTAAGATTCTCCTTATTTAACTGCCACACTACAGGCGGTTATTTTATAAGATTTGTTTTTATGTGTACAAGTGTTTTGCCTACATTTATGTGTATGCACTTTGAGGATGCTTTGTGCCTGTGGAAGCCAGGGAAGGCATTACTTCTTTTGAATCTTGATTTATAGATGGCTGTCATCTGTCACACATGGTGCTCAGACCCAAGCCAGGTCCTCTCTAAGAGCAGCACATACTCTACCACTGAGCGATTTCTGCAGCTCTACATTTCATACTCAGCTTTTGTTTTAAGGTTAATTAAAAACAATTTGTTTTTAAAGAGGAAAATTAAGGCATACAAAATTCTGCTAGGAAGGTGGGAAGAAAGGTTTTGGGCTAAGAGACCTTCGGGCAGTTCAAAGCTTACAGAAAGATGGACTAGGAATCTGAAAGTAACATGAAAACAATTATTAGCAGACTGAGAAATAAAGCAAAGAAATGTGCTCAAGTGTGTGATGCAGGAATACTGGGGCTGGGAGAAGGAAGCGGGGAGCATCTGGGATCAGCTGTGTGGGGTCCAGGGAGCAGCACTGCCTGCTCTGCAGGGTTCACACAGCTGCAGGAGGCAAAAAGTCTGGTAACTGCAGCCTTCAAGGGCTGTGCAAGCAGCAGGACTAAGGGAAACAGAAGGCAGCCGGGGTGGGGAGGTGGTTTGTTAGATAAGAGCATCCCTGAGGACTAAGGACTAGGGCACATGGACAGAGAATGCCTTTAGACACACAGAGGTAGCTACTCAGATTTCATCATTGTCCACCACAGTTACAAACCCATGGAGAACGTCACCTCTTGCCTTCCTGCCAAAAAAAAAAAAAAAAAAAAGAAGACTCCAGTTCGACTCAAGTTATCCTACCATTTGTCTCTCATGACTTCCTTGTTTCTATTATATAATTGGATAACATTTTACTCTGTGATTGCTCCAAAACTACTTGTTTATCATCACAAAACATGGCTAGCTTCCATATGTATTGTCTTTGAATAGACTACCACCTATGACAAAAATGGGTTCTTCTCTTCTTTATATTTGTGTTAAGTAGTTGACTGGATCGCTTGGAAAATGATAACTGTTAAGCTCTTGTCTGTCTGTCTGTCTCTCTCTCTCTCTCTCCCTCTCTCCAATAGTTTTGGTGCCAGGGATCAAACCTTATACAGTTCTTAATTTAAATGTTCATCGTAAAATGTTATGTATAATTCTCCAGTTTAAAAATTTAACAATTGATGAAATATGAATTAATGAGTGTTGAGCAACATTACATTAATATTCTGGTATTAATTTTCTTATGAGAAAACTAAACAAGTTTCTTTTCCATTCTGAAGTAAGGTTAGGCTCTGGTAGCCCAGGCAATCGAGACTGGGTACACAGCTAGAGGCTCGTGATGACCTTGAGACTCTGTTCTTCCTGCCTCGATCACTGTGCTAGGATTTCAGGTGTGGACCACCATGGTAGGTTTGGAGTACTGGAGACAGAAGCTAAGGGCTCCTTAATAAGTGTCAGAGAACGGTCAACTGAAGCACACTGTGGCACTTCCTGCTGTTGCACCTCAGTGTTTATTCATGGCAGATACAGCCACTTAAAAGTCTGAGGGGAAATATATCCACCAAGTTCTCAGATCAGCAATACTTTACAGTTTCCCTTCTGAAGCCATGTGACTGGAAGCAGAAATGAAACTGTGTATACACACACAGACACACACACACACACACACACACACACACACACACACAGTGAACAGGAAAAAAGTGAAATTAGAGAACAAAGGGGACTAGTGGAGAGGGGGGGGGGCAGTGTGCTCGAAGCATTATGCATTCTATACAGGAAAATGGCCTTATGCAACTGTACATAACAAACAAAACTGAGCTAGAGAACATGGCACAGTACTGAAGAGCACTCCCCTCCCCAGAGTGCTTGGTTGGAACCTCGTTCTAAAAATTCTCTAGCTCAATCATACCTTTGGCAAAATGGAGAAATAAGTAGCCACACGTTAATAAATGTAAAAGTTGACTTAATTATATGTACATGTGCCTATGTGGCTCTGTGTGCACGTGCAGATGCCCATGGATGCCTGGAACTGGAGTTACAGGTAGGTGTGAGCTGCATGGCATGGGAACCAAAGTCAGGCCCTCTGTAAGAGGAGTGTGCGCTCACAGGGTTCACTGCACCAAGTGTCACTGACCTCTGGGTCCCTGCTGCTACTAATACTATGCACGTTGTCCACCTACCTCCAGCTGGAAGGTCTTCAGAACACAGACTTCAGATTTTACGTTACAAGTCATTTTGATTTCTTATTCCCAAAGAAATGACATTTTGAGCAAAGAAGTGTTTTCACATGGGAGGAATCTTACCTTCCAAGTTTTTGCCCTTCTCCACTGAAAGCCTTGAACCGTAGTCTGGGTTTGATGTACTCTTGGTCTTGATGATCTTCCATGTCCAGGTTCACTTGGCTGCCATGGACCAGTCGCTGAAGCTCCGGGGGAATCTCTCTTAAAAGCAGGGAAGGAAGGTTTTAGTTAAGATTGTTAAAAACCAGACTATTCCACTGAGACAAGTGTAATTAAATTACGAGCTACATGCTAATATAAATTTTCAAGGTGATTTTGTGGTTCACACAGATTATGTCACACTTTTCTAACTTAGAGCATTTACTTGTATGAGTGTTTTCTGTTTGTCTATGCACCACATGCATACCTGGTGCCCTTGAGGGGTAGAGCTGGAGTTATGTGTGGTTGTTATGTGGATGGCTTATAAAGCACCATGTGAATGCTAGGAAGGAAATGGATTTCAAGGTGGCATCTGCATACACCCGTTCATGGTTCTTCATCCCTACTGGTGTCTCTCCCCGACCGTGCTCCTCCATGCCTGTCTCTTCTTTACTGCCATAGAAGGCCTCCCTTCCTTCATTGCACATGTACCGATTATGCTCTCTCCTCCTACTTTAATCTCTTCTTCCCTTTTCACGATCCCCTTCTAGTTTCTATATACTCATATATAAATCTACTATATATAAATCTACTCATACCTTAAATCTAGATGCACATGAGAGAAAATACATGGTATGTGAGCCTGGGTGCTATTACCTAACAGTTCATAGAACTGCCTTATGCAGATTCACCACATTTTTAATGCATCCATCTGTGAACGAACATCTAGGCTGATCCAATCTCTGGGCTACTATGAACAGTGTACCACTAAACATGTATGTACAAGTATTTCTATGGTATCTTGCCTTAGAGTTCTTTAGGAAATATTCAGAAATATGTGTCATATATTCTGTAGTTGTATTTTCAGTCTCTGGAGAAGTCTTGTAGATCTCCTTGGTAGCTACATAGATTTACATCCCCACCAACAGTGAGCAAGTAACGGGTCTTCATTTTTTTACATCTTTGTACTGTATGATGATGAAAAGATTCTGCACTGCAGAGATCTCGTCTTATACAAGGACTTGTCATGGGGTACACAGAATCACCATACCTGGCTGTAAATATGTGTTTCTAACTCCATCCTGTAGGGAGCTAGAACCTGATTTTTTGATGATCAGGTAACAGGTAAAGACTGCTATGCTTCATTGTCAAGGGCAGAGGCTGTGGATACATGGCCATGGAAGACTGGTCTTCTCAGCTGAGGACGGTGTCACAGCTACACCGAACCTGCATGTGGCAGAGGGTCACACAGGACCGACTCTCCTCTTTATAATGTCGGATCCTATATTCTGTTGTACAAATAAGCAGAAAGCACTTTTGGAGCTTTCATTTTATTGTTTAACCTAATTTGCAATTCCAGGAATATATGTACCACTTAAACTAAGTTCTGGAATGAGTACCACCAATAGTAATTAAGCTGACAACACATCACACTTCATTATGGTAATTCTCTGCTTGTTACATTTACACAGAAAGTGCTAGATTGATGAGTCAGGCATGTGTGTGTGTGTGTGTGTGTGTCTGTGTGTGTGTGTGTTGGAATATGAATTTATATTAAAAATAGTGTAAATACCACCGACAGACATTTTTTACTTATGAAAAGTTACTTTTCTATATTTAATATATGTAAGGTGGAATACATAAATTTTTGGAGAAGTGATGTGTTTAAGCAGATTATACTACCTAATAACTGCTCTTGAAAACCAGTAGAGACAATATACCAGAGAGAACCTCAAACTGATATTCTTCCCAAAAAGAAGACTTTGCTCACTGTTTGTACTTGATGATATTGTGCAAGCCCAATGAAAGTCCTACATGCCTGAAAATTAACTCTAGCAAATAATTAACATTTTCTTCCATCACCTTGAAGCTAGAGCATGAATTTGAACAGCAACATTGGTTTTCATATATTACTCAAATATTTCCACCGCCTCGTCAGTCTTAGTTTTCAACTGTATAACACTGTTTCAGCGGCCACCAGTGACTTCAGTTCTCCACTGATAGCATTCCATGCCTTTGTTTGGTATCCTTATAGTATCTGTGCGAATGTAAGTTAAAACTTCAATTTACACACTAACTCTTGTTCTACAGAGTCCTGATTTCTGAGTTCCTTTGTTTCCAAGGATTTTACCCACAGCCCATTTAGCCACTGTCCTTGGGCAAGTTTCTTTAAAGAGTCTCTACCTTCAATTTAATTATGTAATGCTGTAGTCTGGGCTGTGCTGGAAGAGTTCGAAGAATAAGAATAAAGGGAGGGGTGCCCTCAGCAAGGCTCCACCCAGCTCACCTGGCCACTGGGAAAAGGCCTGAGTACTGATCTGTTCCTAAAGAGCAATATGCAAACGTAATTCCAGGAGGGGTCAGGGTTCTATCCCAAGCAGGCAGAATTTGAGAGCTCTAGCCTTAGGGTTTACAGTAAAAAGGATACAGGAGTAAAGCGGTTAAGGTAAGCTACCAAAGACTTTAGACTTTGAAACAGTGCTGAGATTGTTAAAAACTGAGGACTTTTTAGTTGTACCAAATGCATTTTGCATTATTATAAAGCTACAAGCCAATGAGAGCCAAGGAGTAGAATTTGGTAGTTTTGAGTAAGAACAGCTTCCATTGGCTCACCGTCCACAGTTGGTGGAACTACTTGGGAAGAATTAGAATGCCTGGCTTTGCAGATGTGTCACTGGGGGTGGGCTTTGAGGTTTTATACTCCACACCACTTCTGGTTGGCTCTGTCTGCCTCTGCCTCAGGCCTGTTTCTCAGCTGTAAGTTCTCAGCTACTGCTTAAGTGCTATGCCTACCTGCCTACAGCCATAATGATCACAGCCCCACCCTCTGAAGCTGTATGCCCCATTAAATGCTTTTTTTATAAGTTACCTTAATCATGGTGTGTTGTCATGGCACCCTGTCATCAGGAAGCAGGGCTGAAGCTTAATAGCTGGCAAGGTAGACATTCAATTTCTTGATTTATTATATTAAGATATTTCTTGGAGGGGGCTGGAGCGGTGGCTCAGTGGTTAAGAGTACTAACAGCTTCTTCCAGAGGTCCTGAGTTCAATTCCCAGCAACCACATGGTGGCTCACAACCATCTGTAATGGGATCTGATGCCCTCTTCTGGTGTGTCTGAAGACAGTGTACTCACATACATAAATAAATATTTAAAAAAGAAAAGATATTTCTTAAAGCAAAGCCCATATTCTTATCATAGTTAAAAGAGGTTCAATCATCTGAAGTCCTTTCTCCACAGAGATCCATCTCCCTCAAACTGCTTACATAATATGTCTCAGTGACTAATTCTTGAAAGCTGGTAGTATATATGGAACAGTTAAAACACACACACAGAAAACCAAGTGCCAGGAGATAAGCACGGCAGGCTGCGCTCATCCTCTAGCACGTAGGTAAGAAGGCTGGACATGGTGGGATGAGTTGGTGTCTCGGCACTGGGGTCATAGATCCTGGAGCTCAGCGACCAGCCACCTGGCCTATTTGGCGAATTCTCAGCAAGTGAGAAAACCACTGAGATTGATCTGTGGTCCCCACGTGCACTTGTGCACATACACAGCACAGGAACACGCATGCACACACTCAGTTCCATTCAACATGATAAACAGAACACAACTAATTCTTCTTACTTACCCTCTTTTTACAGATTCCAAAAACTGAGCATTTGTTGGGTCATTGTAAGGTCTCAATTCTCCATCATCTAAACTGAAACCATTGCTCCACAGCTTCAGTAAAATCTGCACCTTTGGAGGTTAAAAACAAAAACAAACAAAAAGGAAGAATTCATCTCTAAATAACTTTAAATTTCAATGTGGTGTCTCCCAAATTGCTATCTGATTAATTTATCTTAAAATATAGAGGTATTTGTTTTATTCAAAGCTAAACATGTGTGTTCATGTGTTTACTTAGGTTTATTTTTAGCTTAAAACGCTGATAACAGCTACAAGTGTCAAAGTCCCACAGGTGGAGCCTGGCTTCTGTGCCCAGAGGTCACTGAGGAAACACACAGTGAGAAGACTCTGCTTGGCACCCAACTCAGACCTCTCTCAGCCACGCCCAGGCTTTCCTTTGTTCCACAGCTTAAACATCAGGCCAAGGTGCAAAGCACACTTTCTACAAATCTAAAAAAAAAATTATTATTTTAACATTCTAAAGTCAACAGAAATAATGGTTTCCTATGTTTTTTTAATTGAGTTCATTTTGTATTATGAAGGTATATGATTTTAAAGAAAAGTTACAGGAATTACATGTTTCTCTCACAAATAGTTACACATCTCTAATGTGAGACAGGGCAGACAGAAGCACTGGAGCTGGAAGCACACAGGTTCTTTAACCCATGCTTCACAGGAGTAAGACGGATTGTATTTATAGTGTCAAGTGTTAATTCAGAAAAGAAAGTGGCAATTAGGGGCAAATGCTTAAAGACTTCAGTGACTGTACCTACATCTTGCAGCTGATTTTCTCCATAGATATACTCTGATCGCTTGTAGAAGGAATTGCCCAGTCTGTACCCTCCACCTGTAAATGACTAAACACATGAAAAACGGGTATGAATGGACTCAAAACGTTATTCTCATACTTGGTACATTAGACAAACAATAATTAGTCAGTATCATATTAACTAGGAAAATATAAGAGAATAAAGAGCCTGAGTTATAAAGAAGTGTGAGGAGTTAAATGTCTTCTCATAAAAACATTAGTAACTCAAAATAGGAAATAACAAAGTTTGATTGCCAGATACCACGTGGAAGGAGAGAACTGACTCTTGCAGGTTGTCCTGTTTACCACATGTGCATTGTGCACATAAGCATACATGAGCATTCACAAACAAATAATTGTTACAACAAAGAATTCTGTATGTATTTAATAGGCTCTTTAAAATTTTTAACGATTTTAATTAAAACAGAAATTATGTCACATCCCCCTCCATCCCCTCCCACATATCCCCATTCTCAAGTTGATAACCCTTTTTTATTACGTTACATGCATACATTGTTACAAAATATATATGTATGCAAATACTATACATGTATATGATTTCAAAGCTGATCACTGTATTAGACAAACAGTAAAGGGCTCAACTCCGAGAGGGGTTATTTTCCTTTTCCCAGCAGTCATTAGTGCCTGTGGTTCCTGGGGCATGACCCCGTGATTTCCCCCTTTCACATACATGTGTCCATTGAAACTGACCCTGTTCCAGTCTTGTTTAAGCAGCCATTTCTAGGAGTCGCTTCACAGCAGACTCCCTGGTATTCTAGCAATTACAATCTTTTGGCCCCTTCCTTCTTGATGTTCCCTGAGCCACAGGTGCTAGAGCTGTGGTACAGATGGATTTGTGGGGGTTGGGCTTACCAAGAGATATTGATCTCAGCATTTGTGCCCATTTGTTTTCTGTGATGGCCTCCATTTTAAGCCATTTTTTTGGTTATGGCCACAATTTAATCTTAACTACAGCAAACTGGCTATGATCACACTCTAGGATAATATGAGGAGAAATGGCTATTCTTTTAGTTACCAACTGCATCAAAAATGCACTTTTAATTATAACCTCACTTTGTTTTACAACTAAATCAAATCCATACTTGTCTAACGGAATTGGACAACTTAAGAGACGTTAAAATGGCCTCAAGGCTTGACAGAAGGAAGTTGTCCAGCTGCTGCCAAATAGACTAAACCTCACGTCTCACGGAGAACAGCCAATCAACAGTGGGTGCCAAAAAGATCAGGAAGGCTGCGTGCAGACACTTCCCAGAAATGGTGTAAGTGTAAAAACAGCACTGACCTTAGTTTTGTCATCGCTTGAAGATCTTGTGGCTTCATTTAGAGGGACAGCCCCATGTTCCTTTGCCTCTTTGAAAAGTTCGTTCACAATTTTCCCAGTTGGAGGTTGAACTATGTGTAATCCACCATATTCCCGATCACCTGAATCAAGCCTTTAAACATCAGAGCTCATAAATAAAAACTCAAAATAGACAGACTATTTTAAAATAAGAAGCTACATAGTCTTACACAATACCTTTCATTTATAAAGAAGTACACCTGAGCTCTTCAGATGTAACTCATGCAAAAAATCAGATGGGATAGTTTGGATCCCTTCTGAGTTGTGGAGATTCTGACAATATTAGCAACATGGTAAGGGGTCCTTGCCATCCCTTCACCCTGGTGACTGCCTATGAAATTCCATTGTCACAGCCCACACTCTCCTGCTGTGGTGGAGCACTCAGCTGCAGCGGGCTCTTCACCAGGCACATATTACACAGGAAGCTTTATTCTTTGGAGATTCTTGGATTAAAAAAAAAAAACAAAACAAAAAAACAAAAGAAAAAAAAAAAAAACCCTTGCGTTAAGAGATTCTTGAACTAAAAAGTTGCATTACAAGTCCCACTGTAAATAATTTCATTTATTCTTGGTGTAGTAACTAAGATCTGCTCTGACTCTAACATAAGTGCTACGAAACATAAATTTTCATCCACCTAAGATTAATGTTCTTTCAAGATTGATGCTTATGCCCAGGATACTGAGAGAATTTAATCAATGAACAGTTCTCAATTCACACTAACTCACAAAGCAATAGTGGAAACTACAACAGCCCTGAAGAAGGAGCAAAGGTACTCTTCTAAACTGGCAAGTGAGACAGAGAGAAAATGGCAGTTCTCAGCTCCTGTGACACGTGCCACAGGAGAGAGAAAATCCACCTGGACACGTGTGTACACAGCAGCATCTCACTGCTTGTGGGAGAGGGCTGCCATTTTGTCAGTGTCACTGAATACTCTGGAGTCCACAAGGCTTTCCTCCTATGCTTACTCTGCATACCTGGGAAGGAGGGTTGCAGCAAGCAGGGACAACAGCAGAGTTGGGAGGTGGAACTGGACAGCACATGGCCTCAGGCAATTGTGACAAAGGGAAAAGCAGAGCCAGGCTTCCTGCTATATGCTTGCCCCCTTTACAGCTTCTTCCCCCCTCCTGTCTCAAGCTGGCACAGTAACTGATCTTCCCCTTTGTCTTGGTGAGAAGGACCTGAGAAAACTGACCACAGGAAATCATTCACCAGTTTGTCACAGTCTCCCTCCTCCGCAATCATGCAAAACACTGTATTTTCTTCAAGCGGCTTCTTAATTTGAATTTTTATATTCAGATCCACAATCCACCTGGACTTGATGGATGCATATCACGTAAGGGAGGGGCCAACAGTAATTTCTTCTTTCTGTTCCATAGTTGCAACAAAATTCTCTCTCCTTGTTACTCTGCAGTGGCATCTTTGTCACCAACCAAACAGCCATCTCTGCAGGTCTAAGACCCTGAGTTAGGGCTAGTCAGTCCTCTCAAGTCTCCGAATGCCTTCAGATCCAGGACTTTTAGTCCAGAACTTGATGGGTTCTTCAAGAATTCTCCAGCCGTTCTTGTGGAGATAGGCACCAAGAGTATTTACACGGGGTGCAGTAACATTTCCCAGTTTCTTTTCCTCATTTCACATCTGAACTTGTCCTTCTCTTACTTTCCCAGGAACAAAGCTGCTCCTCTGTGCAGTGAGTTCCAGCCATGACTTGGTTTTACTACAGTTCCTTTCTTTTCTTTTCCACAATAAGATGGCTATGCCTTTGCCCTCTCCTCTTATTTGATCAACAAAAGACTTACCCTCTCAGGTTACAACTTCTGCTAACATAACCTGAAGGTGTGGTTTCCGCCCAACCCCCTTTCTTCCATTCTCTCACCGTGCAGACCAAGCACACTTGAAACTTGATCTTCCAGCCTTGGTCTCAAAAGCCCTGGCACTGTAAGCATCCAGCATGCTTAGCTATTTCTTACTTTGACTGGTTGCTTGGGGCAGGCATGAGACATGGACTCATATACATGAGTACTCGAGGCTGGTTTTGAACTTAGTACATAGCTGACCCTGATGCTCAGTTCCTGATCTTCCTGCATTTATCTTCTACTTGTTAGAGGTAGAGACATGTGCCACCACGCCTGGTCTTCCCCTTTTAACTTATTGACATTTAAAAGTTTGTAAAGATCTTACAAAACAAAGCACCTATTCAATAACTCTGTGTGACTGAAGCCCATTAACAACTGCAGGGTTAACTTGCTCCATGCTGAGTCCCTGAGGCCAGCAAGCACAGTTCTACCACAGGTCCCAACCAGTCCTTCCTACTCCTGCCGTGCACCACTTGCTATGGTTTCTACAACCAACTTTTAAAAAGTCCCATCCTCTCTCCTCCCCCAGTGTCATCACCAAATCTAGGCTTTTATTGTCATCTAAGGACCGCACAATTTCACTCGTATCTTTTTAAAATGATATACTTTTCCTACTTCCTAAAAGGGTTAATAGTTAATATGTTCATTTAATTCTTCTAACTATCCTCATTTTTCCAGATGAGAAAACTGAGGTTATGGGAGGTCAATGAAAAAGATACACCATCACATGAACTCTCACACATACACCACATAAATGTGGGAGCTGACAGGCATTTAGAACCAGGCCCTGTCACTATAGCTCTGTATCACTGAATGAACTTTAATGCACACTAATATTTCCAAATAAATGCAACATAATAATGGGGGCCAACTGAAAAATAAGCATGCAAACACCCTCACTCAGAACTCACTAAGGAGTCAAGTGTTAAATTCATGCCAGGCCCCCAGGAAGTGTAGACTTGTGAGACAGCACAGGTAATGTCCATGAGGCTCAACCAACACGGCTCATCTGCATAGTCTGCTACGATCTGCAGCTTCTCTTTCTGTCCTCGACTATCTCTCAACTCGCTTTCTCCTGTTTGTCCCTGGTTTTGGGGACTTAGATTGTGGTCACTGTTTAAGGCCCATTTGGCATACTGCAGCCCATCTCAGTTCACTCTCAAAACAAGGCTACATAACTAATGGCCTGCAGAGGACACGTGTAAAGTTTGCTTGTGGTCTATGGCCGATCATGAGTGAACTTGCTAAAAAAGTTGTCAGACTGTCCTGAAATTCTACAGATTACCTACCTCTTCTTGCAGGCTAAACACAGACCACAGATTGTCTAATATTTTAGATAATGAAAATATGCTGGGCCTTTTATTAAGCTTTTATTAGCATATAAAGCACTGACCAAAGCAAACGGGTGGGGTTTATTACACAAGACAGGTATCGACTAGGAAGGGGATAATGCCAGGAACCTGGAAGAAACTGAAGCAGAGACACAGGCAAATGCTTACTGGCTTGTCTCCAAAGTTTGCTCAACATGCTTTCTTATACATGCTAGACCCACCTGCCCAGGGATGGCACTTCCCACAGTGGGCTGGACCATCACACACAGTATCAATCAAGGAAATGCCCCACAGCCATGCCCAGAGGCCAATCAGATGGAGGTTATCTCTCAAATCAGAGTCTTCTTCCCATGAGACTCTAGCTCTCATCAAATTGACAAAAAGCAACCAGTACAGTTGGATTGAAAAGCCAGTGTGCCATGCTTGGTGGTGCTAGCAGACTCTGGAAATCTTGACACTTGGGATGCTGAAGCAGGAGGATGGACGACTGTTGCAGGTAGCTTATGTGACAGTGAGTTCCAGGCCTGCCTAGGTAACACAATGATAGCCCAGAAGCCAAATGAGAAGCAACATATAGTTGTGTTGGTCTCTAATGCTGACCTAGGAGGACACGTTAGATAAAGGTGGCAATACAAGTACAAGAGAAAACACAGCAGGGCAGATGTCCTTGCTGAGCGCAGAGCAGGGAAGCAGGGTCTGCCCTAGTGAGTGGAAAACGGGACCACGCTGACAACCAAGGACTGCCAGTGATCTTCACACATCTACCTTAAGGAATTCAACAGCCGCCTGTCTTTTAAAGAAACTCATCCTTTGGGGTAGTAAATAATTCAAGAGATCAAACTTGGGGCAAAAGGCTTTTAATAACTACATCACTGGTTGGAGAGGCCCGGCTCTGCGGTAGAACTATATGGCTAATATGTGTGGGATGCTGATCTATCACATTCCCAAACAAAAACAAACCAAAGAGCATTAGGAAACTAAAACTACCAACAAGAGAAACTCACAGGCTGCATAAGTATATTCCTCTGAAGAAAGGGTTCTAGAGATGGAATCCAGGGCCTTGCATATGCTATGCAAAACTCTACCACACATGCATATGCTAGCCACATCCCCCACAGCCCTTAGCTTTTTGGGGCAGTTCAAACTGGCTTGAACTTGCTTGGCAGCTTAGAGAGACCTTGAACTCAGGATCACAGAATTAACTCGTGAAGAGCAAGAAAATATTTACACATCAATCTTATAAGAATTCAAATATTAGATTTAGTGCACTAAGAGCAATATTAAGTCATTCTGCGGTTGCTCAGAACATGGAGCAAGAGGTTAAATCTTAATACCAAATGAATAAAACATAGGTATAGTAACACATTAAGTACTAAAAATCTCTAGAGAATATATTCATTAGGAGTCAGTTAACATACTATACAAATCTACATATACTCATTTATCTAACAAGTAAGAATTAAATCAAAGGACAGTATATTCAAACCATGCCAAGATACCAACCTGCTGATTACAAAGACAAACTGTACCTGACAATGGAGTGATGTGGTGGTCAGCACCTTAATCAAGTGAGCATATCACCAATAGTGGAAAACCTTGAAATTATATGGCTCCTGATGTGATATAATAAAAAGCAGACAGTGTCACTTATCTAGTACTCTTGACAAAAATGTTTAACAAGAATCTAATTACGAGGAAACAGTGATCTAGAATGTGGGACATTCTGAGACATCTGGTGCGTACTTTTAAAAAGTGAATGTAATACATTTTAGATTATGTAGGTGAGCTAAAAACAGACAGAAAAAGAGAGGATGCCCTGCATTAAAACTCAACACAGGAAAGATCAGATGCAATGAATAGTCTCTAACTGGGTCCCAAAATGCCCAAAGGTAGCTGGAAGAAATGGCTGAGAACGGGTATTTACATTAACAGGCTGATGTCAAATGACATCATGGCACCACAGTTAATTGTTAACCGATACTTTCACATTTGGGTTATACACTTCATCCTTAGGGGACGCACAGTGAACTTTCTGGAAGCAAGCGTCATAGTGGCGGCAATGCGTTTTCAGACAGTTGGCTGAAACAGAAAGTGAGTGTGAGAGAGTGCAAGCTACACTCTGACACCTTAACAATGGGAACGGAAGGAAATGGCTAGTGTCATCTTCACATTCTCTATGGGCTTTAAAGATTATAATAGAAAGTGTGTGGGAGAAATTATAGATTTTTCCGTCCCTACAAAAAGAATGTGAAGTGGCAAAAACCTAATGTTCAATGAACTTTTCTACTCCTGATAAAATATTTTCTAGAAAAATCAATAAAGATACTCGCAATATACTCACAATATATGCGATTCTTACCTTCTAAATCTCTAGTCCGTTCTTTTTATAGTTCAGAGATTTTAATGACAACAAATACATCACCTGTTAGACTGGGCACCACACAACAGGATCACACACAGAAACCTCAGGAACCTGAGACTCTTTCATGGGGGACCAAAGGGTTGCCATGGTCCCATGAAGGGCGGTGAGAAGCCTCTGCCCATCACCTGACAAGACTGCACATGAATGCTGCTTCCGAAGGAGAGGCCCGAACGTGCCGCCACAGTTCAATGGGGCCATGGCAAAGCTATGAAAGAGCCACTGGGCCTGAGAAAACATTCACGGTATAATTTATTTTTTAAAAATATTATTTATTTAATGTATGAGTACACTGTAGCTGTCTTCAGACACGCCAGAAGAGGGCATTAGATCCCATTACAGATCCATGTGGCTGCTGGGAATTGAACTCAGGACCTCTGGAAGAGTGCAGTCAGAGCTCTTAACCATTGAAACATCTCTCCAGCCTCAAAATATAATTTCATAGGGTGCCTATGGTAATATCATATACTAAGGTAACTCTAAAGTTTCTTTTAGCTGATTATAAGAAATTTAGGCACAGTACTTCCCTTCCGTATCTATTTTCAAAACTTGAATATAAAAAGTCCCAAGATCGCTTAAAATAGTTTGGGCTTAGTGAGCTAAGCAGGGTAGATGTTTGGAAACACTCACCGATGTGGCGGTGTTCGCGTGCTCTTAAAGGCTGTGGCTGTGGATCTGTCAGGCTTGGAAGACTTGCATTTCATTTCATCTTCGTAGAGTTCTGCCAAGGCCAACTACACAAAACAGGCTTGTTATACAGCTGACACTGGGAACAAACTCTACACAGAATTGCCTTGAGGTTGAGCAATAGCAGTTGCCTATGAACAAGTGAAGGTCGCTATCTCAAAAGATGTCTTTCCAAGAGTAAGTCACCAGGTCTCACACAATTCAACTAATCAAACTGCCTATGTCAGAAAAAAAATCGTTGTAATAGTTCTTTTCATTAACTACTCAACAGTTGCGCAGCATACGGATTTCCGCTGTGGACCTGTGTAACTCTCGGCCAGGTTTAAAGATGGTCTGAAGACAGCTCAAGCGATAGCCACTTTCTCTAACCCAACCTCACAATATAACTGCACTTAGCTGTTTTCAAAACCTAAGTACATAAAGTGAATTAAAAAAAGATTGCGGAAAAGTCTGGAAGACACAACTTCCATCAAGTTTAGGGGAAGGAGATTCTAAAAGATAAGACAATGAATTAAATATAGGTCTAAACCACTTATAAAGTAATGATGTAAAATTAAATATTGTAGATGTATAGCTGGATACCTTCTAAAACAAAAATATATTTGTTTTGAAATAGAATTTAAATAGTAATCAAATTATCAATTAGTATAGAGTTTTTTCTTCTTATTTTGCTATCTTTGACAATAATTTAAAAATTTTCAGTCAAGCACAGTGGTACATGTCTTCAGTCAGTCCTGGAACTTGGAAGGGAGAAGCAGGAGGCTCTCTGTGAATCTGAGACGAGCCTGGTCTACAAAGTGAGTGCCTGGACAGTCAGGCCTCTCTAGAGACACCCAGTCTCGAAAAATCAAACTTCCTTGATGCTGCTAGTCGATATTCAATTGGCATGATTGCAATCTTTGGGCTCCCACTCCAAGGTTAGGAACGGAACCGAGGCAGGCCTCATCCATGTTAGACAAGTGCTGGAACACCCAGCTAAGTCACCTGGCCTTTGAAGATAAACAGCTTTAAAGTACACCCCCAAGACTGGTAGAAGACAATTTCCCTCTCCCCTAACTGTTTTTATTCCTGTTCTCTCTCTCACAGGTGCAGCAGCTTGTGACTTTCTAAAGCAGTTCCCTGGCAATGCAAATCAACTGCTCTGACCTCTGAAGAACTGAAGTCCAACATTCTACGGTTTACATTTTCTCCCTTCCTTTTCCTCCCTCCAGCCCCTCCCCTCTCCATGTTCACACACCTCGTTGTCCTCTCTCAACTGGATCCAAATCTTGAGTTAGGCACACACTGTGTAACACTTGGTGGATTACTGAAAATCCCTGAGCACAGATACTTCTTTAAACGCCTATCTAAATTCTTCTGATAGTCAGCTGGATGATTAATGTATGCAGAGGACAAGCTATGCCCATCCTGTCAACACAGGGTCTTATTTTATACTGTGACACTGCATGTGGCAGTGACCTGGGTTTTCACTTTCTATGTGTCTTCCTGTCACATAGTAGCTTTGCTACGCTTAACCTCCAAAACCCCAAACAAAACCAAAGGCAGGCTAGGGAAAGGACCACGGCCACACCGCAAGCATCCCTCTTTCTCTCCAGAAGGCTCTTAGAACCATCGTCTTTGATGGATTCCCTCCTGAGCCAATTGTATTACTTCAGATCTATGAGTGACTTATAAATTCAATGCATCTCATATAACATTATCTGTATTCTAAACACCTGTTTTAGGTGGCCTATGTAAATATGGCTTTGAATTTTCTTAAATATCTCTTTATAAGTCTATAGCATGTGCTATTCTCCTAATGACATTTACTCTAGGTGCCAACTGTGAGGAGTAATTACTAGTGACAACTGGACTAGGGACTTTCTTGGAGAGACACCGTTGTTGGGTGTGCTTTTGGCATTATTTCTAAAGAGAAAAGCCCCACCCTGAGCAGTATGGGCTAGGGTCTTGGGCTGAATAAAAAGGCAAAAGCAGCTACATTTCAGCTTTCTCCACTCTCTGCGTTCTTGATCCACAGAGATCTGAGGAACCCAGCCGTATGCCCCTCCCTCATGAAGTCTAGCCTGCCCCACCAGGTTCTTAAGCTTAGCCACTGCTTTGACTGTTGCCAAATAAACTATTTTTCTTCAGTAAAATAAAGCAGCTTTGACGTTGTGGAAAGTAGAAAGGGAACACTAAGAATGTGGTCTGAGTGTGATTTCCTCAGCGGTGAATGAGTTCTTCAGAAGGCATTATGACACGGGCTCACTCATGAATATTATTAAATCTTTAAAATTTAGATGAGACATAGCAGACTGAGCACGCTTGAGGTTATATTATTTGAAATTAAATAAATAAAAATTAATAGAAGTACCAGATACAAAATATAATGACAAAAGCAACCCTTCCTAAGTAAGAGACGTTCTTGCTTCAATTCTTCTCGAGTTAGGGACTGATAGTCTTTCCAGCCTGGAAGGAAAGCTGGAACTAAGTCACTGCGAAGGGCAGAGGCACAGCTAGACACCTGGGAACTTTGGGAAAGACGTAATGCTCACGCTGCACTCTGTATCTAGTGGACTAGATGCTGGTATGAGGTCTGCTTTAACAAGCCTGTCCAAGGACATTATTTCACTGAGAACCAGAGGTCTGGGGGAGTGACAGTCAATGGGACCAGGTACAATGGCAGGTATTAGATAGCCTCAGAGAAGTTTGCTCCTCCCCAAATCCTAATCTGGATGGAAGCACAGAACTGAGAACAGCAATCCCGTATCTGGAGGAACACTGGGAAACACGATATCAAAGGAGTAAGCAGCAGCCTTAGAAACAGACCAGAGGTCACGACACACACTTGAGGGGATGAAGCGCCCTCTTCTGGCGGTTCCTAAAACAGTCCCGATTTAGAAACAGACTATTCTGCGCAGCAGCTGAGACGCTTTGTTCAGCTGGCAATTCACTACCGGGTGTTTACCTCCCACCTGATGCTGATCTCTGCATTCTCCAAACTCATCTTCTGAACTGCCTTTGTTTGGCATTCAGTGCTTAGTTCTCCAAAAAGTTATGAAGGCGTCTAAAAAGGTTACCCGTGGTAAAACAGAGACTGTTTACGTCGATTAAACCTAGATGACTCGTAAAACAAAAGAGAATTCCTGAACGGGGCAGCCCCCAAGATCAGAGCGGTTGGGAAAACTCAAACTGGCGAGATGTGACTTGCTGGAAACTAGCAAGCCAGACGTAGAAAATACTTTAAAAACAGTTTGGTCAACCAGTCAGAAGGGTACTGCCTCCCTAATGTGCTGGCTAGTTTTATATCAGCTTAACAAAGCTAAAGATATTAAGGGGAGGGGGCATTCAACTGGAAAAAGAATGCCTTCATAAGGCGTAGGCAAGCCTTTGGAGCATTTTCTTAGTGATAGACAGTGGAGGGCCAAGCCCATTATGGGTTGTGAGTCCTGGGATCTAATAAGCAGGCAGAAGAACCATGGGGAGCAAACCAGTAACTAGCATCACTCCATGGCTTCTGCATCAGCTCCTGCCTCCCGGTTCCTGCTGACTTCCTGTGTGATGATGAACCAAGATGTGGAAGCATGCATGGGTCTTTCTTCCCCAAGTTGCTTTAGTCACACTGTTTTATCACAGTGATAGTAACTCTAAGACAAGTAGCTAACTGGCTTCAGGGTCACCTGCAACCAACCAGCGCTCGATTAATACCATTATCATTTGCATTGTAAGGTTACTTTACAAGCCTGTTTCACATCTGTGACCTTGCACCACATTTAATAGCAAACAATATCCACGACTACTCCTAGATTTGATGTCTTATTTATGTCCAAATCCCCCAAACTTTCAGCACAAAGTTATAATGGCAAGTCGTCAGTACACCTGGTTAAAGAGGGATGGCCAGCTATTAAAAACGCTGTCAAGGCTTGTGAATTTAGGCTCATTTATTCTGAGCTATAACCCCTAATATATGTCTAATTGCTGGATTTTATCAATGACTTCACGAGGAGATAGAAAAGGGGCTAAAATGAGCAAGTAGTACTAGCATCTGATAAAACAGCATTCGGTGGACAAGTGTTTAGCTATAACATAGCTGAGTTTTTTATTTCAGTGTTTTCTGGACTCCCTCTTACAAGTGGGCTGTGACCAAAGCCTGAACTGTTTTAAGCTCTCTCCCGCAAAAACCGCAAGCTTTTTGATAAGAAAGGAAGAAAGCGCTTTTAATGTTTAAGTCATCAAATGTTGGGGGAAAAAGCATCTAAGAGAACAAACCAGCACGCGTTATTTTAAAGTTACTTTTTTTTTTAACTGACAGCTCATTTATCACTGGCCACAGTTAACTCTCCAGATGCAGGCAGCAACAACTGGGAGCCACCCAGATGGCTCCGCAAAATGACATCTTTGCTTTGTGCATCCTGCGTGAAGGGAAACCCTGCACCGCGGCCTGAGGCTAGAGCACTGGTTTCCACACGCACCACCCCGCAATGCGCCTCCGGGAGCGACCCTGTAGTGCTCCGGAGACAGGGTCAGGACAGCGCTCAGGCGAGGTACAAAGTGGCCCCGGCCCGCGCCCTCCCGCCCGCCGCTGCGCTCTGTGCCTCCGTACCTGTAAGTCCCGCGCACTCGGGGGCCGCGACCTCGAGGACCCCCGCTCCTGCTCCTCCGGCTCCGCGCGGCCACCCTCCGCCATCTTCCACCGGCTCGCGGCGCCCGCCCCGGACCCGCGACTTCCGGGGCCGGTTGCTTAGCGACCGTTGGAGGGGGCGGAGCCACTCGGTGATCCCCACCCTCTTCGGGAGGGGGCGGAGCCGTGCCGCGTCCGCACGATTCCTCCGAGCTCCTTTCCCCAGTAGGTTGTACTAAGCGAGCAGCGTTATCTTCCAAGTTCAATTAACTCAACAGTGCAGTATCTTTAAAAGATGAACCTTGCAACTTCACCTCTCATTTCCCCTTATCTCTCATTTTCCCTTATCCAGGATTAGATGGTAAATTAGTCCTTCTGAGTGGATCCATATTGGAGATAGGAAACTCCGGGAGGCTTTTGGCAATGAGAATGGAGACCCTTAAGCCATCATCTTTTCCGCTGGGGTTGACTTAACTCTAGTTTTATCCCAGACACTTACACCTCCAAGAATTGTCTCCCAAGGGAGAAAAAAAAAAAAAAAAGAAGTCTTCTTAGCCAGGCAACAGAGTGCTTTATGCAAATAAGATTATTATTCAAAGCCTGTATGTTGAATGCTCTCTTGGTGCCCGTTAGTGCACCATGCTAGGTGAGAGCCTACAGCCTGCTGCACTGGCCGTTCTTTGAGTTCCAAGCACTCAGAGAAACAACACATTTTAGCAGCTAGAGAAGATGTAACTGAAAGGTCTGTAACAGACCTTTTAGAATTAAACCCACATCTTCACTACTTTCCTTATTGTCACTGGGATGTAGCTATAACCACATAGGCTTTCAGGTTCCTCTGAAAACATAAATCACGCGGTTTTAAAAAGAATAAAACCAAATGTGTGCCGTTCTCTCCTGTAAATCCGTTTTAGCTCAGTTTCGTTCTCAGTCCCAGCGTGAGGCCCAGAGCACAAAGGATGATGGTCCCTCTCCTCAGTTCAGAGTATTCCACGTGTATTGATGGGTACGCAATGCCGTACGTGAGCAAGGCAGATCATAATTAAACCAGAAATTGGCAGTACAAGTTACCAACCCTTGCCTTGCTGTCTTGATATTCTTACTACACATTCTACCTTAAAAATTCCCATCACTTTTTTTGACAAGAAACGACCCCAGAGAGCCGATACCTTTCAATGTTGGACCTTGAATTACTTTCCACAGTCGTTGGGCCAGGAAGGACCACAAGTAAAATGTCACAGATGGAAATATCTTACTCGTGTCAGCAAAATACTATGTGGTTGTTTAGAAATGATTACATTTGAAAGCGATTGTGAGGTGGTCAGAAAGAGACCTAGAGTAGAGATATAGGCTTAACTTAGTTTCCAAAGTGTAAGCAGCCATGCTTACTTACTGAGCCAAAGTCACCAGATGTGGCCTTGAGTAATGATTTTGGAGGGGCCACAGCAAGACTGAGACCGAGACAGTTTTATTGGGAGCAATCAGACTTCTATCAGAATCAGAAGGTAATGGCAGTTACTAGGATCAATACAGCGGTCGTTGTCAGGATTCGAAGGCATTTGCAAGCTCTGTAGGTACACAAGATTAATGCCTAAGACCAGTTATGGGGTTCAGCTCCCTTGATGTCTGAGAGAACACACAAAGAACCACAGAGCAGCCTGAATGCTTTGCTGCCCGAGGGAGGGTATCAGTCAGTTTGTGCTCCCGGAGCCATGGACTCTTATCTGAAAAACCAATGACATGGGTCTTTCAAAGCAGCTAAACCAGGCCAACTTCGTGAGTCCCCTCACTAAAGGGATGCACTTGTAGGGTCTGTATGGGGGAACCGATGGACAGAAGTAGCGGTGATCTACAATGGGGTAGATGGGTCTGCATAGCACCGTATCCGTTCTTGGTAAGTCAGGAACCACGAGAGTAAGATGAATCAGTGAGATCCTCATCAGACACAGACCACTCTAACCTCATAACTCACATAAAATTCATATTTGTGTAATTGTACTTAAGCGGAACATCACTAAGGTGAGGCTCGGAACTGGCTTTCATCTGTTGTTGGGTCCGTCGAAATATATATATTTTTTATCTTGCGTCTAAAATGCTTGACAGGATAGAGTATGCTTACAGCCGGTCATTTTCATGGCTTGCATAGACCATTTATTACATATTGTTAGGGGAAGATGAAGAGAGTGGGGGCATGCGGCCCATGGAGGTGCGGCAAGGTGTGGGGACAAGGGAGATGCCTCTGGGGGGCCCATGTTGGGAATCCCTTCCCCCTGAGGGACCAGCCACACAACCACAACGGTGAGAGAGAGAGAGAGAGAGAGAGAGAGAGAGAGAGAGAGAGAGAGAGAGAGAGAGAGAGAGATAGAGGAGGGGAAAGGAAGGGGAAGAGGAGGGGTAGGGTTGGGAGAGCAAGAGAGCCAGGAGGCAAGAAAGGCCAGAGAGAGGAGGGGGCAAGCAGCCCCTTTTATAGTGTCAGGTCACTGGGGTGGAGCATACCTGGCTGTTGCCAGGTAACTGAGGGGTGGGGTTTACAGAATCTGGACACATTTGTGTCTCCCACAGTAACCTCCGGCTTAGGCATAGTCTTCATACTTTATAAGTGAGTGGGGCGAAAGTTGGAGATATAAGACGAATTTTTTTTTAATGTCCCTCAGCGAATAAGCACCAGAACTCAGTTTCAAATCCAGGTGTATTATACTCAAAAGTTCATGCTTTTCTTCTACCCCACTCCCCACTTCCTGCTACCTCTTCTGTAGCCCCTGGCAAGACTGCAAGCAAGTGCTACTGCCTAAGGACCTCTGTAACCATCTGTCAACATCCTGCCCTTAACCCATGGTATTCCCTTGGGTTCTGCTGTAGCCTTTTTTATTCTCTGGCTGTATGCATCTTCACTGTTCAGTGTCCTCTGTCTCATGCCTGCCATGTATATACAGCTGGCTCTCATTACCCACAGTTGTGTTCCATGGGACTTGCTGATTTAGTGCTGGGGAGATACAAGGTTATGTCCTTGAAGTCTCTGTTTATGTTTATCAGGACATTGGTGCGTAGTCTCATTCTATGTCTGTGTCTGTATTAAGACACTTTATGTAACACACACTGTGGCTTCATTAACATTGAACTCACAGTCCCGGCGCTGTATTTCCCTTCTTGAAGGAAATTTGCCCGACATGTATTCTCTTCAAGGTGCACCCACTTAGAAACCCTAGACCACACGTCAGCACTGTACAAGCAGGCAGTTTTAAGTAGATCCAAAGGGAGAGACGCAGAGAACGTGAAGGATGTGGCATTAAGTACACTGCCAAGAGGGTTCCTTCTTCACAGCGGAAGAGCTGAAAAAGGCATGGTCTCACCTAGTTTGACCCCCTTTACAAATGAGCTGATTCAGTGGCTAAAACACTTGCTTCTCTGTGTATGCCTGTGGTTTGGGGGTGAGCAACAGCAGTATTCAGCCTGTTGCAACAAAGTATGCAATTTTTATATAAACACTTTGCAAATAAAGTAGATGGAGTATATATAGAATTTCCCAGGTACTATTTTGTCAGTACCTGTCCAGTTTTTGTCCATTACTCCAGATCTACATTTCTAATTGCTTTTTAAAATTGTATTTCCATTTGGATGTCTCAAAACAATTGCTGCCTCAACTCAAAACTCTCCCTTTTCTCCTCCGAACTGCTGCTTTTTTCCCACTGTGTCCCTGACAGTATCACCATTGCCTGAGTTAGGGTTTACTGCTGTGGAGAGACACCATGACCAAGGCAACTCTTATAAAAGACAGCATTTAATTGGGGCTGGCTTACAGGTTCAGAGATTCAGTCCACTATCATCATGGCAGGAAGCATGGCAGCCTCCAGGCAGGCATGGTGCAGGAGGAGCTGACAATTCTGCATCTTGTTCGATTCCCATGTGCCTAGGAGGAGGGTCTGAAAGCCCATCTCCACAATGACACAATTCCCCCAACAAGGCCATAGATCCTAATAGTGCCACTCCCTGGGCCAAGGATATTCGAACCACCACAATCATCAAACTTCTGCTAGTCACCTGGATGTCACTGGGGCTCTTCATGGCTGAAGTTAAAATCTCCAGTGCTGATGTAGGCTGGAGCAGTTATGACTGGAACAAGGGCCCTTGAAGTAGACATTGTGGCCAACAGCTGAAGTTTCAGCGTTTTTCCTAGCTCAAGTGTAGCTCCAGACACTCAACGTATTCTAAGCAGTAAAGTGGTCAGGGGAGAGGCTGTAACGTTGACAACTTCGCCCCCCCCCCCAAGGTGACCTGACTGGGCCCCAGGGCAAGGTTTGACAAGTGTCAGTCAGAAGGGCGAGGTTTCGAAGACATATGTTATGTAAAGGCAAGATTGGGGAAGCTAGAGGTGTGGCTTGAATAGAAGACCCGAGGAGTAAAAGGAAGGCTTGGGAATGGCTAGGAAAGACCACAAATGCAATGCTAAGGATTGGGAACACCTTTGTTTGATTAGGATTTTTCTTAGGTTCCAATCACTCTCAGCCTCTCCCTTCCCCTCTCCCTCCCCTACCCCTTCCCCCACTTCCCCTTCCCTCCCCTCCCCCCACTTCCTCTTCCCACCCCTCCCCTACATCTCTCTCCCCTCCCCCTTTCCCCATTTCCCCTTCCCTTCCCCCTCCCCCCACTTCCCCTTCCCACCCCCTCCCCCACATCCCCTCCCCTCCCCCCACATCCCCTCCCTTCCCCTCCCCCACCTCCCCTCCCTTCCCCTCCCCCACTTCTCCTCTCCTTCTCATGTGCAAGTCTGAGTGAGAAAAACTGTTAGGTAAGAGGCCAATGAACTGGGCTTGCTTTCTTCTAGGGCTTATGTTCTTCCTGATACCTGTCTGCATATGGTTTTTCTTTGATACCTAATTTATATTTGTTCTTAGGAGATGAGTGTTATGTAACCTGTCTGACATCACTGGCTCTTCAATGGCAAATTTATTAATATTGTTTGGCTTTGCACTTAGGTTAATGAATAATAGTAGCCAGGTCCTTCTCTTCTTAATAAATTCCTTGTTTCACTTTAGCACCAGGTTTATTCTAGCTTGTCAGACACGCGGGGAGGACTCTTGTATTGGCCGGTTTTGGGGCAACTTGACACAAGCTGGAGTTATCACAAAGAAAAGAGCCTCAGTTGAGGAAATGCCTCCATGAGATCCAGCTGTAAGGCATTTTCTCAACTAGTGATCAAGGGGGGAGGGCCCAGCCCATTGTGAGTAGAGCCATCCCTGGCCCAGCCCATTGTGGGTGGAGCCATCCCTGGCCCAGCCCATTGTGGGTGGAGCCATCCCTAGGCTGGTAGACCTGGGTTCTATAAGAAAGCAGGCTGAGCAAGCCAGGGGAAGCAAGCCAGTGAGTAACATCCCTCCATGGCCTCTGCATCAGCTCCTGCTTCCTGACCTGCTTGGGTTCTAATCCTGACTTCCTTTGGTGATGAACAGCAATGTGGAAGTGTAAGAGCTGAGCAAACCCTTTCCTCCCCAACTTGCTTCTTGGTCATGATGTTTTGTGCAGGAATAGAAACCAAACCCTAAAACAACTCTGGTCATCTTTTTATTTTTAATTTCTAGAAAAGCTTAAGTAATATTTTCTCTTTTGTTGTTTTAAAGATTTTTAAATATTGGTTATTTTTATTTTATGTGTATGTGTATTTTGCCCTGTGTGTGCGTGTGCGTGCGTGCGTGCATGCGTGCGTGCATGTGTGTGTGTGTGTGTGTGTGTGTACACTCTGTTTGTGCCTGTGGGGACCAGAAGAGAGTACAAACAGCTCACAAGAGTGAGCCTCCATATGGGGGCTGAGGATAGAACCCTATCCTTTGCAATAGTACTATGCTGTCTTACCCAATAAACCACCTCTCCAGTCACATTATACTATGTCTTTATTATTGTTTTCCCTTAAATGTGGAGGAAATGTAAAGTTTATTGGAAAAGGTATTCAGGTTGAGATTTTTTTCTGTCGGGGAAAAATTGAAATTAAACAACCTATTTAATAGTTATGAACTTATTTGGATTATTTGGTTTTAGTTCAGTTTTATTTTTCTCCTTTTACATTTATGTTTTGTTGGCCTAAATGGTGTATTAGTGCGCTTTCTATTATTCCAATAAACATACAAAATAAAGGCAAAATAATGGGTGTAAGAGATAGCTCACTGGGTAAATTCATTTGCTGCCAACACTGATATGCTGAGTTTAGTCCTTTGGACCCACATGGTGGAAGGAGAGAACCTATTACTACAAATCCTCTGACATCAACGGGGACTCTAACACATGCCCCACTCCCACACCAGTAAATACCCGTGATTTAAATAAAAAAGACAAAACATTTGTTTGGGTTCACAATTTTGGAGGTTTATAATCTATGACTGCTTGGCCCTGTTGCTTTGGGCTGTGGTAGCTGAAGATCATTATGGAACAAAATTATTCTCGTGTGACAATGAGAAAAAGAGCAGGGGTCCTTCGCTCTGGGTCAATTCCTGTCAGCTGTTCCACACCTCAAACCTTTGAAGAAATGGACTTTTTGGGCCATTCTAGATAAAACTATCGCAAGTGGGCAGCCTGCCTTATAATCATACATTATAGATAAAAAGCACATTGGTGCCCTTTTCATTGTTAATTCTGCTTAATTCTCTCCTCTCCGTTTTATAGCTTTGCTAGGTTTAGCCTCTGCCTTTCTATATACCCAAGGCTGGCCTTGAACTCTACCAACCTGCTCATTCTCCAAAGTTCTTGTATAAGCTGTGTACCACCCTGTCTGAGTTAGCCAGGGTGTTAAACATCTCATTTGTTTTCAAAGAAGTATCTTTTGATATTTATCCTCCCTATTGCTGGCTCATATTTTTTTTTAATACTTAGAAGTGTCGTTTAGAAATCTCTCATTGTTCACTGTTGCAGTAGGCTGATTGTAAACGGGAACATTTCATTAAGATTGATTTACTGTAATTGGATCTTTCAGAAATAATTGATGCGAGTGATTGATAACAGAATTTTTGTTTTACTTTCTGAAGTCTCACTTTCATGAAAATTCGGCCAATGTTTTCACTCTTAGTGTCTGAGAAGGTGATGTGATTGGAGGCACTCACATGTTATTCTTGCTTTAAGTAACACTATGTTTATCCTCTATAACAACAGAGTGAATGCATGGCTGTGGTGGTTTGGATATACCTGGCCCATGCAAAGTGCCACTATTAGGAGGTGTGGCCTTGTTGGAGTAGGTGTGACCTTGTGGGAGGAAGTGAGTCACTGTGGGGTGGATTTTGAGGTCTGTTCAAGCTCCACCCCAGTGGGGAAGAGATCATCTTCCTGGCTACCCAGACATCATCTGTTTTGGTTCTTTCCAAGACACATCCCGTTGTGCACAATGGCCCCGAGAGAGCTGTTTTAGAAGAGAGCCCATGGGATTTCTATTGCTCCTTTTAATCAAAAGACTCTGACATCTTTTGCCCTTACACCGACTCCCAACCACAGAATTTCCCTGGCAGCCACAGAATAGACTGAGGCTGGGCCAAGCTTCTGAAGCGTTCAGCTCTAGTGAAGCAATGTGGTGTGTGGAGGTACAGGCCTTGAACCTCTGTCCATGACCTTCATGTCCTGTGTCGAGTTGGCTCTGAGAAGGGTAGGGAATCATCTACCTGGGGCACCACTTTCTTCTTTACTCAACCCTCACACAGTATGAGACACTAGTCAGAGTCTTATCAACTAACAGATTACCCAGTGAAGGACCATGGTGCTTCTTATAGTAACTAGGGCTTCTCTAGACCGGGACTGGGGGCTCTATTACCAGCTGCCTTAACAAAGCACCATGCATGTGAGCTTAAAGCACTGATGTTTATTGTCTCATCATTTTGGAAACTGAAAAGCCAAGATGGCCAGTGGGTTCTAGCAAAAGCTTCCTTCCTAAAATTTTGATGGCTGCTAGCTATGTCCTTGAACTGTGGTGTTGGGGAAGAAATGCGTGTGATATTGTAGTGTCTATCCGAATAAGGGTACCAATGTTGTGAAGAGGATAGATTGCCTCCCACATCTCTACTTCCTAATGCTATCTTTGGGACTAGAGCTTCATGGTTTCAATTAGCAGTACAACACAGTGCGGTTCATAGAGAGGGGGTGGGGGGGTATGCTCCATGGATGTGTGGCGTGGTCTGGGGGCAAGGGAAATCCCTCTGGGGTACCCATGTTGGGAATCCCTTCCCCCTAAGGAACCAGTCACACAATGGTATAGTATAGAATAGAGTTTATTATTATTTTTCAGGTCATAGGAGGGTAGTAGAGGCGGAGAAAGAGACGAGAAGAGTAGAGAAGTAGAGAATAGAGGCCAGCCATGAGCATGGAGAGAGAAGTGGAAAAGGAATGGGGAGAGGAAGAACAAGAGCACAAGAGAGCAAGAGAGAGAGGAGGGGGCTAGCAGCCTTTTTATAGTGTCAGGAAACTGGGGCGGAGCATACCTGGCTATTGCCAGGTAACTGTGGGGTGGAGTTTACAGAATCCCAACACAGACTCTACATTTTCGCATCTTCAATGTTTTCTCTACTGAATATCTGCAAGGTCCCAGGTAAGGCTCAGCATCCAAGTTCACTGTGTGAGCATTTTGGCATGCATTTCTCCCTGCTATTTACCATGCTAGGCTGTCCCAGGGTGAGGATGGATTTTTTTTCTCTCCCTGACTCTCAAACTCAAGTTCCCCATCTGTTAGTGTTGAATCAGGAGTGTTCTCTACAAGTTTGTGCATTTGAATACTTACTTGGTCTCCAACTTTCATTGTTCTGAGAGCTAGAACTTTTGGGTTATCGGGCCCAGTTGTCGGATGTAGGATCGTTGGGCTTGATTCTGAGCATTTTTGCTTAGCTTTAATCCGGTCTTTTTCTCTACTTCTTGATCTGCTAGCGTGAATAATCTATATCTCAAACTCTAACCACTGATGACTGCTTCTCCCCTGCTACCAACCTTCCAAAACCCATTCCCTCCTGAAAATGAGCCAGAGTCCTTTCACAAATTGCTTCTACGAGTTATTTATTTATGTGTTTATGTATTTATTTATTTACATTGCACAAGAAGACTAACTAGTGCACCATCTGTTGTTAGAAAGAACGGACATTTAAGAACAGTAACGAGTTATCTTTGGGGCTTCCCTTTCCACTATTTTTACTCTGTTGCCCAGAAAAGCCTTGGACCCAATGATGTCTGTCTTGGCTATTTCTCTTTAACAAAATCTGCAGAGGAGTTTTTGGTGAATATGAATTCAGTCAGTTGAGTGTGTGTGTGTGTGTGTGTGTGTGTGTATGTGTGTATGAAAAGGTTTTTGCAAGATACTTCTTAATTGTTAAAAGTATTCCTTGACTTGTGATTGTGCTCCCACATTCAAAAAACAACAACAAAACCAAAAACCAAAAAGCTGTGCAGTATGACATATTTCCACAAGGGGGCCCCACCAGCACCAACACACAGCTTTAACTTGAGCCTCCGCACCAAACTTCTCATCTTTTACTACACCTGTCGTCTTCAGGACAGTGGTGCTTATAAAATGTACAATAAGTGGGGGTCAACTATCTCGCTGTGATTAGTAAAGCATGGAATGGTAAAGCTGAGTTTGATTAACAAAAGGATGCTAACGTGAAGTTTGCCGCTGTTGTTTATTCGTTTCATAATACCTTAAGGCTTAAAAGAAAAAAAACATTTTATAGCGGCTAGTATAACTGCGTTTTTTAAAATTTCATTTATTGATTTAGTGAAAAAAAATGTTAATCAGAGAGTCCTTGAGCTTCTTTCTGTTTCTAGGGACCTTGGTCCCCCGCCCCCCCCAAGTCTCCCCTCCCCCTCCTCTCTTTCCCTTGCCCTTTGCCTTACACCTGCCCCCCACAGTCCCGGAGTGAAGTCTCTAGCCTTTCTGGGTGCTCTCCCTTATATGCATAATGAAAGCCGCAACCCCTTAGGAGCACCCACAACTCTTTGCTTGTTTTCTTTTTCATTCACTGGGAGCCGTTGTTGTAATGCAAGTTGCTATAAATAAAAGGGTAGTAAAAAGTTACTTTGAAACCTGTTTTGTAAGTCTCCGATTAGCACAGTGAAGACCCGCAGCAAGGTGAACAGTCTGTGTCTGCCTTTCTTAGCAGGGGACCTAGCAGTTCTGGAAAAGTGAGGCCTGAGATCTGATTCTGATTAACAAGGCAACTGCTGGTAGCCTCAGGGAAGGAGCTGGTATGCTTGCCGCTATTAAAGCAAACAGTTGACAGTCAATAGTACTCTATGTTTGAGAATTTTCAGTTTATTACCTTGAGCAGGAGTATAATCCAAAAGGCCTATCAGTTAAAATGAGTGACTTACTGCTACCTTCTGCTTCTAGATCCTGAAGATCTGAGAACTTGTCCTACGGCGAAGGGACCTGGGAAAACTGACCTTCATTTAATCAGGCAGAGTATGGCAACCAATCCAGTAGTGTCCACAGTTTGGGCAGAGCCCTGGTGGCGGGCCAGGCCAGGTCACTTTTTAGCAGTGGAAAACATTACCACAGTTCAGATGATATAGTCGGTACCCTGTTGTCTTCTGGCATTCAGGCATATACACAGAAAGAAAATCTTTTACATAGGAAATATGCACAGATACACACACGTTCTGGTTGGGACCTGACCACCTGTCTCATCAACTTCACCCGTGTTCATACATACTTACATACATACATTTATACTTACACATATGTGCCTATACAAACAGACATATATATGTATGTATATATATATATGTATGTATGTATGTATATATATGTATGTATTTATGTATTATGTATGTATTTATGTATATGTATGTACGTATGTATGTATGTATGTATGTATACATACATACATTTGATGGATGGAGCTGAGCCCCAGATACCACACACATACATTTGGTAGATGGATGGGACCAGGGCCCCACATGCCACACTTTATTCCCTTGTTTTGTCTTTTTTTATACCGTTTTAGAGAAAAGTTCTTTACAAACTTACCTTACAGATAAAATGTTGATTTTATAGAATTGATTTTTATAAATGTTGACTTTATAGAAGGGGGTGTTACAGAAGGACGTTGATATTAAATTCATGGCAGCTTTTCACTATAAGAATGAAGCAACAGTTTCAAATGGCCTTGATTTATCAGAGTGCACATCTGTGGCTTCATCCTTGGGTCTAACATAGAATGAATCTTTTCCCTTGATCACAAATTTGTTCCAAACTTATTTCTTTTGAATGTAATTGTGGGAGCTCCTTGCATTCCTTATTATGCAGCAATTACTTACTCTTTCATGAGGAGTGGACATGTTCTACTCTTGATTCTAATTGTATTATATCTTTCTGGCAAAACAACTAAAACTGTCTTTTAAAACTTTCTAAAATTGGGCTGGAGAGAAGACTCAGTGGTTAAGAGTACTGAGAGCTCTTCCAGAGGTCCTGAGTTCAAATCCCAGCAACCACCTCATGGTTCTATAAAACCATCTATTCCTGATTATATTGAAATGATTTTAGAAAGGTTTTTTTAAAGATTTATTTATTTATTATATATAATTCAGACACACCAGAAGAGGGCATCTGATCTCATTACAGATGGTTTTGTGCTTCAGCTATGTTTGATTATCCAGGGCTTGCTGTAGTGTGATGGCTCTGCTCTGGTGGTGACATATCGCCCTGGTTGTTGTTGATTGTGTTCTTACACTGACATCCAGATTTAGGGTGATTATAGGTCTAGGAGCTGATTTCTGGGTTGTCTTGTTGGATGGGTGCTTTCTTCCTTGGTTTTTGTTTCCTCTCTGGTCTTCTAGCTAGGGCTTGTGGTTGAGAAAAGGGTCTCTACCAGAGTTGGATTCTAGACTTCTGGTGGCCTGGATGACCTCCTGTTCATCAGAGTTTTGAGTTTGAGTTGCCACTAAAATTGGGGGCTGGAGTTCTGGACATGTGCATGAGCTCTGATCAAGCAAGGGCTCCCTTGGGGTTTAAGATGTTCCCCTGGCATCTTGTGAAGGAGGATCCTTCACAAAAGATGTAGGTCATGATATGCTGACATGATGGTCATTTGGAGTAATGCTGGCTAAGTAAAGGAGGGGTGAAGAGGTGGCTTAGCTAATCTTCAGAGAGATAGTCTGGCCTCTGATGGGGCAGTAGCCTTCCAATCGAGGTGATGGCTGGGATATGGTGAGGAGCAGAGGAGGGGTAGGTAGTTGGAGTTATGTTGGGAATGCATGGACAAATTGGGGGGTTAGTCATACATGGGGTTCAGGGTGTTGGCCTGTTGTTGTCTTGGTGGGTTGGGAGGCTTCTGCCAGTGGTGTCCACTGTGGTCTTCTTGTCCCTGAAGTGTTGACTGAACGTGAGGGTTGCCTTGAGGAATTCACGTTAGTGATCTTGGTAGTGCCCTGCATTCCTGCTCAATCACTGCTTTCCATTGGCTTCTGCACCCAGGGCAGCACATGATGCTCATCACCTGCTCTTAGCCTCCTTGATCAGGAGCACCAGCCACCGACACCAGACGTTGCTGATGTATATTTGCCCGTGTTGTGAGGTTCTCTGGACCTTTAAGCAAACCTGCTCGGGTTTGTGTTCCTTGGAGATGGTCATCGCCTACAGATAGTCTAAGGCAGCTGTGAATTGAGCTGCGCAGTTTTGCTCTCCCACTCGCCGTCCTAACGGTGGCTAAGCTTTCTAACATTCTACTTAAATCACCGGAACCTGGAGTTCTACAATTCAGATGGACCTGACAACTTGTGTTGACAGTTGCCGGTGTGGGAAAGAAAGGTAGCAAGTGGCTGCCAGCTCGGGTTTGGGCATTTTCTAGTCTATATACCACTTCTGGTTGAAATCTGTATACGTGGAGCTTGACCAGTGACTGTGGTCTAGTGGACTGGCATCTATGATCAAGTACAGTTACCTTGGTCTTATCCTTTGAAAAGATGGAGATAGATTCAAATGTGTCAGATAGAAAATGTGACAGAAACAGGGCTGGAAACATGCTAGGCATTAAGGCAGCTATGGTCTGGACAAGAAGTTCCAATGAACTCCTTGGATTAAAGAAATGAAATGCCTCTAGAGTCCTGGAGAGAGAACATCAAGGGAAGCATGGGCTCCTTTGGGGTTTTTCCATCTGTCACATTTTGAATTCACGTCCTTGTCTGCCTAACAACCGTGTGTTAATGTCTCTCCTCAGTTCCAGGCATGTCTGCATTCTTCACTTAGTGTCGGAGTCTCAGGACCTCCTGGTTTGCAAACTCCCACCCTGAAAAGATGCCCAGAGCAAATGACGCATAACCAAGGTCATCCAAGTGTATGTGGAAGAAGCCATTTGACTGAAAGTCTCTTTCCCTTTTCTCTCTATCCCAAACCACTGTGTTCCTTCAGCTTCTGTCTGCTGCCAGGACGCTGGGATTGCCCTGACCCAGGCAAGGAGGAATGAAGGAAACACACATGTGCAAATGTGCAGGATGGAGTGGGCCATGCTCTGTGATACAGCCAGGACAGCAGCCTACAAACTTAATATGAGGCTAATCTTGGTATGAGGTCTTTGTAAGGGAGTTGTACTAAGCTGCAGTCATGCAGGAGGAGAAGGCTCCAGCAGATTCTTCCTGTACATATGGTCAACATTGGATTTCCATCACTTGAACTTGACCTTACAATATCCATGGTGTCTTAGCCAGGAATTGTTATTGCTTTGATGAAATGAAAGCAAGACAGGGAATGACCAAGCCAGCTCAGTCAGTCAACAGGACCTCAAGGGAGAGATTGGGGATTGAAAAAAAAGAAAGAAAGAAAGAAAAAAACAATTAGACAAAATTATAACATGACTCCAGCCAGTGGTGAGGCTGAAGCAGCTTTATTTCTTCCCAGTCTGCTTTTATATCATTCTAGGTACATCCAAAAAAATTATGGTCAGTTTTTAGATCAAAGACAATGTAATCAAGTGAAGGAGTAAACAAGGAGATCACACAAGATAGTCATCAAGCTAAGTAGTAAATGAAAGGCTCACACAAGGTAACAATTAAGTAAAGTAGTAAACAATGCCCCATGGTCAGTTTCTAATATTCTTATTGGGCCTACCTCCTTTTCTAAGCCCAGTGACAAATGCCAAATTCCTAGAAGCAGCAACAAAAGCTCTTAACAAAGGAAGAAGGGGATAAACTTTACTATCATTGTTAATCATTGAAAGAAGTCAAGATAGGAACTCAAAAAGAAAAGGAACTGGAGGCAGGAACAGACATAGACAGCATGGAAAGGTGATGCTCACTGACTGCCTTAGGGTTTACTGCTGTGAACAGACACCATGACCAAGGCAACTCTTATAAGGAATTGCATTTAACTGGGGCTGGCTTAAAGGTTCAGAAGTTCAGGTCTTTATCACCAAGGTGGGAATATGGAACTATCTAAGCAGGCATGATGCAGTGGGAGCTGATAGTCCAACATTTTCATCTAAAGGCTGCTAGTGGAAGATTCCAGGCATCTAGGATGAGGGTCTAAAGCCCACAGCCACAGTGACACACCTATTCCAAGAAGGTCACACCTCCTAATAATGCCACTCCCTGGAACAAGCATATACAAGCCATCACACTGGCTTTTTCCCCATGGCTTGCTCAGCCTGATTTCTAGAACCCAGGACCACCAGCCCAGAGGTGATATCATCCTCTGCAGAACTGAAACAAATAGGTTCCACGGGTCTCTGGAAATAGCCAAAGTGTTACAGCTCTCAGGAGGGACACCCACACAGGGCAAATAAGTATCCAGGGTCCTGAGTCTCACCTGCTACCTTGGTGGCAGTGCTGATGCCCACAGCAAGGGGTGTGGTAATGGCAATGGCAGCGGCTGGGGAAGGTGAGCCCAGTTTGCCAGGAGCATCCAAGGTCCAGCTATGAATGCTTTGGGAAAGAAAACTCTTCCCCAAAGTGTTACAGCTCAGTAAAACTGCCATTTTCAGACAAATTTCAGTGAAATAGCATGCACTTTATTCCATGTGAACTTTATACACATTGGGGGGAAGGACTTCAAGTGTTTGTCCTATGTGGTGACTGATGATCCTGGTCCTCTCAGTGGGGTGTCATGGTTATATGTTCCAGAGCAGGTATAATCAGGCAAGGAATGGGCCCCACCCCTATTGTTTTCAATTCTGAGATTCACAGGGAATGGGCCTAACCTTACCAGTTCTTCTGTCTGCTGGCATGGTTCACTTGCCCAACAGTGTGGTACCACTTGTAGTGGGCTGGGCCCACCCCCATTAAACACAAATTAAGAAAATGGCCTACTTGCTTGCCTGCTGCCTGACCTTGTGAAGGCAATTGAATATCCTTCTCTGATGACTCTATCTTGAGTCAAGTTGCCACAAAACTAGGCAGCACACATGTGTCTGAGGTAGTGGAGTTCTTGACACGGCTATATTCATATTAATGGTCACACTCACTCAGTCCCTACCCTCTGCTCCAGCAGCACCAGAGGACCTTGTTCAGGGAGGAGGTGATAGTATGAGGAGCTGTTTGCTACATTATGATTCGGGTGATACAAAGACATTTGATTATATTGGAAATCATTCACATAATCAGAGTAATATTAATTTATATTGTCAATGAAAGAAAAAGAAAAAATAATGAAAAATAGTTCTTTGATAGGTAATATTATTGTGCTTATGAAGTATTTATTTATTACTTATATAAATAAGTAAGTATTTATATACTACTACAAATCAAGTCTTTCTTAAAAATCAAATGGTGTCCTTGAAGAATGAATTCAAATCACTTTTCAAATGACTCAATTGGGAATTACATGGAGCCATTTTATATATGATTTTACAGAACATCATATATTTAAAACTGTATTGATTACTATAGCTGTAACTCAGTGGTTGAATATTTGCATATTATTTGTAATATATTGAGGTTCAATTCTCTCCCCAACCAAAACAAAATAAAAGGTAAAACAAGTGCATAAAGGGTGCTCAGTATTCTTTAAAGCATTGTTGCTTAGCTTTCCTATGATTTATTTTGTATGCCTATTAATAACACATTGTTCTCATAAATACTTGTGCATTAAAAATGCAAATACTAGTGCATTAAATATGTGTGAAAAAAATGTTTAGGACGGATTCTCCAAGTAGAATCAGTGTGTCAAAGGCTATGTAGTTTAACTTTTTGATAGAACCTTTCAGATTACTAGCAAACTTTAACATCAATTTACCACCTCATGGTTTGTAAAGGCATTTGTTCTCACATCATCTCCAGTCTTTAAATTGTCAGAGAGCTGAAAATGTTACCTTGGTTGCTTCTTTCATTATGGGTGAGAAAATAAGAGGGTGATGATGAAAAACATAGACTACTCTTACTAAATAATTTATCCAATGCTAGATAATCTTAGGAGAAAATGTAAGAACTTACCAGAAACTCAGAACTGTTTATTATCCGAAGCCAAAATGTGAGGATGAGGAAAGCAAATAAAACTATCAATGTGAGAAGTGTTGTGATGTGAAGATAAATCTATTGTTCAATTTAGACCTAGTATCCAACATGGCGTCTGTGCACTTACAGGGCACGCTGAAGCACAAAGGTGGAGAACTGGGAGCCTAGATGAGTCTTATATGAAATCAATCAGACACAACATCAGTGCACACCATAAACAGCATAATTTGGGGGGATGATTGGGCCCCCTTGTAACCCTTTCATGACTGTCTTCTTCTGTACAGAAGGAAAATTGGTGAGGACTTTGGCTCCTTAGAAGAGCAGGAGTCAAGAAATACTGGTTTTTCTGAGCATTGCTAATATTAAAGATTTCCTTCTTTAATGAAAACCTCCTGATTCTAATCCTCCAGCAGGTGGTGGTGTCCCAACACCTAAAACTTACTGACTGGAAGCTGACACGGGATTTCTCCTAGGGATTCAGTTTAGAAGCATTCTTTTCCACAGTAGTAAAACTTTAATGTCACAGAATAATACACGTTCATAAAATTTACCACACCGAGTCTTGTATACTCATTTAGGATATCGGTCGATACTGTCTTCTTCTTTTACTATCTGTAGAAATCGCAAACCTGATCCAGTTAATAGCCTCAGGTGATGTGACTTCCAATGTGTCCTAGTTTCCTTCACTGAGCTTTACCAACACTGGCTTTAGAGAACTGGTTCAGGTGAGCAGGGATGGTTCAGATTTAATTCTTTGATCTTAGTGACTTTTCCCTGCACTGGGAACCAGTCCTCGGGCTCCACACATGATAGGCAAGTGCACTCCAACGGCTCCACACAGCCTAGCTTCACTTTATCCAGACTTAAACAAACAAACATGGCTTAAAAGGAGAAGAGATAAGTAGTCAGAAAGTCAACTAAAGTTTATTAAAGGTATAAAAACACACTAATGGGATAATTATATAATAGAAAATTCAAAAGTGTACCTAAAAAAATTAGGCATCCACAAAAAGCTGCCAATTTAAAAAATTCTGTTACAAAAGCTAAGTTCCATGTGTAGTTTAGTGGAAAAGGCCTCGTTTGAATGGATTTGATGTGTTTTGAGAGATTAAAATATAATAAAGTGCAAAAGGAAAAAATAAAGGAAGGCACTTATAGAGACCGAAGGTAACACTGAAAAAAATCAGATTCACGTTAGATATCGATTAAATGTACTTACTCAGTAAGAACTACTAAGGTCATCCATTTTACACATCTTACAAATGAATACTGAACATTTGGAGGAGCCAGACAGCAAGCTAAAAAGGTTCTTCTAGTAGCCGCATCTGCCATGACTTCCCAAACACTTTGCAACACCTTTCCTTAAGTTAACAATGTTAACTGGTGAGCGACGTTAAAGGTGATCATGGTAGACAAGCGGACTATTATTGTAACGACCCTGCTTATGTCTTATAGAACACTAATGCTAAATCTAAAACACTCTACAGAAACTGGCTCTACCTCATAAAGTCCATAACCAAGTGCTCACTCTTTTATGTTAACATTAAAAGCCACAAGTCAAATTATTTGGTGCTACTTAGAACAGTTCTTTGAAATTCTGCTTTTTTAAAAAAAAAAAATTTTTATCAGTTAAATATGAGAAATCACTCGCAGAGAGGATGGCTATATCTCATTTTCTTGGCAAGACATGAGATCTGTCTGTGAAAGTTTTTAATAGGACAGGCAGTAATCCGTGTTGATTTAGGAGGTATTATATAAACAAGAGATGGGGAATGAGCTCAGAGAACTTTCATAGCTTCTTCCTCTCTTTCAAAGAAGGAAGGAATAAATCCATCTTATCCAAACATTCACTCACTAAAGAACGAAACTTAAGAGGCTTGACTAAGTGGCATCAAACGTCTTGTAGTCCAGTCTCAGAAGTGGAATAGATAAGATAATGAGGGATATTTATATATTATGACTGATTTAAGCAACATTGAGAGGTGAAAGGAGCCTCAGAACACCAGTCTGCTTTGGCCAAGTGTAAGCGGATTTGTGGGCAAAAGCATTCCTTCTGTCTCATGCTCACGGCAAGTCTAGGCAAGGTCATGTGACTCTGGTTCTCTGAGCTGCTGTAGAAACTTCTTGAGCCTGCTCTTTCAGAGTTTCTGAGCTCGTTTTACACACATCACTGTTACTCATTCTATTACAGGTTCCTGGATTTGTATTTCTATTGAACAAAATAAAGCTTCACCTAGTTGAAGTTAGGGTATGAATATCATCTAATTACTGTTTATTTTCTTAAGTGTTCCACCATTTGTGTGTGTGTGTCTGTCTGTGCAAGTACATGTGTGTTTATGTTTATGTGTGTGTTTGCCTGTGTGTGTGTGTGTGTGTGTGTGTGTGTGTGTGTGTTTTGTGCTGAGGGATCTGGAGATTGAATTCTGGGCCTTGTGTGTGATAGGCAAATACCCAACCACCATATAACATCACCTGTCCTCCCTTGGGATATATGCATGTTAAAGAATGTTGGCCTGTTCCCAGTTTTTAAGATGCACATGCTAGTATCTCATATTATATGAAACACTGCCTTGGGTTTCATACCACGTTTTGTGCCAGGTTTCTGATTTTTCAGCCTGATGAGCTACTTAGTACCTTTATCCATATTATTTGGGAAATATGGAAATGGAAATATCCAGTGGAAAAAAAGATAAATGTGGCCAGCGGCCATGTGCATGATGTGAATTGCTAAACCACAGTGAGCTGAGCAGCGTTGTCTATGAATGAAAAGTGCAATTGAATTTTGTTAGAATTTAAGCGTTTTTTTCCCTCTATGAGTGGTACTGTTCAGGAATGAGAAGTCAAGCAAAATTTAAAAGTCTTTGTACAACACATACCTAGTGATAGAATGACACCCAAATTACTTGAGAACTTCAATGACTCAACATTAAAAGACCAAAATATCCCAATTAAAAAAAAAAAAGTAGCAAAGGCCTTAAAATATATATCACCGAGGAAGACACTCAGATGATAAATAATCTCACAGAAAGGAGCTCGGCGTCATATGCCATCAGAGGACAGCAATTTTTTCTTAATTAACTTAATTTTTTACTTCACATCCTGCTCACTGCCCGCTGCCAGTCACCCCCTCTCACAATCCTCCCTCCATCTCTTCCCCTCTCTGAGTGGGTGGGGCCCCTTTGGGTATAACCTCTACCCTGGCACTTCAAGTCTCTGTGAGGCTAGGCACTGTCTCTCCCTCTGAGGCTGGACAAGGCAGCCCAGTTAGAAGAACATATCCCACGTGCAGGCAATAGATTTATGGATAGCTCCTGTTCTAGCTGTTCAGGACCCACTTGAAGACCAAGCTGCACCTCTGCTACATGTGTACTGGGAGGCCTAAGTCCAGCCAATGTATGCTCTTTCCTTGATTCAGTCTCTGAGGGCTCCCAAGGGTCCACATTACCTGATACTGCAAGAGTATCATTAATCGTGTTAGGGATTAGTGCTTGTCCATGGGATGGATCTCAAGTTGGGCCAGTTATTGGCCGGCATTCCCCCACTCTCTGCTCCATCCCCTTGTATCTGCATTTCTTATGCAAGGGATTCATTTTGTGGGTGGGTTGGTGTCTCCATTGCTCCACTGGGGTTCCTGTGGAGCAGGAGGTGGTTTCCTCAGGTTCCATATCCCCAGTGCAGTGAGTGGCAGCTAAGGTCACCCCCATTGATTCTTGGGTACCTCCCTTATTCAAGGTCCCCTTCTTGCCCCTTTCACCCATATCAGTTGCAGATTTCCATTGATTTTCATGGTCATTTGGCCATTTCTCCTGTACTTTCTCATACCTGATCCTGATTCCCATTCCCTTCCCCATCCCCATCTCTCCTGGTTCCCTCCCTTCTATTTTATTTCTCTTGCTAAGTGAGATTCAAGCTTCCTTGCTTGGGCCTTCCTTCTTGATTAGCTTCTTTGGGTCTGTGGGGTATAACACAGTATCTGTACTTTGTGGCTAATATCCACTTATAAGTGAGTACACGTATCATTCATGTCCTTTTGGAACTGTGCTGCCTCACTCAGGATAATCTCAAGTTCCATCCATGTGCCTGCAAGATTCACGATGTCTTTGTTTTTAATAAATGAATACACTGTGTAGATGTACCACATTTTCTTTATCCATTCTTCAGTTGAGGAACATCTAGGTTGTTTTCAGTTCCTGGCTATTAGAAATAAAGGCAATTTAAAGGGTGAGAAAATTCTAGACGTCTACTCCCATTGTAAGAAACAAGAACACTAATCCAGAAGAACTCAAAATCCAGAAACTTTTATTTATTTCTGAAGCAAGTGCTAACTGGCTCAGGCACGTTTTAATATGGTTTGGCATTTTCCTGTAAAATAAACATCATCACTGTATGATTCATCTGTCTTATCCCATTGTATTTAACCGCTCAGTTGAAAGCTTATAGCGATACAAGAAGCCACAGTGAATGTTTATGGCAATGATTTTGTTGATAAATACTACTCAAGAAGGAAAAATGTAGACTAGGTAGGGTGGCTCATGTCTTTAATGTCAATAACAATAAGTCATCAAACAAAGGAGGAAAAAAAATGTTGCAGTTCATACTTTTGAAGTTTCCTGGTCAGTTAGGCCCGTTGATTTCAGGCAGAAACATCTTAGCTGGATTGACAGAGGAAAGCTACTCATCTCGAGGAAGCCAGGAAACATCAGAACAAGAGAGCGGGGCCAGAGACAAGGTGCCTTCAAACAGGTACCGAATTTTACTTTCCTTCACTTCCCCATAATACCATCATCTCATGAATCCATTGATCAGCTGATCTGCTGATAAATTGATTAGGTCTCAGACCTCACAATTTAATCCTCAAAGCCCAAATTCTGAACATTTCATTAAGAGTCAATCCTCTAATACATAAACTTTTGTGGGGGATATTTTATTTTAAGCAGTAAGCAAGTACCTTTATTCATAACTGTCCACTTGTAAGAAATAGGCAAATTATCCTTAAATAGATAATAGGTCCTAAGTAGTGCCACAAATTGGAAAATGCTTAGCAAAAAAGAAAGAGAAAAGAAAAGAAAAGAGAAATCAAATCGGCTGTCAAAGCATGGCCCACTTGAAGCAATCTCCAGGCATTCTGTTAAATGGGAAGGTCAATCTGCAAAACACAGTATCTATGATTCTAACTAAATGCCTTCCTGGAAAAGATAAAAGTGTAGAGATAATGAAAAATAGCCAGTGGTTTCCAGAAAATAGAGGTAGGGAGAGATAAGCAGGTATAGCAAAAACACCGTGGGTAGTAACAGCTGTAATTCAAATAATTTGTCATGGACAAGAGTGACCCAAGTCACAATAATTAGGCAAGAAATAGTACTTTGTACTATCTGCAAATTAAACAACATAAACCCTCAATGTTGGTGTGCTGAAGGGAAGACACCTGTGTTTACTTATTTCTGCTCGTCTTGATGAGTCACGATGTCTTTCAGAAGGGAGCACTATATGTGTGCTTCATACATGTGGTGACAGGCACAGTCACAGGCATTTGAAGAGAGGATACACATTTGTACTTCATTCGCTGGGTAGAATATTCTTAACGTTTTTGTTCTTTAAGATTTTTTTTAAGGGGCAGGTGAGATGGCTCAGTAGTTAAGAGCACTGGCTTACTCTTGTAGAGGACCTGGATTCAGTTCCCTAGCACCCACAATTACCAGCCCCAGAGGATCCAGCATCCTGTCCTCTGTAGGTGTGGCACACACATGGAGCGTAGACATATGGCGGGCAAAACAACCATACGTGTAAGCAAAATGGATAACTTTTAAGGAAAAGGGAATGGAGTAATAGGGGGGAGGGTATGTGAGTGTGGGGCTGGGAGGAAAGGGGGTGGCTGTAAAAGGGGTGTAAAGTGAATGAATGAATGAATAGACTTTAAGGAAGACTTATGTAATGTTATTTGTATGAGTGTTTTGCCTGCCTGTATGTCTGTATACCATCTGCATGCCTGTTACCCCTGGAGGTCAGACTGTATGTCTGTATACCATCTGCATGCCTGTTACCCCTGGAGGTCAGACTGTATGTCTGTATACCATCTGCATGCCTGTTACCCCTGGAGGTCAGACTGTATGTCTGTATACCATCTGCATGCCTGTTACCCCTGGAGGTCAGAAGTGGGTGTTGGATTCACTGGACCTGTACTTACAGAGAGTTGTGAGCTGGCACCCCAACCTGTGGCCTCTCCAAGAACAAATACTCTTAACCATCTTTCCAGAATAGTACATCTCTGCCTCCCCTTTTATCCTTTTTTTCTTCTGATGCCGGGGATTGAACCAAGACATTGAGCATGTAAGCTAAACACTCTACTTTAGGTATAGCTCCAGATGTATTTATATTTTTGCAGACAAAATTAGACATACCAAAAAAAAAAAAAAAAAAAAAAAAAAAAAAAAAAGACTAATTTTGTACTGGCCAAATTGTTTCTGAGTAAATATGTTAATTAATTGTTCTAACGCTAATGTAACTTTCAAAGCCAGCATTATTGCAAAAGTAGCTGTAATTTTAAAGGGCTAATTAAAAACAATACTCTGCTTCTGCTCTGACATCACTGGTCTACAACTATTCCAATTTCTATTTCTGTAGATCTGCAGCATTTAAACTCCTGTCAGCCCCACACTCACACCTTACCACCCTTGTCGGGAGAGCCTTCCTTGTTACTTAGCTTTTCTGTTTTCTATAGCATGGTTATCCTCTACAGCTACTGTACCGTACTGGTTTTTTGAGTCAACCTGACACAAGCTGGAGTTATAACAGAAAAAGGAGCCTCAGTTGACGAAATGCCTCCATGAGATCCAGCTGTAAGGCATTTTCTCAATTGGTGATCAAGGGGGGAGGGTCCAGCCCATTGTGGGTGGTGCCATCCCTGGGTTTTATGACAGCAGGCTGAACAACCAAGGGGGAGCAATCCAGTAAACAGTGCTCTCCACGGCCTCTGCATCAGGTCCAGCCTCCCATTGCCTGCCCTGTGTGACTTCCTGCTTCCTGTCCTGACTTCCTTTGGTGATGAACAGCAATGTGAAAGTGTAAGTTGAATAAACCCTTTTCTCCCCAACTTGCTTCTTGGTCATGATGTTTTGTGCAAACCCTGACTAAGGCAGCTAATACCTACTCATAAATGAGTACATATGATATTTGTATTCCTGGGTCTAGGGTACCTTATTCAGGATACTTTGTTTTTGGTTCCATCCATGCAAATTTTATGACATCATTTTTTTTTAAAATCATGTGACCTTTCTAGCATGAGGCATCCCTTGGGTTTTTGATTTTAGCCATTCAGACAGGTAAGAGATAGAGTCTTAAAGTTGTTTTGATTTACCTATTTTTTTTTGAGGGTGTTGAACATTTCTTTACATTTTTGTTAGTCATCTGAGATTCCTCTCTTGAGAACTCTGTTTAGATTTTTACCCTATTTTTAAGTTGGATTATTGTTGATATCTAGTTTATCAATTTTTTTTGTATATTTTGGATATTAGCCCTCTGTCAGATGTAGAGTTGACGAAAATATTTTCCAGTTCCATAGGCTGACATTTTGTCCTCTTGACCACGATCTTAGCCATACAGTAGCCCATTTCATGAGATCCCATTTATTAACTGTAGATCTTAGAATCTGTGCTATGGGTGTCTGTTCAGGAAATTGTATCCTGTGCCAACGTGTTCAAGGCTAATTCCCCATTTTGTCTTCTGTCATATTCAGTGTTTATGGTTTTACCTTGGGTCTTTCATCACATGGACTGGAGTTTTGTGCAGGGTGATAGATATTGATCTTTTGGTACCCAGCAACATCCAATTAGACCAGCACCATTTGTTGAAAATGCTTTCCTTTTTTTCCATTGTATGTTTCTGCCTTCTTTAACAAAAATCTGGTGTATAGGTGTGTTCATTTGTGTTTTGGAATTTGATTTGATTCCATTGATCAGCTTGCTTTTCTAATGCCAATATCATGCAGTTTTTATGACTCTTGGTCTATAGTACAGCTTAAAATCACAGATGTTGATGTCTCAGATGTTCTTTTCTTATATAAGATTGCTTAGCTAGTCTCAGGTTTTTCCATATGAGGTTGATTATTGTTTTTTTTTTTTTTAAGGTCTAGAAAGTATTGTGTTGAAATTTTGGTGGGTATTGCATTGAATCTGAAGATCGATTTTGGTAAGATGGACAATTTTATCATGTTGATCCTACTGATTCATGAACATGGGAGATCTTTCCATCTTCTGAGATCTGTTTCAATTTCCTTCTTCAAAGGTGTAGGAAGTCACCGCATTTGCCATTACAAAATGGCGCTCAGCCCAAAGGGAGGATGGCCAGTTTTGAGATAAACAGCCTAAGTACACATGCACCTATGCCTGTTTTGCTGACTCATGCTGACTTGTTCTCTAGTCCCGAGTATGCTAATTAGGGCACACAGAGTGCACCAATCAAGTAGCAATACATTCCTCCTAAGCATATATGAGGAGGGTTGATTTCTGGGCTGGGGGTCTTTCACAACTGCAATCAAACCCATAATAAACGCCTGTAGAAGGATCCTGTTGTGGCGTTTCTTTCTTGCTGGTGAGATAGGCAATCGCTACAAAAGGCTTGAATTTTTTTAAAATCATACAGATCTTTCACTTGTTTGTTTAGAGTTACCAAAGACATTTTATATTATTTGTGGCTGTTGTGAAGGGTGTTGCTTCCTGATTTCTTTCTCAGCCTCTTTGCCATTAGTATATAAGAGAGCTACTGATTTTTTTTTTTTTTTTTTTTTTTTTTTTTGAGCTAATCTTATATCCAGCCACTTTGCTTACGGTGTTTATCAGCTGTAGGAGTTCTCTGGTAGGATTTTTCAGGTCATATATGTATACTGTCATATCATTTGCAAATAATGAAACTTTGACTTCTCAGCCATTGATATTCCTCGGTGGAGAATTCTTTGTTTTGTTCTGTCCCCCATTTTTAAAAAGGATTATTTGATTCTCTGGAGTTTAACTTCTTGAGTTCTTTGTATATATTGGATATTGACCCTCTATTGGATGTATTGGTAAAGATCTTTTCCCATTCTGTTGGTTGCCATTTTGTCCTAATGACAGTATCTTTTTACCATACAGCTTTGCAATTTTATGAGGTCCCATTTGTCAATTGCTGATCTTAGAGCATAAGCCATTGGTGTTCTGTTTAGGAAATTTTCCCCATTACCCATGTGTTCGAGGCTCTTCCCCACTTTCTCTTGTATTAGTTTGAGTGTATCTGAGGGAGGGAAGGAGGGAGAGAGGAAGGGAGAGAGAGAGAGAGATCTAATAATGAAAATATGACTTGTTTCATCTGTGACTTATACAGCACTGAGCATATACTGCATGATGCTGAGTATCTCCCAGAAATGATGGAGGCCTGTAGACGTCAGGTGGTCTCCTGGAGCCCTCTGAGGTTTAGCAATTTCCCATATCAAGCACCAGTCTAGAGGAGGCTGCAGAGGCTGGTCCACACTCAAGTGCAGGGCTATCAGATTCACTTCATTCTTAGCTGATGAGGACCATGCTTAGCTTCTCCTGTAGGCTTCCTTGTCTAAGCTGAATCTTTTTCTGCCTGAATTTTTGGCTCATCGCTTCCTAGATCCTCTGTTTTCCAGGGTTGCTTTCAATACAGCCTCTTACCCTGGGGTGGTGGAAAATTAACTTAACATTTCCCTAACCATTACTATTCCTGTTCTTAGGGATTAGGAGTTGACTCAACCTGACACAATAGATTACCCCCAAAGATGGACCAGCTACAGCCACTTGAATAGAGAAAAGTTACAAAAATGGAGCTCCTGTCTGCTGCTCGCTGTCCCACCGGTGAGCCATTGTCTCAGCAGGGCCTACATCTGGATTTGAGGCTTGAAAGAGTATGGGCAAGGCAGCCAGCCTCGTCTTGCCTAGACTGACTGTTTTACCTTCTGAATGTGGCCTCTGCTTCCACTTCCCATGATGCTAGGTGTATGGCTGGCCGGTGTGTTCCCATTGGTTACTTTCATTTTGCTGCCCTGTCCTTCTGTTTTTGCACAGGCTCAGGCAGTACTAGCATTGTCTGTGTGAATTCCTGAAAGGCTCCCTTTCATATCTATATATGTGTGTGTGTATGTATATATATAAATTGTGGGTTATCATATGAACCTATTTCTTCTTATCAATATCCTATACTTTAAATGTTTCACTGCCAATGGCTTTTCTCTTTGGCCTTGTTTTGAAATTAGCACTTTATTTTGTTTTATGTATATGGCTGTTTTCCCACCTTGCAAGCACATCAAGTATATAGTTCCTGCAGAGGCTCAGAAATGAGTTCCCTTGATCTGGGGTTACCAATGACTGTAAGCTGCTGCAGTGCATGCTGGGAACCAAAGCTAGGTCCTCTACAAGAACAGATGGGCTCTGAACTGCTGAGCCATTTCTTCAGCTCCTGGCTTTGCTGTAGACTCACATGTAGCTAATTGTTCAAGCCCTCTTTTCTCTCGATGCCTGCATTATTTTTGTATAGTAGGTTGCCCTTGTACAATGTCTAGGCTGGGATTCTCCTTCTATCCAACCGAGTTTAAGTTTCCTTGAGTGTTGTTTGGGTAATGGTAACTCCTTCCATTTCAGCATCCCTTGCCTGTATCTTTTAGCTGGAAGTCAACTTGTTGAGTGCTTTCCTTCAGCCATTCTTCTAAGGACAGTTCCTTCTTCATTTCCTCCCTGACCTTTTGATTTTTAGCTTGAGACGGCAAGCATGTTCTTGGATTCTCAGGTGGTTCACTTAAGACAGATGGTTCTAAATGAATCCACTTATGTTTTTCTGTTTTTATTACATGTACAGAGGCTCTGGTTAGGCACTGTTGGCTATTGTAATGCCACCTCTTCAGAGTCACTACTACTACCATTTTTTGGAGGATGACTGCAAAAGGAAGAGGAAGATGTTGAAGCCATATAGTGCACTAGCCTACCAACTGAGGTTTTGGCGTGATCATATTAATAATCAGGAAACTTTCTCAGATGAACACTCACATGCAAAGCATGTTCTTTTGCATGACAACCTTTATTAGGTCAATTTAGCCCTTTTCAGAAATATGTACTGGCCCCTCTGGCCCAAAGTGACTTTGAGCACATAGTGGTTATAGTCTTTCTTCTTCTTTTTGGATATTTGTCCTTCTGTCCTTAGAGTTAGTCTCTGTCTACAACATGGTCCTTGGGGCTCAAGAGATAAACTTCTTAAAGATTGGTCATTACTAGATTTCTCCTTTATTTCTTTTTTTATAAAATTTATTCACTTTATATATTCCGCTCACCGCTGACCCTCCCAGTCACCCCACACACAATCCTTCCTTCATCCCCTTCTTCTTTGATTAAGTGGGTCCCCCCTGGGTATCCTACCACCCCAGCATATCTAGTTTCTGCAAGGCTAGATGCTGCTTCTTCCACTGAGGCCAGACAAGGCAGTTCAGCTAGAATAACATACCCCACATACAGGCAACAGCTTTTGGGATAGTTCCCCACTCCAGTTGTTTGGGACCCACATGAAGAACAAGCTGCACGTCTGCTACACACATGTGGGGAGGCCTAGGTCCAGCCTGTGTGTGTTCTTTGGTTGGTGATTCCCACTCAGAGAGCCATAAGGGTCCAGGTTAGTTGACTCTTTTGACCTTCCTGTGGTGTTCCTATCTCTTTAGGGGTTCCAATCCTTTCTATTCTTTCACAAGAGTCCCCAACCTCCATCTAGTGTTTGGCTGTGGGCATCTGCATCGAACTGAGTCAGCCACTGGGTTGAGCCTCTCAAGAGAACAGCTCCTGTATGCAAGCCTAACAGAGTATCTCTCATTAATAGTGTTTGATATCGGTGCTTGCCTCTTCTCCATCTTAAGATGACCACACCCAATTGTTACATAAAGTAGGTGCCCAAGAATATTAATCAGAACTTGGGCTTATAATTTTTAATCATAGAAGCTCTTACTGTAAAATTTATTGTCTCGCTACAGTTTCTTATTTGGGCACATACATACATATTGCAGCTCAGCTTTTGCTTTATTATGTGGTACCTTTTTTGGAACACAAATTTGTTTTCCCCCTTATTTTGCCAGATCACAAGTACTGCTACTTGCCACCTGAAAGGAAGACCCGGAAAGTCACAAACAGCTTGTATTTGCTTTGTGGTGTTTTTTGCCTTTTTCTGTTTTGCACACGGTACTTCCTGTACTTTTTAGGAATATTTTTGTTCTCATAGCAAGGTAGAGGAAGTTGCAAAAATACATCTATAACTGCATTTCTCAGAAGATGTTCTGGTGTATAGGATTACTGATTGGAAGCAGCCAGCTCTAAGGACTTCAAGCACATCCTGATTAGGCATCTCTATTTCCTTTGTGGCTTAAAGAAGCCATATATTAATCTGCATTTGAAACCATTGGCTCCACCGGATGGTTTTGTATTGTTGGAAACTGCTATCTCAGGAACAACTTATATTCATCACTTGTTTTTTGAGGTTGCTGAATAAATTGAAGGTCAGAAAACCAAAGATAAATTTAGCGCATGTGGCACTGACTGACAGAAATTGCTCAGTGCAGTGGTATCAGTGAGACTATAGCAGTAGGAGACTTGAGATTGTAAGATTGTTGTAATATGTAACTACCGAGCAGGTAAGAACTTCACTGAGTCAGACCACAGTCCCAGAACATTCAAAGCAAGCTTATATAATACTGGAGACACTCTATTCATGGTTATTTACAAAATAAATATCTACTTGCCCTAAAAAGATCTTTAACAATGTAACAAAAATAAATCATCACAACCTTCCAACAAATAGATTTTTCTAAGAATTTTTTTTGGCAAGTTTGAAACTTTATTAAAACCCAGAGCTTGTTTTTAGTATGAAGTGTGAATTAAATTATTGTAAATTAGATTGATATTTTTGAGATCTCCTGTCCAGTTCCTCTCTCTCTTTCTCTTTCTAGCTGTTCTATTTGGCATGCTATTGTGCTGTTTTCCAAATGAAGTAGGAGCTTCAAATGTTGCAAATGAAGCAGGTTCATCTATTGTTGAGTGATTTATTCTTTTGATGGTGATCAGAGAAGAGAGAGCTGCCTCCTCTTTTGCTTCAGAAGCCTCAGGAAGCTTAGTAGTGCTCAGGTCTGCATTGGCTCAGGTGGGTGGATGCTACTAAGCCTGAGATGTGAGCATAGCAATGCTTTAGTGGGGAATCTTACAACGACCCCATGTCCCGATTCTCTACTTCCTCTTCATTCTGCAATCCAGGGCCAATCCCTCAGGGTCTCCTTAGCCAAGTTTTCATTCACATTCGTGGACACACACACACACACACACACACACACACACACACATACACACACACATACACACTCACATACACACACACATACTTACATACATACACATTCATACATACACACACTCACACACACACTGACATACTCACACACACTCATACATACACACACACTCACACACACACACTCACATACTCACACACTCATACATACACACTCACACATACACACACATTCACACACACTCACACACACACACACACACACACACATACACACTCACATACACACACACATACTTACATACACACACACTCATACATACACACACTCACACACACACTGACATACTCACACACACTCATACATACACACACACTCACACACACACACTCACATACTCACACACTCATACATACACACTCACACATACACACACATTCACACTCACACACACACATACACACACACTCATACATATACACACTCATACATACACTCACATACACACACATTCACACACACTCATACATATACACTCACATGCACACACACTCACACACACGCTCACACACATACTCACACACACACACTCACACACACACACACAGAGTAAAAAGGATTGGAATTCATTCATTTTGTACATCACTTTATTCTGTCACTTTGATGACTGGCTAGTAAAATAGAAGAGATATAAAAAGTAAAAAATCACATAAGGCTTAATTTTGGCTCCTCTGGGAGCTCTGGATCTGTGCGGCTCATCTGAGCAGGCTCAGCTTAGTCATAGTTATTCATGATGTTGGAGAAGAGTGCTTCCTCAGGGGGTGAGTGGTAAAGGGTTGGCGAGGCACAAAAGCAAAGCAAATTCTAGGGTCTAAGAGGGACTGAAATATTTGTACATGTCCCTGGCTGTGAATATCTTCTGGCAGTAATAAAGTCACATGCTGGCCACAATTAGGCAAGTTGGTTCGATAGTGGCTTCTGGGGTAGCTACTGCCAGGTGCTGTCACCAGCCAGCCAAGCAGAACTCTTCTCCTTCAGAAGGTAGAGTCCAGCAAAGGATACCTGAGAAAAAGCATCATTTCATAAAGGAAGGTGTGACACTCTCTTGATGTCCCTGTTTTATCTCATCCTCTAGAGCTCTTCTTCATAAAACTGCTAATAATTTTATCCTTAAAACAATGTGGCTCTGGGTATTGACCTGAGGGTTCTTCACATGCTAAACAAGCTCTCTTTGAGGGAGCTACATTCCAGCCCCTACCCTTGTTTGCTTACTCATGCAAAACTGGATGCTTAAATAAACAATGAACATAAGCACAATTAAGGATGTGTATTTATAAACAAATAGTCATATAATTTGGAAAGATAAACATCTATTATGCTTAAACTGATATTCTCATAGGTGGGCATGGTGGTACATGCCTGTAGTCCCAGCACTTGGGAAGTAGAGGCAGGCACATCTCTGAGTTCAAGGCCAGTGTAGTTCATAGAATAAACACCAAGACATCCAGAGCTATAAAGAAACACTGTCTTGAAAAACTAAGAAATACCCCCACCAGAACACCAGGAAAAGAAAACAAAAACAAAACAAAAGAGTATGCTCAGCTTCATAAACTAATAGAAAATACAAATAAAATAAATATCAGAAGTCCTTTTTTTTTGTATTTATTGTATAGGCATAAATTTATTATTGGTATAAATTATTTACAGGCATAAATTTATTGTGTAGGCATAAATGATTTACAATGCTTGTACAATGATAACATATTTTAAATTATATGTCTGAAATAAACAAATAACAACAAAACTACCACATGGAAAAAAATAGAAAGGTGGAGCAAAAGGCTACATACCAAAGGTGAGTACTTTTGTGTGTGTGTGTGTAATGGGCCAAGGAATAGAGAGTCTAAGGATCATTAGAGATGGATAGTAATACAGCAGTACTACTGTTCAGGTGCACTTCTCATTAGGTACATCAAGTATTTTACAAATGTTTGTTTATAGTTTTTACATTCAAAATTGAGTATGTAAGCAGCCACTTTAATGAGGGCTGAGAGGATGGTTTTCTTGGCAAAGTAGCTCGAAAGTGTGAGGTCCTGAGTTCAGAGCTCCAGAATCCACAGTTCCAGTTTACTTCTCTGTTGCTATGAGAAACACCAAGACCAAAAGTAACTTGGAGAAAGGGGTTTATTTCAGTTTAGACTTACAACTAACTGTTTATCACTGGAGGGAATCAGGGCAGTAACTTGAGGCAGGAACCTGGGGACAAGAACTTGGAGGCAGGAACCTGGGGGCAGGAACCTGGAGGCAGGAACCTGGGGGCAGGAACCTGGAGGCAGGAACTTGGAGGCAGGAACCTGGAGGCAGGAACCTGGGGGCAGGAACTTGGAGGCAGGAACCTGGAGGCAGGAACTGAAGCAGAGAACCTAAACATATACTGCTAAATAGCCTGGTTCCGGTTTCAGACTGACATTGAGCTACCTTTCTTGTACAGTCTAGAGCCAACTGCCCAGCATGACTCTATTCATAGTGAATAAATGCCCTTTAGATTTGCCCACAATGATGGAGAAACTTTCTTACTGATGTTCTCTTTTCCCATGTGTCTCTAGTTTGTGTCAAGTAGACAAAAACAGCATATCATGGAAAAGCCAGTCAAACAGATAAGAATTTAATCCAGGTTTATTATATATACATGAAACTACATATGTATAATCTTTGCTTGTTGATAATTTTCCTTTCATTCAAATGAGACTTCTCTTGGTACTTTTATGCGCTGCATTTCTCTGTACTTTATAAAGTTGCATGTATTAATCCAGTAGCAGCATTGAGGCTTCTGATTGATAAGGTGGTGACTGTTGGAAAATGAAAATGAGGAAACCAGCGGTGCTGTGCGACTTTATTTAAGGTATACGAAGATTATACTTTGGGTACAAAGTGACTATTGCAGAAAAAAATTGGAAGGAAAAGACTTATAATTTGTAACCAACACTAGTCTACCATATTGTTTTAGTTTGGTTCCAGGAGGTGAATTAGACATCAGCCATGTGTGTTATCTAACTTATGAGAATGGGTAAATATATTAAAAAGTTAATAAAGTTTTGAGGGAATTTGAGCAGTCAGTAACTAGTCAATAGTTTAATTTGCTGAGGAGAGTAATATAACCTGCAATTGTCAGTAAACCCTAATCGGTGTCCCAATATTTTAGCTTGGCATCAATTTGAAATTTAGGCCTTGGGCAAACATTTGGAGAGGATCATTTTTGTTTTTTAATTAAGGAAAAACATATGTGAATGGGTGTTTTTCCTGTCGGTATGCCAGTGCACTATGTGAAAGAGGCCAGAATAGTGCATTAGAGTCCCTGGAACGAGAGTTGCAGATGTGTGGGCTGTAATGTGGGTGCTGGAAATTAGACCAAGGTCCTCTAGAAGAGCAGCCATGTTCCTGTCCATCGCTCCACTGTTAAAAATATAATTTTAAAAGCACTTGTTATTTAGATACTCATTTCCAAACTTGCTGAGTATGAGGTTGCAGTCTCCTAGGTGGTACAAGTGTGACTTCTTTGGTGGAGGGGTTCTACTTAGGTAGGTACTGTTAGGATTGAGAATTTCAATAGTAATTGTGTGATCTACTCACATGAATTGTAGGTCTTAGGTAGAGATCTGCCAGAGGGCAAGAAGAGAAGAGGCCCGAAGATCACCAAGTTCTCTGTCATCCTTTTTGAATTTCAAAATTGAAGTGGATTAGCTTCCAAAAATCCCTAGCACATGCCAACATGCTTTAAAGAGAGGTAGTTTAGGGTCTGAGAAATAAACAGTTGCCTCCTGGGATGGGAATAAAAATGAATTATTCTCTGTAAGATAAAATGTCTTAAGCCTTGTACCTTGTATTTGACATAAATATAAAAAGGGAATGAGGAATTGCATTTTAATTGGTCACAAGGACATTCATAGTAAATTATTCACCAGGTCTCTGTTTCTTATTCTCTCTTTGGGCTTCTTGGCAAGACTGCATTTAAAAAATTACAGCAAATTCCATCTCCTTCCTCTTCTTCCTGTAGTTGGTATAAAAAAAAAGTAACAAATGTAGTATGAATAATCTACACATGACAAATTCTAAAGCTGTAAGACTAGATCAGTTTATCCTCCATGTCTTAGACTTGGAAAGTATTCCTTCAATAGACAGCCACGTGGAAGAATATCCCTGGACAAGGAAGTTTCATAGAGGGATAGATGACAGTGAATAATGATAATCATTGTCAGGCACCGATTTACACATATCCGCGAATTTACCGTAAACCACTGAAGCCACTGCTACTGTTACACTAGTTTTATATATGACAAAGATAAGTAAGACTATAGCAAGTTCCTATCCCTTTTAACTAAAATTGTATCCGTTGAAGACACATCATTTAACTCAGCTTATCTGGAGTCAAAGTAAGCATATGCAGCAAGTGTAAGATGTATTTCAACCTCAGATACATTTAAATGGCTCTTCAGGGGTGTTCAAAAACAAGGGGGGGGGCTCCATTTACCATGGCAGCTTGACAGTTATCATCAAACTCATTACTTTCTGATAAGAGGAATATGACTTGAAAAATAAGATACAGTTCTTAAGTGTGCTATCAACCATTCGGCATTTTAAACAAATAGCAATGGCCAAGTATTAACCATTATCCATTTTAAACAAATATCAATGGCTGTTGAATGTACTGGATGAACGAAGGGCTTATGGACGACATGGTTATTAAATAATGCTTCCAGAAATTTCCAGTCTCAACTGTTGGTAAAGGCGGCAAAAATGTCTCTGAATGGAAAGTTCCATGTGTCTTGTCATTAAATACATGCTTTTTCTACTTACATTTCAGGCAAAGAAGAAAAGGCCTGATTGTGAAGAAAGCTGAGAGAAATATATATATATATATATATAGAGAGAGAGAGACAGAGACAGACAGGGAGAGAGAGACAGGCAGAGAGAGACAGGGACAGAGACAGAAAGAAACAGACAGCGACAGAGAGACGATAAGAGGCAAAGGGACAGACAGCAACAGAGACACAGAAAGAGAGAGAGAGAGACAGTGACACACAGAAAACAAGAAGGAGCCCCGGATTGGTCTAAGCACTCTCAACCTACTGTGAATATACAAACCTGCAGATGCTAAAGATACATAGAGAAAATAGCATAACATTTCATACACCTCACAGCCCTTCATCGTCTCTAGATGATGCATAACACCCAAGGCAATGTGAATGCCATGTAAAGAATTGTTGCCCTGTAATTTTTAGTTATAAGGACAAGGTGAAAAGATTACATATATGTTTAGTGACAGCACGATTCACAAAACTGATTTCCACCCGTGGTTGCACAAGTCTGTGTAAACACAACTCACTGATGCTAAGAGTAGACTGAATACTCTGTAAAGATTCCAGGAAAATGAGACATCACTTTATTGGAAGAGAGCTTATATTTGTACATACGCTATGTCAACTGAGTTCTTCTGGAACATTCTTCTCAATGATTTTGAATTTTTCTTTTTAGTGTTGTATACACACACACACACACACACACACACACACATATATATTGTGAGGATAGCAGCCTGGGTTATTCAACACAAATAGCTTGGGTTATTCATCACAAATTCTGAAACTTACTCAAAGCTGTAAACATCTTGACATGGCTTCCTGATTGCTACACAGCTTTCCTCATTAGAGCCGGACTGACATTTTCTATTTTCAGCGACTCTAGTCACTTTCTAATCTGTAAATAACTTTATATCAAAAGGTTCCAAAACCTAAAGTCTTCTTATAGGTAGGAAGTAATTTGATACAATATGAGAGGTCATACTTTATTCCTTTTCCTAAACACCCCAACACTAGAGTACTATTATTTATCAACCATGTAGGAAGATAAAATTAACTCCAGGAAGGGTGTATCGATTGTTAGCTGGTTAAATATCTTTGGTTTCATTTTGTTCCTTGTTTTGAGACAGGATCTGACTACACAGCGCACATTGGCCTTAACTTTACTATGTAGTTGAGTTTGTCCTGGAACTCATGACAATTCTTCTGTAGCTGGTTTGAGTGTTAAGATAAGAAGCTTGCATCACCACAAGGAGTTGTTAAATTGTTTTGTGATTAAATTTTTAATTTTCAATAATGTATATATTAATATAATGATTTAGTGGAGGTAGAACTTGAGGGAATTCAGTAATATTAACCAGGTGGTCACCACATGTCAGTTATTGGCTCAGCAACAGGGACACAGATTCACATCACGCCACAGTTTCGTGTCACCAAGGTCTGAAAATCATGGTATGTTTCAAGCTCTCTGTGCCCAAGATGGTAGTCACTGGTGTTGGAGGTAACAGGTTAGTGGCACATGAACTTATCTTAGTGCTGCACAGAGTGCTTGGGACCTTAGCCCCACTTAAAGTAGACCAGAACCAGGGAACCATGTGCAGTTGCTCAGGGTCAGCATCTCTGTTGTCTCCGCTGAGCACACTGCAGAGGTGTGAACACGCCTTTATTTCCCAGGACTTCTCAGCCTGTTGGAAAGGCCTTGGCTGTGCAGTGCTTCATGGCTGCATTTGAGTCAGTTCCTCTAAAGTGAGCACGTCTGCCAGAGTCTCTCCCATGCTTCTCAGTCTACAGGCACTGCATTCCCAAAGAGTGCCTCCAAGCGTTCTCTGACATACACTGCTGACTGTACTCCCATACCTGTGTGTCTTTTACACGCAGTGTGTGTTTCTCCATGCATGCCTGTTTGAATCACTGCCAGAGCAGGGACATCATGGGTGTTCCTCACCAACACCTGCATTGGCTATACCTGTACTTCTCAGTGTTTACACACACGGTCTAACATTGACTCACACGCTTTCCTCTTCCCTCCATGCCATGCATTTATTCAAGCCTCCCTCCGTCAAAGCTTTGCTGAGATACTGTCTCTGGCATGAAGCTTTTCTCCGTGTGACCATTCCTTGGGACCAACAGACCCGTGCATCTTGTTGTTCAATATGCACCTCAGTGTATTCTGCTCTTGTCTCAGCTTCCTCCCCTCTTCTCATTCCATAAACTAGAGGATATGTGTTTCCCAGGTAAGGATTCTCTTCTCGTAGCTGCTCTGAACTGCACTGAGCAGATGGGTAGATGCTGCCAGCTACTCTGATGGAAAACTGTTGAAAGAACCAGTGCAGTGGATGGGCCACTGCTGGGGTTAAATCTACATCACTGACCTTGGACTGTCCTTGGCTATGGTCATTAATCCCATCAGTTACTTCTTGTTCACATGTGTACATGCACACACAACATACTGAAGCACACATCTATCACACACTCCTCTTGTGTATTGTTCTGAAAATGAAATGAGGTAATATGCATGAACACTTGTTATATATTGGCTTTTAAAGTTTGCTTCTCTGACTTATATATGATATAGCATAAGACTGTGTGTATTATGAACCAGCAATGTATTCAGGATTCAATGTATTTTATTGGTTATATATGGGAACCTTTGCTGTGACACATGGACCATTACCTGGCTTACGGCATCTTTCCTCCAGTCATAGTCATGATTTTGAGTTATATTTTTTAGTTCTCTTAATTATTTCAGGCTACAAAGGATATCAATTTTAGACACATAATTTAAATAATTGTTACTGGTACCAAGTTGAATAGGTGGTTTGGACTAGACATTTACAGATTTTAACTAGGCACAGAAAAATAATATGGACACATTTCAAAGAACGCCCCGAGACTGGGGACCAATCATCTGCAGCATCAATCTGAAGCAATATCCCTGCTATACATTGCATTGAGGATTTGGATGTCTTTGCCATTCTAATGTAAAAGTCTTTTAAAAAATCCAAAGTAGAGACCATGTCTAACTATCCATGAAGATCATTCATGCTGGCCCAAAGTTCACCCACATTTCAGAATCTTAGAGCCGTGGTGCAGTGCTGTCTTAGTCTGGGTTACTATCGCTGTGATGAAACGCCACGATCTGAAACAAGTTGGGGAAGAAAGAGACTATTTAACTATCACCGTTTATCACTGAAAGAAGTCAGGACAGGAACTCAAACCTAGAGGCAGGAGCTGGTGCAGAGGTCAAGTGCTGCTTGCTCATTTGCTCCCCATGGCTTGCCTGTCCTTCTTACAGACCCAGGGCCACCAGCCCGGGAATGGCACCACCTACAATGGGTTGCCCCCCCCCCACCTGTAAGAAAATGCTTATAGGCTTGCCTACAGCCTGATCATATAGAGGCAATTTCTCCAATGAGGTTCCCTGCTCTCTGATGACTTGTGTCAAGTAGACATAAAAACTAGCCAGCTCAGGAGGGAAGTAGATTCTTATTCATAGAGTCAGCTTTCCTATGAGGAGCCTGGGCCCAGTGCATGGTTCAATTATAGTTTGTGGCAGAATGCAGCCTGATGCGTGGACCTTCTGGATCTGAGTTTTGGTTCCTTCTATCAGAGCCCTCATGTTTCTATTTTTTGCAGTGCAGTGACTTAAACGTTTTGTGACATACATTTTTCCCTTCCCCCAACTTCTCCCAGATCCTTCCCACCACCTACATGTCCGACTTTCTGTTCTGTCTCAAATAAGCAAAAGAAGAAAAACAAACAGAAGTCAACCAAGCAACAACAAAAGACCCAAAAAAAACTCTTCCTAACTGTAGCTTCATTCCTGTTACTCTGACCTCTGCCCACCTCCTCTTCCCTTCCCAGCTCAGTTCCACTCCATTCTGCCTATGGATTCTCTTCTTCTACCTAATCCTTCCATCCACCAACGAGACAACAGGGAATATTCTGCTTCTGGTTTATTCACTTTTCATCTGTCCTTTGATTGGGCATGAAAGAACAACATTTCACCCTTTTGTGGGAGGATAGTACTTCATCACATTCTTTATTATAATTTTCTATTTCTGAAGGACACTTATGTTGATTATGTCTATTGGTTCTTATGAATGGAGATGTGACCCGTGTGGGTATGCAGGTGTGTCTTCCACACACTGACTTCTCTTCCTACAGATGTGTGGGGTGTTGGGTCTTACGGTAGCCCCATTTTAGTTTTGAGGCTTCCTTAGACTGTTTTCATAACAGCTGTTTTCCAACATTTTGGGGTAGGGGGGGTCATGGAAACTTTTGACAGATGACCATTGTGTGAAACAGAGACAACCACGTCATTGGTGTTTTGAGCTTTGAGGACGTAGAGCCCTGTAAACTCAACTTCATGTTCTGGAGCTAAAGCTAAAGGGTCTGATATAAGGGGTTAATATCTGATTTATCATATTCTCTCTTTAATAGTAAGAGGTGGTAATGTACATATTCAAAGTACACTTGCAGGTCAGATTGACATAAAGATAAAATAGCAGTAAATTTAGTCAGTTTGGAGCATTCAAACAGGGCTTCCTGTGTCACTGTCACATTTGTATGGTAAACACTTTCTGCATTCTCGCTAGTTAAGCCGCATATTTCCAAACAGCACTGAAACTTTGAAGGACTATCTGAGGTGGCTGACAGGCAGGAAGGCTTATTTAATCTTTGTATTTGTTGCTAGGGGTGGAATACAGTGTCACAGTTTCTACAGTTGGAGGTCGAGGGTGTGCCACCCCCTTGCTAGCTGTCAAGAGCTGTGTGATGTATTGCCCCATTGGTATCAAGCCAGCTCCATCTTTCAGAGAGACACTGGGAAGCTGCTAGGAGTAGGAAGTCAGCACGGTAAATCACCTGCTCTTAGCGTGGGCCAGTTTACATTGCGGTGAAAGCCTAAGTCCTCTCGAATGGCAAAGGAGATCCAGCTGCACCAGGAGACAATGCTGGAGAGCCTGTAGACATCAGTTCTCCAGTTCTGCCTCTTTCAGATCTTCCTGTGGTTGAGTTCTTCCCTGCTGTGACTGCCCAAGCCCACTCACAGCATTCTTCTGTGGCTCAGAAGAAAGCCACACCGGTCTGGTCTGCTTTGGGAGGGTGGAGAACAGAGTTACCCAGTATACTATTTTAAATTTACCTTTTCTTTCTGGGACAATAGTGGGAAGAAAAGGAGAATTCATTTTTTTAAAAATTATATTGAATAAATAGTATTTAGTATCAGCTACTACCAAACTAGTAGCTGATACTATTTGAGTATACCTCATGTTAACTACGAAGTTAAAATGTGTGTGTGTGTGTGTGTAACATACACATGTATATAAATATACATTGAATACACCATGATAATGAGCTAAATTAGTCACAGAGGAAACTGTACAATATAATTCCACTTATATGTGGTCTTACACTTGTTAAATTCATTGAGAAGGCAGAAAGGAGCTCTAACATCTGGGAATAGGGCAAGGTTTTGAATCATGGAGCTCAGAAAGTTCTGGAATGGATGATGGTCATGTTTGCCATGTTAACTATTAACTTAAAATATGTAAAGTAGCAAATTAAATGTCACACACACACACACACACACACACACACACTTTAATTACAGTAAAATATCTTTCCTGGTTAAAATTAAATCATATAATGTCTTATTTTAGAGAGAGGTTCTCATTCTGGCTATGACAGCACTTGACATGCCTGTTACCTAAGACATTTATATTAGAGTCTGAGATGAGCTAGAGGACCAGAGACTTATCTCAGACTGTGGAATGCTTGCTTAGCATCTACAAAGCCCTGGGTTTGATCCACAGAACCACATGAATGGAGGAGTACAGGGAGTTCCTGAAATCCCCTACTTGGGATACAGAGGCAGAAGGATCAAACACTCAAAGTTTGAGTCTCAGGGCTAGCCTGGAATGTATGAGATTGCATCTCAACACAAACAACAACAAAAAGGAATATGGCTTTTTTTTTCTTCACTGTGTCCCCACATAGTAGAAAGTAGGGAGAGCCCCTGAGTGTCTCATTCAAAATAGATGTAATGGCTAGTTTGAATGTTAAACTCGACTGAATCTGGAATGCCCTCAGAAGACTCTTGGTGATAGACCATTTAGATCAATTTGGCCTGTGAACAGGTTTGTGAGCTGTTGTTTTGAATATGCTGATTCATGTGGCAAGACTGACTCCCTGGAGACAACACCACCATTCTCTGAGAGAGATCGTAAACTATATTAAGAATGGAGAAAGTAAACTGAGTAATGCGCATGCGTGCGTTCTCTTACGTGACCAATTGCTTCCAGTTTCTGCCTTGCCTTCCCTGCAGTGTTGGGCTGCGGCCTGGTGTTTGAAACCATGCAAATCCTTTCTTCCTTCAAGTTGAAAAGGGGTTGAGTAAGGAATAGAGCTATTTCCTACTTCACAACCACAAGTATTGCTGAGGGAGAAAGCGCTTTCTCTTCAGGCCCTCTGTCTTGGGAGCCATGTTCTGCTTTTCCATTTCTCTGTGCCTGTGACACATGGTTCAGGTCATTTGGTGAGTCTTTGTCACTTCCCGGCTCTGGTTTCTGTCCTGCACATGCTTTATCCAGTTAGAAAGCTAGTTTTTAGTTCCCCAGTATTCTAGACTTCTTATATTGCCATAATCCTTATTAAAGGCAAGGCCAGAAGCTGGTACCGCTTCTGTCTCAGGGTTTGCTGCTGTGAACAGACAACATGACCATATGTCAGGCAAGACTTATAAAGGACAACATTTAATTGGGCTGGCTTACAGCTCAGAGGTTCGGTCCATCATCCTCAAGGTGGGAGCACGGCAGCATCTCCAGGCAGACTTGGGGCTGGAGGAATTGAGAGTTCTACATCTTCATCTGAAGGCAGCTAGAAGACTTATTTCCAGGCAGCTAAAATGAGGGTAATAAAGCCTATGCCCACAATGACACACTTACTCCAACAGGGTCACCCCTACTCCAGCAAGGCCACACCTCCTAATCGTGTTACTCCATGAGCCAAGCATATACAAACCTTCATAGATGAATACTAAACAACTAAGGTGTTTTCATTGGACAAAGGGAATAGTCTGTCCTGGGCTGGATGGCAGAGGGTAGTGTGAGATTTCCTCATGCTGCTCAGTTTATAATCTGAGAATTACTTATTTTTCACATGCCTTCATTTTCAAGTCTGCGTAGCTTGGAGTATTATGGGTCAGTAGGGAATGGTGTGGGTAAAATGGTGTCGTAGAGAGTGTATGAGGTAGTATGGGGTAGGATTGGATGGGATGGAGTAGTTCGGATTAGTATTGAGTAGGATTGGGTAGAGTGGAAAGTAACTTGGCTAACCAGAATCCAACATGTAGACCTTTGCAGGAATTCGTTGTACAAAGCAGCGTGTCTTTATTGGCTTGTCTTCGAAGATGACTATGGCAGCTGAGTGGCAAATGGCCTTTGATGGTGGTTTAATACAGCGGGCTTACATTTATGTTTCCTACACAGATTGAGAGGCTCATCCATTAGAAAATGATCACTCAGTAGATGAGTTTTACCTATAGCTGAAAATTCTGAGATAAAATATTATTTCTTCTAGGTTCTGCCTAACAGAAACAACCAGGTGTCAGCCGGGCTTGCTATAAAAGGATGTTTGGCCTCTCTCCCTCTCTCTGAATTTCCCCTCTTTCTGGCCTCTCTCTCCCCCTCCTTCTCTGCCCCTGCTTCTTTCCTTCTTTTCTCTCCTTTCTCTTTCGGTCCTTCTCTGTCTCCTTTCTTTCTCTGCCTCTACTCCCTTCTCACCCCCTTCTCCTTCCATCACAATAAACTTCATTTTATACTAGGCCTGTCTTGTGGGTGGTACCTGGGGGTGGGGTTGACTCAGCATGGACCTGCTGTGGTGCCCCCTTCCGATGCATCATGCCACCAAATTACAAAGCATATCAAAACAGCCTAAAGAGTTTAAGGATAATTAGTTGGAAAGGTTTCTAAGAAATTGGCTCACAGTTGAGGCGGCATAGTCTGAATTTTGGCTTGTAAGCTGTACCGTACCACCCTTCTATCTTTGTGTCTAGCCCAATCCCCTTTACTGTGCTCTTGTATAGTGATGGGCATCTGACTGTGGTTTGGTGGTAGGCTGGCTGTCACACCCTACAGACTTCTTAACAAAAATATGACACTATAGGAAATGCTTATGGAAGACATATTTAGAATTAACCTCACTGTTTTTCTCTGAGCCATTTCTGTTTTCAGGATTCCTGATGCTCCTGTCTCCTTGGGAGACGAAGCAGCAGTGGCTTGCTCTTGCTTTTTACCAATCACACGCTGATGTAATCATAAGCAAATACAATTGTTTGAGGTGATCATCTAGATTAACAGAGAATGTGTGGTCCATTGACAGCCCAGGTAACCTAAGCACAAAAACGTGCCCACCTCTCATCTAGTGTATCTGTTCTTTAGTGTAAATTACATCAAAACACTCTCATGCTGTTGTTAAGGGTCCAAGGGGCTGACCATCTTGGGGTGATCTGGTGCTCACTCAGGACACCCCAGCACCACAGCCCTGTCAGTGGGTTTCTGAAGATGAACTTAGTATCTGAAAGTCCAAGTTGCTCAGGTCTGCCTCTCTGGGTTCCCTAAATTCTCCTCTGGTGCTGAGCACCCCTGCCTGCTCCCCATGGGCAGGAAATAGGCACCAGCTCTTACCAGCCTTCGAAGCTTTATCAGTGTTTTCTTCTGGCAGCTCACAGGTGACAGGTGCCTGCAGAACTTCCCTGGTTTTCATTTGCTTCCTCAGGAAAGTACATGTGGGGAACCTGCCGCAACTCTGCCTGACTCTTGATCATGAGCCCAGTGTGCTTGTAACTTCCCAGCGCTCGGATGCCACCACACTTCTCCATCCCTTAATATGTGACCTTGAAGTCCACTAGTGCTGAAACCCAGGTTGGTTTTAGAAAAAGTTTCTACTTTTTAGTTCATCTAATACTGTAAAACGGAAGCCGGGCATTTTGGTATATACCTGTAGTCATAACTCTTGGGATGCTGAGGTAAGAAGATCATAGAGAGAGGAGTACTTTGGGTTTCATAACAAGTCCTTTTCTAAAATAAAATTAATAAAAATAAAATAATAAGCTACAAGACAAAATGGAAATGTAAGTGAAAGAAGGCAGAAACACGAGTGACACTCTCCATGGTACTGTTATTAAGTCCCCCTGCGGGTCGCCTGCAAAGTATGGCCCTCTACTGATGCCATCTATTAAGTGGGAACCATCTTTATTCCTGGACCTTTAAATTCTTCCACGTATCCCTTTTGTTTTCTCTTGGAGAGGAAAGCACCAGCCTTCTTCCTAGGGTCAGCCACTTGAACTTGTCAGCTGGGTCCCATTTATGCAGCAAGTGTTTCCGAGGAACCCACACTCTGCCATGAGCTTACTAGTGAGGTGGGGCCAAATGGGAAGAAAGCCAGTCCACCCCTTGCTCTGATGGCACTTTACACCAGGAGAGACCTTGCCTGGCAAGTTCATCTCCGGCCACCAACCTTCCTGTCATCATTCTTGTGACATTTTACCTTCTACTTTTTTTTTTTTTTTTTTTTTTTTTTGTTGGACTCAGTCTTCCATCCTTAAATATCACTCTATTCCAAAATGAACTGTTCTGCTAATTTCCAATGCTTCAGTTGGTGAATCTCTGGTCCTCTTACCTCCTAACTGCTCACCCAGTTCTGTCTGACGTTGTCACAGATTGTCTGATTTAGCATTAGATATCTTCTGACGAAACTTTTCTGATGACAAGAATCAAAAATAGAATGTCTTCCCAGCAAGATGGCTCAGCAGGGTTGAAGGCGTTTGTTTGCAGATCTGGCTGTGTTTGATTCCTGGATGCTTGCTTGTTTGTTTTTGTTTTTGTTTTTATTTTTTATTTATTTTTATTTTTTTGTAACTTGACCCAAGCTAGAATTATTCAGGAAGAAGGAACCTTAATTAAGAAAAGGCCTTCATCCTACTGGTCATAGGCAAGCTGGTGTGGCATTTTCTTGACTAAAGATTGAAAGGGAAGGGCCTAGCTCACCCTGGGTGCTGCCACTCCTGGGTTGTTTAATAAAGCAGATTGAGCAGGCCAAGGGGAGCAAGGCAGCGAGCAGCATTCCTCCATTGTCTCCGCTTTCAGTTCCTGCCTTGGTTTCTCTTCATGATGAACTGAAAGCCAAAATAAACTTTTTCCTTCCCAAGTAGGTTTGGGTCATGGTCTTCATCACAGTGATAGAAAAGCAGAACACTGAACCCCACTATGAAAGAAGAGAACTGTTTCCTGAAAAATGTTCCCTGACTTACTAATGCAAACACATCATGCACCCATGGAACACACACACATCATGCACCCACAGAAGCTCACACGCACAATAACAACAACAAAGAACCATAATAACATGTCTGCAATTGTGGGGTCGCAAAGACAGATGCAGAAAGTCTAGGACTCCTGGATAACATTAGCTATGTAGCAAGTTTAAATCCAGCTTGGCTACAAAACAAAACCAAGCAAAACCAACCAAATCCAAAACCAGAGGCTGGTTTGGAGACTCAGTGTCTTAGTTAGGGTTTTACTGCTATGAACTGACATCATGCCCAAGGCAACTCTTGCAAAGGGTAACATTTAATTGGGGCTAGCTTACAGGTTCAGATGTTCTGTCCAGTATCATCAAGGAGGAAACATGGCAGCATCCAGGCAGGCATGCTACAGGAGGAGCTGAGAGTTCTACATCTTCATCTGAAGGCTGCTAGCAGAATACTGACTTCCAGGCAGCTAGGGTGAGAGTCTTAAGCTCACATCCACAGTGATATACCTACTCCAATAAGACCACACCTCCTAATAGTGCCACTCCCAGGGCCAAGCATATCCAAACCATCTCGAATGGTGAAGGCATTTGCTGCTAAGACTGAGGGCCTAAGATCAATCCCCAAAGCACATTGCAAGGATGGCCTAAATCCCATTTGTCTCTGGTTAGGACCAGGCTTGATTTAAAAAAGGAAGCCATCAGTTCCAGGAACTAGGCCCAAAGTCATCAGGTTCAGGAACAGACCATACATTCCAAGAGCAAGGTCAGCCATAAAACCCTCTCCCAAACAACAGTCTAGAGATAACTACAGGCATGGGAAAATACCTTATCTCAGGATGGGCCATCTGTGCTGGGCAGCCCCATCTCATACTATGGTTAACGGTTCATGACATCGGAATGCAGACCATAACCACCTGGCACAAGCCAATCAGAAGCCGACCCTTGTGAGCTCCCCATCAGTGAAAGTTTAGAGAACCTAACCCACTCTCTCAATATAGAAGAACTAACATAAGAGCCGATCTGAACTGCAGTAATGTCACCGCTTTGGCCCCTACCAATCACATTAGATATTATCTAATCCTTCTAGAGAATTCCCCTCCTTCCCTATCAGGAGGCCTGCACTCCTTTGTCTGGGGAAATGGTTGAGCCGCACATGTTGGTTGTTTCTGCAGAATAAACATTCTTTGTCTTTGCTTACTGAATCTAGGGTTTTCCTTCAGTAACTTTTGGACCCTTATACCATGTGGTCAAAAAGAGAACAGACTCCCAAAAGCAGTTCTCTAATCTCTTAACATGAACCCACACACCCCAAAAATAAATAAATGTAATTTTAAAAGGAAGAACTTACTCTAGTATTTATTCCTAAGTCATTCCTTGGACATTTCTGATAATGCGGGTCTGGGTTGGAGTCAGGTCACCTAAGGTTTTAGGAAGCCATAGAGACAACTCCTAATGTGCTTTTGTTTAGGAACATGAGGTTCCATGACTATGTCGATCTTATTTCCCAGATGGGGGCACTCCGAGACTACACTTTTGTAGCCCTGTTCTTCTTTCTCCAAGAGAGACCACCCAGGGACCAAGCTACCCCCACCACTTACTCCAATGGCTGGTCCATATCCAGGACCCAAATCTCTCTAATAATCTTACTTCCTGAGAATTGTCTTCTACCTCTTCATTGGCTCAGTGGATCTTTCAGGCCACGTTTCATGTTTCATCAAGGCCAGCCTGTCTAAATAAGCCTATCAGTTACCTCCTTGCCTGGCTTGCGGCATTTGTTCTGCTTTTCTCCCTTCTATTTATGACTAGCATCTTCTCCTTTACCTGGCATAAAACTCTAGTGCCATCCCCGATTCCCACTTCTCCTCTATCTCATGTCTGACACCTTGTCCTGCCAATCCACTCCCTGTAATGACTCTTTAAATATATACATTTGTGGAGGGTCGGTGCATACATGAGTCTATGGAACTTGGAAGACAACCTTCAGGAGTCATTTCTCTTTTTTCATCATGTAGGTTCCGGGGATCAAACTTGTGTCCTCAGGCTTGGCAGTAAGTGCCTTTTCTCCTGATCATGATCTCACTGGCCTCCACGTAGTAGTGTTTACTTCTCTATGTCCCTGCTATGCAAGTCACTGAGGTCCTTTGTCAGTTACTGACTGCTGCTGGCACAGCTGCCTGCTTGGTCTCCTGAATTCAGAACTTCTCCAATGAGTCACACTTGTCCTATATTGTCCTGGTGGGTTTTCCCAGGATCCAGGTATGCTGTGGCCAGCTAATTTGGATGCCAAACTGTAGTCAGGTTGATGAGTGTACATCGTCTTAAAGAAGAGTGAATTATAACACTGGTCTCTGAAAAGCAGGTTGCAAGATATAACTAACCCCACAAGAAAGAGCCAAAAGCAGCCCAGCTGTCCTTATCCTGGGAGCTGGACAGTCCCCTCTTCTAGGCTTCGATTGAATGGATTCTGTTATCACTGTCTCTGATTCCCATTTTTTTGTGCCTGCCTAATTGGCCTCTCACAGGCTTCTCTTTAGTAATACCAACACATGTATTGAGTTACCATTGAACCTTATTTTCAAGTTCTCATTGAATGAATCCCTGTGCCCATCATTTATCAATAATGAGCAGCTAACTACATTGCGGAGACTTGGAAGGAAGTCACCCACAATCACACCCAGCAGGATCCCCATTAACATGTCCACATTCTCTGTGCTTTTCACGCTGCTGTGATTATAGCATGGCGCCCTTCTGCGACTCTTTGGTTTTCATTTCAACATTTCCAGAGACATGCAATAAAAAGCTGACAACAGCAACTGAAAAGACAGGAGACATTGTAAAGGTAAGGCTGGAGAAACAAGAGGGTCATTAGTGACATGCATAATGAAGAGGTAATAGTGCATTACAATTACAAGTGTAGTGGACATGAAAGGTCTGACTGAAGAAATTGGCACATCTTTTTCACACACACACATACACAGACACACACACACACACACACACACACACACACACACACACACACACACACACACAAAACCCTGGTAAATTAGACAAAATTTCCAAAGCCATTTCTGAGCTCTGGAAGTTGGCACACGGTGATAAACTGAGAATCTCTTGTTGCTAAAAGAGAAAAAAAAAATTAGAACTTGGTGGATGAATAGTAAGGATGTAGCATTCCTATTTGGGGCTTCTTCTGACTTCTCTGCAACCAGCTAGGTTGCTATGGCAACTCTCCCAGGGATGGTTCACCATGAAAGCCAGAAGCTTCTCCACTAGAGGTGGAGTGGAGAGGAAAGCAATCTGCACTTAGGGACCCTGTGGGTAAAATGGGGAAGATGGCAAGAGAAAGGAATGGGATGGAGTAGAAGGTCATTGGCCTGTGGAGCTCCAGGGCAGCCTGACAGGTGACATAGCAGTGACACCCTGGAGGATGCTGTATGTGACCTGAAGAACTAGTTCTCCACACTCACCTAGCTGACTGGGTTCTACACATGCCTGGGAATGATACATTGTGAACTAATTTGATTGTCTAAAAAGGAGAAGACACTAATTATTAGACTAGAAATGTCACAGAGGCTAGCAATGGAGGTGACAGAAACCAAAACAAGTGAAAAGAAGATGTGCTGGTTACTTGTTGTTAGATTGACACGAGGTTGTCTGGGAACAGGTACTTGGATTGAGGAAACACCAGATTGCCTGAAGTTGAGTCCGACCTTTGCTGGTTTAATTATTGAGGCTGGAGGGCCTCGTTTATTGGGTGCATTGCCATCTAGACAGACAGTCCTGGGGTGTATCTTCTTGGCCAGTCTCGGGGAGCAAGCCAGAGCCTAGCACTTTCCCAACAGCCTCTGGTTTAGTTCTCTCCTCCAAATGTCTTCCGTGGGTTTCTGCCCTGATGTCCCTTCAGGAAGGATGATACCCTGTAAACTGAAACAAACCCTTTCCTCTCCAATTGCTTTTAGTTGTGTTCATTGCAGAAAGAGAAGCAAATGGGGGCAGAAGAGAATGGAGGAAAGGAGGGAAAAGTGAGCATAAAGATGTAAAGGAAGAAGTAAGTCAGCTTTATTTTACACCCCACCTTGGTCTTTGTCTCTCTGTCTCTGTCTGTCTCTGTCTCTCTGTGTCAGTCTTTTTCTGTCTCTCTGTCTCATTCTCTCTTGGTCTCTGTCTCTCTGTCTCTGTCTGTCTCTCTCTGTCTTTCTCCCCCTCCTTCCTTCTTTTCTTCCTTCCTTCCGTTGTGTGTGTGTGTGTGAGAGAGAGACGAGGTCTCCTGTGGCTCATGCTGACCCCGAACTTGTTATGTATTTGAGAATTCCATCGACATGTTCCTCCCTCCTTCAACTCATAGGATCTGGGACAACAGGCATTAAACACTGAGCTGTGTGCATTTAATGCTGTGGTTAAATCCAATAAGAAGGTTCTGAGTTACCCCCATGATATTTATACCATTGTCACCCTAATGGGACTATCTAATAAGACAGTCATTATTGTAGTTCACGGGATTCATAGCTAGGCAAGACTCATGCACAGCACCTCCCAACACTATGAAAGCCAGCTAGAAAGGATCACACTTCCAAGTAGCCACCATGTTCACACACACACACACACACACACACACACACACACACACACACACACACACACACATCTGTGCATACACATAGGTAAGACATGGAATATTTTTATATCCACAGTTCCCTTTACAATGTTTATGCTGATGTTCTCTGCCTTCCCTTGCAGCAGCCTGGGCTTCTTGCAATCACTAATTTATTCACTGTTCTTTATTTTGCATCTAAGATCTTTTGGCATTTTGAGGCAAGGTCTCACTATGTAGTTCTAGCTGTCCTGGAATTCACTATGTAGATCAGGCTGCCCTCCAACAGAGATCCACCAGCTTCTACCTCCCAAGTGCTGGGATTAAAGGTGTGACCTGCTACAGTCAGCTTAGAATTTGATCTTTTTACTCTATGTCATTCTTAGGGTTAGTCTCCACTTTTTTGTTCTAAAGGTTCAATATTTTATTAAAATCATTAGGAAGTTTAAGGAAATTAATTGCTTGGTGGGGAAGAGAGATTTTTAATAGGACATAATAGTGAGTTATATCAATAAACAGGAAGAATGAAAAGTGTTAACTGAAATTTAAGTGGTTGCATGAGTTTAATTATTCCTTTTATAGGAAGTAGCTCTCTGATGTCTATTCAAGACACTGAAACCCATGCCTACCTCAGAGTTTGCAGGGAAACGAGAGCTTTATTTTCTCCCTTTGGAGATTTTAAGGAAACAAATGGAAATAAATTTAAGACCTTACAAAAATATCCCACCTACCAAAAAGAACTTTTGTTTTTCCACTTATTGAAAAAAATTTTTTTCTCGTATACTATATCCTGATTCTGGTCCCTCACCATTCCTTCCAGTTCCTTTCCACCTTCTCTGACGCATATTCCTCCCTTTCTGTTTCTCATTAAGAAAACAATTAGGTTCTTAAAGAATCATTATAAAATTTGATTAACTAAAACTAACACATAAACATAGAGCCAAACCAACAAACGGAAGGAAAAGAGCCCAAGAAACAGCGCAGAGCCAGACATAGTACAGAGGCATTCGTTTGTACCTTATAGAACCACTAAACTAGAAGAGATAATATAGAACCAAAGGACCTATAGGGTAAAAGTGAATATATATACATATATGTGTGTATGTATGTATGTATATATGTATACAAACATTATATACATATGCATATACACATACGTATACAATTGTTTAAAAAGTCCTGACATGGCATTATGAGACAATGAACCTCCAAGATGCTTTTGAGTTCATTTTCTGTTGGCCATCTTCTGCTGAGACTACTGTGGAGAAAACTAAATAAAATTAATTTTTAAGTGGTTATAAATGGGAGAAAGCTTCTAGGTTAGGATGAGGACATGTGTCCATTTCTCCTGTCAGTCCTAGAACCCTGTCTGGTGCAGGTGAGTGTAAGCCCAATGCATGCAGCCCAAGTCTCCAGGAGTCACATGTGCATTGATCCTGTTAGTCTTGAGAGGGCCTTGTTTCCTGGTGTCCTCTAGCCCCTCTGGCTCCTGCACACCGTCTGCCTCCCCTTCTGCAGGGTTCCCTGAGCCTTAAGGGAAGAGGTTTGATGAAGACATGATTTATGGTTGAGTGTCCCACAGTTTCTCACTATTTGTATACTGCCTTGCTATAGGTCTTTGTATTCATCCCCACCTGATGCAGGGGGAAGCTACCTTGCTGATGTTTGAACAAGGTACTGATCTATGAGTATAGCAAAATGACATTAGTTATTGTATTGCTATGTTGTTTTAGTAGCATTTGGTTTTACCCTGGGTCCCTGGGCTATCTAGCTCCAGATTTTTGGTCACCTAGGTGGTGTCAGGTATGGATTCCATCCTGTGGTGGGGGCTTTAAATCAAATCATATATTGGTTGGCTGCTCCTAACAGGTTTGTGCCTCCATTGCTGTCTTAGTCAGGGTTTCTATTCCTGCACAAAACATGACCAAGAAGCAAGTTGGGGAGGAAAGGGTTTATTCAGCTTACACTTCCATATCGCTGTTCATCACCAAAGGAAGTCAGGACTGGGACTCAAGCAGGTCAGGAAGCAGGAGCTGATACAGAGGCCATGGAGGGGTGTTGCTTACTGGCTTGCTTCCCCTGGCTTGCTCAGCCTGCTTTCTTATAGAACCCAGGTCTACCAGCCCAGGGTTAGCACCACCCACAATGAACTGGGCCCTCCCCCCTTGATCACTAGTTGAGAAAATGGCTTACAGCTGGATCTTGCAAAGGCATTTCCTCAACTGAGGCTTCTTTCTCTGGATTTATATATTGATATTGCTCAAATTTGGTTTTATCTTGGGATGTCTTATTTGCTCTATTAGTATATGGGCTGGAATCTCTGGTCTCTTACAGTCTGAACCACATCTTTCCAGGTTTTTCTAGATTTTAGAGGCTCCATTGAGAAGTCAGATGTTATTTTAATAGGTCTTCCTTTCTATTTTGCTTGGTCTTATTCCCTTGTATTTTTAATATTTTGATTTGTTCTGTACATTTCGTTTTGACTAGTATATGCCAAGCAGAATTTCTTTTCTGATCCAATGTATTTGGTATTCTAAACACTTCTTGTAGCTTGATAGTCACTTTTCTCTTTAGGTCAGCAAAATTTTCTTCTATAATTTTGTTGAAAATATTTTGTGTGGTTTTCACATGTGTTTTCTTTCCTTCCTCTATTCACCTTATTCTTAGATTCGGTCTTTTCATAATGTCCCAGATTTCCTACATGTTCAGTGTCAGGATTCTTTTTAAATATTTAACATTTTCTTGATGGAGGTATCCATTTCTTTATCCTGTCTTTAGTTTCTGAAGCCCAAGTGGGAATTACCATCCTTAGGCTGATCATCCTGGGTTCTATAGGGAAGCAGGCTGAGTGAGTCAGTAAGCCATAGCTACCCACCCACACTCATGGCCTCTGCATTATCTCCTGTATGCAGGTTCCTGCCCTGACTTCCTTCAATAATGACCAGTGATGTGGAGATATACACCAAACAAACCCATTCTTCCCCAAGTTGCTTTGGTCATGGTGTTTTGTCACAGTAATAGTAACCCTGACTAAGACACTAATTTTCATCACAGATTTAAACATTCACACGGTGGGGGTACCTGAACTGTGTGAGTGGGAGCCTGCCAGACAAACTGTGGTAGTGAGCAATGCATTGGATCAGCCAAAACCTGTAAGACTGACTATTGTATTGTTGAGTATCATTGTTCAACAATAAGATGTGACCTGTAAGACTGACTGTTGTATTGTATCATTGTTCAACAATAAGATGTGATAAGAGTTTATTCAGTCCACCGTCTGTTAGACACATTTTAATTATTTCTAATTTATGGTTCTTTCAAAAGAAAGAAAAACCTGCTAAGTACATTTGCCTGTAGGTTTTTATAAAGATTTACGTTTTCATTTCTCTTGGATCAGTTTTTCCAATGGGAAGTTTCTGGATTACCTGCTAATTAAATATTTTCATTTAGGAACTTCTAAATCATTTTTCTAAGTGATGATACAATTTCCATCTTCATCAGCATTATGTGCATGGTTCAAACTCTCTAAATCCTTGCCAGTATTTGACACATAATTTTTGTTTTGGCTATTCTGAGAGCCGTGTAATGACATATTCTTGGATTTTAATTTGTTTTCCCCTGATTCCCAAAGCTTTTACATGCTGGCTTACCATTGGAACATTGTCTTTGATAAAATTCGTGTTCACTTTATTTGCTTATTATTTTATTTATTTATTTGAAGCAGAGTTTTACTACATCACCTAGGTGGACCTTAAAAATTAATCCTACCACCTCACGCTCTCATGTTGAGACATTAAAGGCATGCACACACTTGATTCATTTGCATATTTTAAATGGACAGTTTCCTTTTTTCTTATTTAACACTTTATTGATTCTTCGTATTCTACCTCTGCTTTTACAGCCTTCCCCCCAAGAAGAAATCAAACATCCTCACCGTGGAAGCTGTAGTGTCACAGTGTGTCCCACAGTACCCCTTTCCTCCATATGCATTTACTTGCCCATGTTCACTGCAGTGAGTCATTGATTTGGTTTGAGGCCTCTGGCTTCTGCTACACTATCAATACTGGATCTTCCCTGGGACTCCTCTCAGATATTCTGGTGCTGCCCTGTGTAATAGAGATTTTGGATCTGTAGAATCAGACCTTTCCTATACTTTAGCAGATCAAAGATGTGGTAGATATTGGGGTGGGCCAACTCATAGCCCTAGATCTGGACCTGCATGGTGTCTGTGCTGATTATCCTGCCCTCCCATGTGCTGCAGCAGGTGAGGGGCAGGGCCAGCTCTCCGGATCTCATGACCTTGAAGCTAGCTCTCCTAGGATGCTCAGGCCAGGGGTGGGGTCAGCTTTGTACAGCCCTCAAACATCAACATGTTCTCAGGCAGCAGCTCAGACCATGGACTTCTGCCTGGCCTTTGGTAGTTATAGATCCCTACTGCTACAGGGTCACAGGCCCAGGCATGACCCTCAGTTGCAGCACAGTCCAGGACCCCGACGTCATCATAGGTGGTATCACTGGGTACTCACATCAGGCTGTTCCTTACTACCTTCGAGTCTCCATTTCAGGCTCTCTTCATTGCACCCACATCCTTCTGTTTCTCTTTCTCTTCGTCTCTCCAACACTTACTTGTTCATCTCAGTGGTACCCAAGTCCTCTGGCTTTCTGGGTTGTCTTAAGAGTGGTATCAGGAGTGCTATACAGTGTATACACAGTGTACCACCTGCAGGGATTGTGGGTTTGCTGGCTTGTTCCTGTGTGTCACAGGGCTGGGGTCATCTAATGCTTGTTCCCTGCCTAGGCCCCCTGTGGCACCAGACCGGATATGTCTTTCTTATTTTGACATTGCACGTAAAGTTTTCTAAATATTCTGGAACCAGATTCTTGTCAGATAGACTGGAATGTGTTTCTCACTGTGCAGCGTGTCTTTGCAGGCTCTCCATTGGGTGTTTCACACGGCATGATCATTTCAGGAGAAGTGTCATTAGGAGCTCCACACATGCAGTGGCTCCTGCAGCTCACTGGAACGATCCAACTGCTTTGCACATGAACAAGGACAGTATGCTTTTAGGGAAAACTTCAAAGGCTGGCACATCTTTAAAGTAGCAACACTTGAGAAACAGAGGCAGAGATGGAGGCTCACCTGGGATGTATAGTGGGTTTTGGTCCAGACTGGGATACGGTCAAAGTCCACCTCAAAATAAACTTAGATGGAGTTTGAATCTTGAATTTTGGTCTCTCCTAGGATAGAGACACATGTGTGACTTGAGATAGCACTGAGTGGGGTCACAGCTGAATCACCTAGAATTTCAGGGGAAGAAGCAGTTCTCCTTGGATGAGGGTACAGCTAAGTATGTTCAAGTGTGCTAAATGCTTTCTTTCTCTTTAAATGTGTTGTCCGACTTGAGATAGCTTCAGCATACACTGGGTTTATTGGGGGTGGGGACAGGGTCTGACCCTGTCCTAAGTTAAGCAACATGTGTAATTGCAACTGGTTAGACTAAGAATTGGTGATCATGTTACAAATGTGAAACCGGCCTTCATTGCTGCGGATCATATAAAATTGGACAGCCACCTTGGAGAATGTTTTGTCCTATTTCTTTAAAATTTCATGACCCCCTTCCTCCATTTCCTATGTACCAATTCTTTTCAGACTAGCCAACTGGATAAGATTGTAAGTAAGATTGTAATCTTCAGCCAATGGGGATTAGATATAGTCACTACCCTCCTTAGAATGAAAAATCAACATATTTTCTCTCTCTGTCTCTGTCTCTCTGTCTCTCTGTCTCTCTGTCTCTCTGTCTCTCTGTCTCTCTGTCTCTCTGTCTCTCTCTGTCTCTCTGTCTCTGTCTCTGTCTCTCTCTCTCTCTCTCTCTCTCTCTCTCTCTCTGTGTGTGTGTGTGTGTGTGTGTGTGTGGTCTTTCTGGGCACACCCTCTTGATTAAGAATAAAATTTTCCTTGTCAAGATACTTCAGTTGGAATACTGGTATCTTTCTTCACAGCCTTTGTTTACTTCTAGCAGCTAGAAAAGTATAGTATACCCACACAGTGGGGGCAATATTCACTGAATAAAAAGAACAGAGCTGTTTTTACTTATGGCAATGAGAATAAGCCTTTAAATCCTTACATTAGGTAAGGTGCAGAAGTCTACATTTCCATTTAAATGACTTTCGCAGGGAAGGTAATTCTCTCTGTGGAAAAAGCAGACAGGAGGCCATTTGGGATATGTGGGGGTTGGAGTAAGAATGGCTCCCATAGGCTCATATATTTGAATATTTGCTTCCCAGTTGGTAGAACAACTGAGCAAGGATTAGGAGGTGTGGCCTTGTTGGAGGAGGGGTGTCCTGTCCCTGGGGGTGGGCTTTGAGGTTTCTCACTTTCTGCCTGCTGCTTATGGAGCTACTGCTCCAGCACCATGGCTGCTTGCCTTCTACCATGCTTCCCACCATGGTGGCCATATTGGAGGGATTAACGCTACAAAGCTGCAAGAAACCCCAAAGTTAAATTATAAGTTGTTTTGGTAATAGCTTTTTCCTCCCATCACAATAGAACAGTGAGTAAGAGGGGAATTAATGGTCACAGATTAGCTTTTTAGCAATAATGTTCAACTCTGTAAAATTTCTGAAAATCTTTGACATGTATTGACAATTTGTGAGTGTTGTGGCATGTAAATTATCTCTCGGTGAAGCTGTTGAAAAACATAACTTGTTCACGAACACCGTTGCAACCCCCTTACTACATCCTCTCATGAAGGAACTGGTCTGTAAGCCAGCGCTGCTTTTATACTTTGCTTTCAGGGAATCCAGGCTCGAGGAGTAAGAAGAGAAACTGCTATTTAGGTCTGCATGCTTTTATGTCCGTTTTCAGGTAAATAGAAACCATTTTAAGGATTCCCACGAGTAGCACACGTTGGTGAGCTGGAAGAATGGATGGATAGAAAAAGACCATTTTTCTTCCCTACAGTGGACTTTCAAAGTTGGCACCTTTTTTTTTTTTTTTCTTCTACATCCAAGTATTTCCTGGGAGTGCTCCAGATGTATAATGGAAGACTGCCATTTTTCTCCCTTCTAGTCTATGACATGTATAGAGACAGAACTCAAGTGATTCTTGTTAACCTAGAGAGCTTAAGGTATTATATTGCTCATTATAACGAGTAAATAGCACTCACAGTCTGGAGACACAGTGACTCACAAATTAGTCACCCAACAGGTCCATTCCTTTGCCTGTGGAGGTGTCACATAACTCTAAATGAAAGCAAATGTGCTATTCATTTATTTATTTAGTTTCTTACTTATTTATATTCATTATCAGTGTCAGTTTAGAACAAGTCGCATGATCATTAGTTTGACTTTCTGAGACAGAGTAGTCAGAATGAGGAGCTGGAGATTAGAGAGCGACCCCTGTCTGCTGTAAGCATAGTCTGTATTCCTTTAGATAGGAAACTGTCCTCTGTTAGTAATAAAGTGATTACTCACAGGATGCCTGCAGTAGATTACTCTGATTATAACCATAGAGCATCCAGCTCTAGGATTGTTCCCTGTGCGCCCAACTCCTGCATCTGTGCACACAACCTCGAGCCATTGCACGGCAACCATCTGCACCCAGTCATCAAAGGTGACTTTGCTGGTGACCTTGCCAGAAGCATTCTGTTTGGCAAGCATGATGGGGTCTTGGCTGGCTCACAAGTGACAGCAAACACGTCTGTCATGGTGTGTTTACCGATGTACAGAGCTCACGTTAGAGACTCAACTGGAAACACTCCTTGTAGCCGAGACCATTGTGTCTCTGTGGCCCAGGCTTATGCCCTCCCAAGGTATTCTGGCTGGTCACCTGTGGCTGAGTTTGGCAGAAGGGACTATAGAGTGACATATTTGAGCTTTTAGCAAAAAGTCAGTCTTTAAGGGACAGTTTATGCTTTTTGCTGAACCCTGGTATATGGGCTTCACTGTGCTATTTTATCTGCCCCCCCTTTTTTTATAAGGACCCTTTCAAAGAGGGAGAGGCACACAAGGGAAACCGGGGGCAATGACAGAGCTAAACCTTACGAGGCTTTGTGTTGGGTAATTGTCCTTAGCTACTCAGGTTCCATTTAAATAATCAGACTATTAAAATCAAGTAAGCCCATCTCACAGACTCAGCCATCAGCAGACATTGATTGCGTTTCTTTATCTTTTCCTCCCCTTTAGTACAGACAAGATGCAGGGCCTGCAGCACAGGCCCTTTCAAGTAGCACATTCTCAATAAATATTATCTCCTTTTAGCATTTTCATAACATATATGTCTATATGTATGTGATATAATATATGAGTGTATATAGAACTCGATATCTCCAGGCCAAATTATTTTACTTCCAAAACTCAATTGGTAAGACCAGAAACAAAAGAGTATGCTTCATTTTTGTATAAAAAACATTGAGTAAAAATTCTATTTTATACATTTTTTTAAGATGTACCTAGAGGCAATTAAATCTCAATTTGCTGGAATTAGATTAACACACTGCTTAAAAAAATCGATATAGCCATTTCAACAGATTTAAGTTAACTAATTTAACTGGCATTATAAAATGCAAAGTATTACACACACACACACACACACACACACACACACACACACACACACACACACAAATATATATTATATCCGAGAGCAACCTACTCACTCTTCACTCTTCTTCCCAAACCTCCAGTCATTTCCTTTATCCTTCCCCCAAAAAAGGCAGGCCTCCTAGGTATATCTACCAGACACAACATAACAAGTTGCTAAGTCTAGGCACAAATCCTCATATCAAGGCTGGGTGAGGATACCCAGTAAGAGAAAAGGGGTCCCAGAGCAGAGCAGTGCCCCCCACTCTCTCTGTTAGCAGTCCCACAGAAGACCCAAGCTAAACAACCACAGCATGCATGCAGGAGACTTGCCATAGAGCCATTCAGGCTCTGTGGCTGCTACTTCTGCCTCTGTGAGCCCCTAGGATCCCTGTTGACTGTGGCCTTTCTCTTGGTATCCTTGGCCTCTGTAGCCCCTGCAATCCTTCCTACCCCTTAAGTAAATTATTCTTAAGTTTCAAGTTCCTCAGTCTTTATGTTGGATTTAATGGTACCTGTATGGGATTACAACAACAAATACCCTAAAAGATAATGTCATGAGGCTGAAGAATTGTGTGGATAATAACAGCTGAATTAACATGCCAGGGTTCTAGCATGTTAAAAATTAGATTTAAGGACAAGGGCCATTAACTCTACATTGGCTAGCTTCAGATGTGTATGTGTGTGTGTGTGCCTGTGTGTATATGTATGTGTGTGTGTCTGTCTGTATGTCTATGTGTGTGTGTCTGTGTGTATATGTATATGTGTGTGTCTGTGTGTGTATATGTATGTGTCTGTGTGTCTATGTGTGTGTGTCTGTGTGCTGTGTGTCTATGTGTGTATGTGTATCTGTGTGTCTATATGTGTGGGTGTGTTTGTCTGTGTGTGTAATTAGTAAGACATACTCCTGTGTATGGGCCCATGGGAGGATGTATGCTTCTGTGTCCCTGTATGTGTGTGAGGGTATCTCTAGGGCCAGGATGAAAGAACAAGTATTAAAAGGGGAGGGACATGTTTTCAGTTGCTGCTACCCCTGGTTCTGGCAACAGACCCAGAGAACTTCCAGGGACATGTGGCAATGGTGCTGAGATAGGTGGCTGGTCACCTTTGATTCTAGGTGTCTGGTTTCTTGGGCTGAGCTGCTTTCTGCTGCCCTGGCTCCTGTGAGTGCCCAGTTATCAGGGAAGCTTTCAGTCTCTGCTATCTTGAGGGCCGATCTAAGAAAAGCCTTTTAAAAATGTTTATGTTCTGCTGGTTTTGTTTCTCTGGAGAATTTTGACTAATACAATCTCTATACCTAGAGAGAAAGAGAGCCAGAGAGAGAGAGAGAGAGAGAGAGAGAGAGAGAGAGAGAGAGAGAGAGAGAGAGAGAGAGAGAGAGAGAGAGAGAGAGAGAGAGAGAGAGAGAGAGAGAGAGAGCCAGAGAGAGAGAGCCAGAGACAGAGGGAGAGAGAGACAGAGAGAGACAGAATCAGAGAGAGGGAGAGAGAGACAGAGAGACAGAGACAGACAGAGGGAGAGAGAGACAGAGTCAGAGTCAGAGAGGGGGAGAGAGAGACAGAGAGACAGACAGACAGACAGAGAGAGAGAGAGAGAGAGAGAGAGAGAGACAGAGAGAGAGAGAGAGAGGGAAGGAGGGAGGGAGGGAGAGAGAGAGAGAGAGAGCTTTTTCTTCCTATCTAGATGAATTTCCTTCATCAGAATGAAAGGACAGTAACTTTTGGTGTCTCTTTTATAGTGTTACTAGAAAGATTAGTTATGTACCTAACACCAGAAGACTGTAGTATTTTCCTTATTAGAAAATGGTTTCAATTCAATTCCACCTAACATATAATGTGGAATTTAGCTAATTTGGGGGGGGGGGAGCATAGACTGAGCATGGAACTGTACATCTAACTCATTAACATTAAATTGTATAGAACATCATCATGATAATTAATATTAGGCCTTTTATTCATGGAACATAACAAATGGGCAGAGAAATAACATATGCTCTGTTAGAGATGCTGCATTGTGCTCCTGATGCCATTTCTTGTGTCTTTCTACAGATGGGCTTCTGGGTACCATTGTATCAGGAAAGCCTTTTATCACTGTGACAGGTATTGACACAGACAGTGTAGAGTAGGAAGGATTTATTTGCCTCAAGGTATCAGAGGTTTCAGTGTGCAGTCTTTGCTTCCATTAATTATGGTCTTGGGGTAATGGAAAATCATGGTACTGGAAACAGTGGCAGAAGCCATTCCCCTCATGGCAGACAGGAACAGAGACAAGACACAGCTCCAAGGACAAGCTCCTATTAATCTACTCCAGGCCCCATCTCCTAAAGTTTCACAATCTCACTAAAAAGTACTATCAAGCACTCAGCATCTGAGTATCTGGGGGATACATCATATTCAGACATTAGCAAAGAATAGCAAACTATAGCAAATATCTAAGTTCTCAAGAAACATCATCAACAACAGCAAGAAATGTCTTTTTTCCATAAGTAAGAAAATTAAAGAGGGAGATGTTCGTGGGCTTCCAGGGTTAATGTTTATTTAATGGGACCCTATGGTACAATTAGAAGCAACTATGAATAGAGCCTAAATTTATATTTATTTTTTAAAAGAATGAAGAAATCCCAATAGAGGTTAGCATTCTGTAGAACTTTAGTAAGGATGTTTTCTGCATATGATATATAAAATAGTGTGTACAGGATAGAAAAAAGTTTTTCCTTTTTTGAGAATACATTTTGCTCATGTAATGTATCCTGATTATAGTTTCTCCTTCTTTTGCTCCTTCTAGTTCTTCTTTACCTCCCCCTCCACCAGATCTATCCCTTTCCATCTAAAACAATCAGGCTTCTAAGGGACAATAATAAAATGAAATCTAACACATTGAAGTTGGACAAGACAAACATTAAGAGCTCAAGAGAAGGCACTAGAATCGCATGTCCATTTGTTCAGACTCAGGAATCCCACAAAAACACTAAACTGGAAGCCATAATATATCCTTCGAGCATCTGTTGCTGACCCACTAAGGCCTGTGCTTGCTGCGTCCGTCTCTGGGAATTTGTAAGTTTACTGTCCATGTTCGTTTAGAGGGTCCTTTTTTTTTTTTTTTTTTTTTTTTTTTTTTTTTTTTTAATCTTGATGTCCTCCAATCCCTCTGCTTCTTACAGTCTTTCTGCTTCTTTCTCCTGGAGTGGGGTTCCCTGAATCCTGACAGGAGGGATTTAGTGGAGACATCCCATGTAGGGATGAGTGTTCCAAGGTCTCTCACTCTGCATAATGTCTGGCAATGGGTCTCTCTATTCATTCTCATCTGTGCAGGAGGAATGTCTCTGATGATGACCAAACAAGGTGCTGCATATAGTCCAATGGCATTAGGGATCATTTTATTACTGTGATTTTTGTTTTTAAGAACAGTGGCATTTTAGAGCTAAACAAAAAGTTCTCAATTGAGGAATATGGAATGGCTGAGAAGCATCTAAGGAAATGCTCGACATCCTTAGTTATCAGGGAAATGCAAATCAAAACAACCCTGAGATTCCACCTCACACCAGTCAGATTAGCCAAGATCAAAATTTCAGATGATGGCAGATGCTAGTGAGGATGCGGAAAAGAGGAACACTCCTCCACTGCTGGTGGGGTTGTAAACTGGTACAACCACTCTGGAAATCACTCTGGTGATTCCTCAGAAAATTGGACATAATACTTCCTGAAGACCCAGTTATTCTACTTCTGGGCATATACCCCAGAGACGTTACAACATACAACAAAGACACATGCACCACAATGTTCATAGCAGCTCTATTTATAATAGCCAGAAGCTAGAAAGAACCCAGATGTCCTTCAGTAGATGAATGGATACAAAAATTTTGGTACATTTACACAATGGAGTACTACTCAGCTATCAGAAACAATGACCTAATGAAATTCTCAAGAAAATGGATGCATCTAGAGAATATCATCCTGAGTGAGATAACCCAGTCACAAAAGAACAGACATAATATGCAGTCACTGATAATTGGATACTAACCCCTAAGCTCTGAACATTTCAGAAACAACTCACAGACTATATGAAGTTCAACAAAAAACAGAGGCCAAAAAAAAAAAAAAAAAAAAAAGAAAGAAAGAAAGAAAGAAAATGAAAAAACCATTATGCTTAATCCTTACACACCAAGAAAACTTTGACTAATTCCAGGTTACATCCTGTTTTACATGTACTTTATGCTCATTGTAACAAATAAGATCTTAATTCACACTATCAAACCTTAAAAAAAAAAAAAAAAACCAAGCACTGACAAAAATGTATTCATATACTTTTATGCAAAAATCCTTAAAATTTGTACATTTATCTTTGTTTTTTAAAATAAAGTGGTTAAAAAGAAAACAGTAGGATTTGGTTTTACTCTAGGTTCCTGGGCTTGTCTCAGGTTCTTGGTCACTCAGTGTCAGGTATGGGTTCCATCTTGTGGAATGACCCCTGAGCCAGTGCAGGTATTGGTTGGTTGCTCCCATAAGCTTTGTGCCAGCATTGCAGTAACATATCTCGCAGGTAGGGCAGCATCCATCACTATCTGAAAAAGTCAGTTCACCAATGTCTTTCCAGAGGAGCTTACACATGGGACAATTTAACTTAAGAAACGATAGAATGATCATGAAATCATTAAATGCATAATAAAGAAATAAGTGATCTATACATGGCTTTAGTTTTTAAATATACTTTTAAATATACATAAATTTACATAAAAGATAGATCTTCAATATGAAATGTGACATATCTTGGCAAATGTACATACCACACTGCCCCATTACATTCTCACAGTGAAAATTGTCCTTATACTGGATTTTAATTCTTCCCGTGCTTAGGAGATACTAGGGTCCTGACTTCTGTCCTCAATTAGGTTTGTCTGTCACGGAAATGCCGTCAAAGTGTGTATGTGTATGCTGCTGATATGTTTCTTTGCCATTGTACAAGAATTGGTTGCTTTTATTGTTGAGTACTCTGTGTGAACATGAATGAGTTACTAATCTATTTTACTTTGATGAATGTTGTGATGCCTCCTCGTGTGAGTCATTTAACAATATGCTATAAGTGTACTTATAAATGTTTTATAAATAGATTTTCTCATTTATCTTAGGTAGAATTATTGGGTCATAAAGTGGTTGCATCTTTAAATTTATACTAGTAATTATATATTTTGGTGGACACATATTTTCTTGTTATCATGAGGGGAATTGTCTCATAGTGTGGATTTATCTTTAGATGTGTAAATCACCGCCAAATTGCTTTGCAAAACAACTGCACTGTTATTTACTCTGGCAAAGTAGGAGACTCCAGTTATTCTATATTCTTGCTACTATTTGCTTTGTATTTTCAATTCCAGGCTTTCTTGTGACTATGAAGCGATATTAATCAGCGATTGGACTTCCATTTCCCTCAACAGTGTTGCACACTTCATGATCATGCACACAGTTAATTATAAGGCATCTTGTCAGATCTTTTTCTTCTCTCTCTCTCTCTCTCCATCTCTCTTAAGTTAATAGTTCTTTGAGAATTTCACATCACTTTAGTCTCACTCATCTCTCTGTCCTGTACTGGTATAACTCCCTCAGCAACAGAGGAAAAAAAATACTCTAAAATATGTAATATGTCACAATGCATAACCTTCTGCCCACCTACGTTTGCTTGTAAATGCTCATAGCAATATTCTGGTATGAGGTCTCTGGCTTCTGCTACTCTCAATACTGGAACCTCATTGAGATTCATCTTGGATATCCTACTGTTGCTCTGTATCATGGAGATGCTGTAGTTTCAGATCTGTAGGACTGGCCACTTCATGCACTCCAGCAGTTCCATCAATGGGGTAGATGTTGGGGTGGGTCAATTCAAACACCTGGATCTGGGCCTAGGAGGACTCTGAGGTGATCAGCCCTCTGACTCTCCCATTTTTCACACCCTCAGGGCCACTTCTACTGTGCTGCCTTGGTGAGGTGCAGGACCTATTCTCCCAAATCCTGAGCAGGTAAGGGGCAGGGCCAGCTCTTCTGCTCTCATGACCTCTTTGGGGCCCAGCTCTGCAGCCTACTGCAAGTGACAAGGGACAGGGGCATCTCTCCCTCACCAATGCTAGAACACAGCAGAAAGGAGGCATAGCAGAAGTGAAAGATGTATATGACAGGAACTTCAAATCCCTGAAGAAGGAAATTGAAGAAGATCTCAGAAAATGGAAAGATCTCCCATGCTCATGGACTGGAAGGATCAACATAGAAAAATGGCCATCTTACCAAAAGCAATCTACAGATTCAATACAATCCCCATCAAAATTCAGACTCAATTCTTCATAGAGTTGGAAAGAACAATGTGCAAATTCATCTGGAATAACAAAAAACCTAGAATAGCGAAATTTATTCTCAACAAGAAACTTCTGTGGGAATCACTATCAAGCTATATTACAAAGCAATTGTGTTAAAAACTGCATGGTACTGGTACAGAGATAGGCAGGTAGATTAATGGAACAGAGTAGAAGATCCAGAAATGAACTCTCACACATATGGTCACTTGATCTTTGACAAAGAAGCTGAAAACATTCAACAGAAAAAGGACAGCCTCTTCAACAAATGGTGTTGGTCCAACTGGCACTCAGCATGTAAAAGAATGAAAATAGACCCTTTCTTATCTCCTTGTACAAAGCTCAAGTGTAAGTGGATCAAAGATCTCCACATTAAACCAGGTACACTGAAACTATTAGAAGAGAAAGTGGGTAAAACCTTAGAACACATAGACACAGGGGAATATTTCCTGAACAGAACATCGATGGCTTATGCTCTAAGATCAAGAATCAATAAATGGGACTTCATGAGATTGCAAAGTTTCTGTAAGGCTAGGGATACTGTCAAGAAAATAAAACGGCAGCCAACAGACTGGGAAAGGATCTTTACCAATCTCACATCTGATAGAGGCCTAATATCCAACATATACAAAGAAATCAAGAAGTTAGATTCCAAAGAATCAAACAATCCTATTTTAAAATGGGGTACAGAGCTAAACAAAGAATTCTCAATTGAGGAATATCGAATGGCTGAGAAGCACCTAAGAAAATGTTCAACATCCCTAGTCACCCATACCACTCAGAATGACCAAGATCAAAAATTCAGATGACAGCAGATGCTGGTGAGAATGTGGAAAAAGAGGAACACTCCTCCACGGTTGGTGGGGGTTGCCAGCTGGTACAACCACTCTGGAAATCAGTCTGGTGGTTCCCCAGAAAACTGGATATAGTACTACCTGAGGAACCAGCTATTCCACTCCTGGGCATATACTCCAAAGGTGCTGCAACATATAATAAGGACACATGCTCCACTATGTTCATAGCAGCCTTGTTTGTAATAGCCAGAGGCTGGAAGGAACCCAGATTTCCTTTGGATGGATATTTATGCACGATGGATATGGATCTACTCAGAATAAAAGAGTGAAAAAACCTTACATGATGTATTTTTCTAAGAGCAGAAGTCGTGAGATACAACTATACAATTAATATATAAGTATCAAAGCCAAATGTTAACTTTTTTTTTTACTCTGCAGATAATTGAGACTTGGCTGCCTAATCTAAATCTCATCTTCCTTAGGATTTTTATCCGACTAGTATTCCTCCCTTCTTTACTAATTAGGGATAGGTCTTTATTTAGAGAGCGTTTTAAATGCATGTTCACAGGTTCATAGATGAAGCATCAGTTGTATTTGCTACAAGAAGAGTAGTATCTGTTTTGACCAGAACTAGCAAGACTCTTAGATAACTGGATTACTATTTATTGTAAACTTTATATCCTTGCCTTGGTATTTTAACATACTGACTTCCTAGTGTTCCCCGTGAAGACTGAAAGTAACTCCCTGATTTTGCTATTATATTCCTTTGCTTGCCTACCTGTATCTTAGACGTTTTGTTGCCATGATAAAGCACCATGGCCAAAAGGTACTTGAAGAAGAAAGGATATTTCACTTAAATTTCCACATCTTAATCTATCATCCAGGAAGCTCAGGGTAGGGATCTGGAGACACGAACTGAAGCAGAAGCCATGGAGAAGTGCCATTTACTGTCTTTTCACTCATGACTTTCTCAGTCTGTTTTCTTACACAGCCTGAAGCTACCTGCCCAGAGGTGGCTCTGCCCACAGTGAGCTGGGCCCTCTCCCAGCAACCATCAATCAAGAAAGTGCCTACATGCTTGCTTCTAGGCCTAGTATGAATGTATTTTTCTTTCCTAAGATTCCCTCTTCCCAGATCCTTGCTAGTGTCAAGATGACAGAAACCTAGCTAGAACAAGGGAAGATGGGATAATGGAGTGCTGGCTTCAAATTTTCTTGGCATCTTTCCATTCACAAAAAATAAAAAGTTAGATTTTATAAAATTCAAGACATCAATATACCAGATCAGACCCATTCTCATGTCACTTGCACTGCAGATTTGCTGGATGTATAGCTTAGCACCCTCTCTATGCAAGGGTTTAAATTCCATACCCTCCCTGCTTCAGGTCAACTAGAGCCCTGCCTCACTGCTTGCCCTGTTCTCTGCCAGCAAGATGAACACGGAATGGGCCTTTTATCTTCGCAGGGCCTCTCCAGATACAGCATTCAAACAACGTTTCTCTCTTCAATGTATTATTTATGGGGCACAAAGTCATTCTTTCACTTTGGGTGTAAAATAAAAACTTTCGTAGGCAATGCAGCAGTGGAAGTAATCATCCATGACCTCCTTCTTGGCTTTCTGTGACCAGGCCTGTGGCGGTTTCTTTGGCTGATTACTTTGGGTTGAGTTAGTCTGACATTGACTTTATCATTGTCAGTTGAGAGAACTTAGTGATCGAGAAGCATTGTTATATTCAGGTATGTGGAAGGGTAACACATAGACTTGTTGAACAGAGGCTATTATGGAGAAGATGAAGTCAGGTCTATTTCAACTTATTGACCTTTTATTTCTCTGCCTAAAATAATGTGTTGGCTCATCTGACTGCACATTGCCTCCAAATTTTTGATAAATAACCCACAACCCAAGATGATATTTATCAAAGATGATGATGTGCCTTTTTTGATATCAACTGCGACATCTGTGCCATATCAAATGTGTCTCAAGTGTGTGTGGGTAGAGACTAGAGAATGCACTGTAAAAGTATAAGGTGTACCCAAGTTCTAATTCTACAAGCTTGAGAATCAGTATTTTTTTTTTCATTTTAATTAAAATTTTATTATAAAGAATTTGCAAGTAAAAAGAATTCACACAGCAAAATTAACAAGATCCAATGTCTATACAACTCAGTGAACTTCTATGCAGTTAGAATAGCTTATTTCTAGAGAGATGTATTTTATAATCTTAACTGGCATCATATTTATTAGTAGTATGGGTGATCTGGATAATTAGATGAATCAAATATAACTTCTGATGTAAAATTTTATTCATATGAGCATTATTGTACTTGATGGGTAAATGTCTGGGTCTTGGACTGTCAATGGTCATTTGTATGACACAAAAATTTGTCTTGCTCATTTTATCTGGATTGTCAATCTTGATGAGTGACACTAAGCCCTACTGTCTAAAATACAATTTAGCAATTCTAAACCCAAGTTCTCTTTGTCCTAAAAAAGGTTTCATTGAAGAATTTTTCTTCAGGTGCTATATTTTGATCATGCTTTTTCCACTACCTAAACTCTTCCCAGATCCTCCTCACCTTCCTTTCCAGCCAAACTCTTTATTTTAAGGGGACTCATCTTGTAGACCAGTTTTTGTTGCAGATGTAGCAAGAAAACATGGCACTGTCTGTCAGTCGAGAATGGTGGTTGTTGTTAAATAGATTTCTTGGCTCCAGCCTGAATCAAACCACACCAAACCGGCACGGTTCCATGTGGAGAGGTTTAATAGAATGACAAGACAGAGGTTGGGGTACAGAGGAGAGAGAGGGAGGGAGGGAGGAGGGAGGGAGGGAAAGAAATAGAGGAGGGGGAGAGGCAGAGAGGGGCAGAGACAGAGAGAATGGGGGGGAGAGAGAAAGAGAGAGAGAAAGAGAGAGAGAAAAAGAAAGGGGAGGGGAGTAGTTCGGTCTTTTATGGGGTTAGTGATGTCATTTGCTTCCAGGTGGAGGTGGGCTTCTGAACTGGTGTATCCTGGGAATGTTTAACTGTTTCCATGGTAATGGATGTGTTAGGTCCCTGTCACCTGTGAGTAGCACCATCACTGGGGGTAGGAGCCGTCCTAATGCCAACAGTGGTTACTTCTCAGTCCTTAGAACCTGTAGATGTCTTTGTTTGTCTCAAAGAACAAAGTGGGTCACCTGAGGGGCACTCTGATTCTACAAAATAACTAACTCAGTGATTGTTTTGAATACTGGCCACAGTCCACACTTTTTGGTTTATTTTCCAAAATTCAAAATGCTTGCTTTGCTTTTAGACAGGAGCAATTCTGGATTAATATTTTTGAGATGTGTTGGTAGCCCCATCCCTCAGTGGGGCCGTGCCTAACCTCTGAATATGGTCTCTACAGGTTCTCTTTCCCCTTTGTTGGGTATTTCAGCTAATGTCATCGCTGTTGGGTCCTGGAAGCCTCTTGATTTCCTGTCATCTGGGACTTTCTGTTGTTGAGAGCTACAAGGCCACATCTCTGTAATCCTTGGCATAGAAACTATGTTCTTCACATCTACTCTCATTCAAGGTTTCTATTCCTACACAAAACATCATGACCAACAAGCAAGTTGGAGAGGAAAGGGGTTTATTCAGCTTACACTTCCACATTTCTATTTTTACCATCTAATCGTATAAACTAGGCAACAGCCTTGACTACAACCCAAAACTCTTGTTACCTAATTACAATAGTGTACCTTTGATTAGTTAGGGTAGGCTAGCTGTAATACTGAGTAGACTCAATATTATGATACAAACATGGGAAAATTCATTTATTATTCTGATTTCTCAGTGGGTGTCATTATTTAGATGTAAAATATTCCTCATAGGCTCATGTGTCTGAACTATTGACTCTCAGATGGCGGAACTGTTTTGAGAGGTTATTGGGACTCTAAATGTGACCTAGCTTTAGGAATTGGGTCACTGATGGTAGGTTATAGTCTAACTCTGCTTCCACAAATACAAGGTGCCATGACAGGAACCTTAGATGAGTTATTCTTCAGCATAGGTAATGCCTACAGAGATACTCTATCCTGTGCTGTTTCCTGGTTAAGAGAGACACAGCAAGCTATGCTGGACTGCATGTTCTTACTGCCACAGCCATAATGCCTTTCCCACTGTGATGGACTACATCTTCTCAAACCATGAGCCCAAATGATTGAATACTTTGGTTTTTAAGTGCTTCTTGTCAGGATTTGTTTGTTCATAGGAATGAGGAAAGTACCAAATACAAGGAGCACTGCCTATTTCCTCTCCTGGAACTTGTATCTGTTGGTTGTAGCCTCTAGAGTTGTCACAGCAGTGTGCCTCTACCCAGTGCGGAGAGAGCTACACAGCCACATCTCTGTAATCCTTGTTATAGAAACTATGTTCTTCACATCTACTCTCATTCTACTGATAAGGGTCAGTCACATAGTCTTGTTCAGTTGCTAAGGGAGCCAGGAAATGACCTTGACTAGCTTAACAACTCTACTTGAAGTTAGCAGAAGGATGAGTCTTTGGTAGAGCGATAGCTGCCTCAGTCACAACAAGCTTTGGATGCTGTTAGATCATGTCAGTTTTCATATAGCACCAGAATGAGTCATCAAAGTTATTAAAGCAAAGGCTTTGTATTTTAGTTAAATGTTTATTAGATCTGGTGATATTTTTGAAGTATTGCACACTTGTTGTTGTGTCAAGGTGCCAAATAGTCATGCTCCTCTTGGTTTTAAGGTTGGCAACCAAATTAACATACCCAGAGGTCAGGGTAGTGTTCATAATGAGAAATACAGAGAATTGAACAGAGACTGTTTGGACATTGAGTAGGATTAACACTTGCAGCTGTCTTTGGCCAAATGCCCCATTCCACTTTGATCTGCAACATTGCTCAAGAGTAGATGATTTCTGCACTGCAGTTACTGGAATGGCCATGGGAGGCAGAAGCCTCAGCTGTCCTCAAGTCCAAGCAAACAGAAGAGAAGAGCTCCCAGGTGCTGCCTGGTACTCTAACTCTGACTTGGTACGTTTCTTAGTTTGAGGCAGCAATAACTAACCAGATGAATACATTGAAGGCAGAGTAGTACCCAGAATGAGAGTCAGCACATCCCACCAGATAGGAAAGAATATTGTACCAGGGTGGCCAATCAGATGCATTTACCTCTTTCGTTTGGTTATGAGACATACAGAATGACTTAAGCAATGTATTTGAGAGCCCAGTGGGTGGGTATAGCTTCGGCGTTATAAATTCCTATTTAAGCAAACTGAAGTTCATATGGTAAGACAAGTGGTAAGACAAGTGTGAAGATTTACCAATTACAAACCCATCTCTATTAGGCACTGTCCATGGAGGTCAATTACATGACTTTGCTTTATTTCCTTCTTTTGGTCACTGGAAGCTATCTGTCCCCACTTCTGTGGTATAACTTTTTGAACTTCCTCTGGCTCCAAGTGGCGCTAAGTCATGAATCATTCTTTATTCAAGTAAATTCTGCTGAAATGATTTTGTCTGTAAGTGTTCTTTTAATAAATTGGGCACTTCTTTGATAAAGTGAAAATTTCAGTCGCATGCTATGCAATAGGTGTTGTTCATTATTTTTCTCATGCCAATTTTCATGGCTTGTTTCTAGAAAGGTGCTACCTCAAAGCTAAGATATATAGAAATAGCGGAATTGCTGAGAATTTAGTCATGTAGCCAGTAGCCATAAAGAAGGCTTTATAATATACCTTAGGTATGAGCTCAAATGTGAGAAAAGACACTCATTTGTCTCCAATATGCTAAATCGATCCTATTGTTCATCTTACAGTGATGATTTGTCCATCTGAGTTTCCCAACAATAAATGCTGTCTACATGGATGGAGAGGAGAGAATTACTTTGTCTCTGTTTGGTACTTACAAAGTAAGTGCTCCAAGGTTGGCATATTTCAGGTAGAAGATGTTATTGGCTTCCTGCCTTCATTATGACCCCCCACTTACCTACTGAAATTTACATAAAAGAGGCCTGCTAGTCCTTTATTGTTTTAATATTATTATTTATTATTATTTACTATTTTTCTATTCTTTAATCAATAGATGTGTGGTCTAAAAATGTCCAGTGCTTTGAGTGAATTTCCACAGTCAATCTGTGGCATACTTAACTTACCAAATATTAGAATTTATAGGAGGCCAGTAGTGTGTTCATAGTGTACTCTAACAGAGGCATCTGTAACTAGTAGATTAAACCTATAGTAGTTGAGAAATTATCAAGAGATCTGTTGGGCAGTGGCTTCTACACAGGATCCTTGGCAAAAGTAGGGAAAAGCCAGGTGTGATGGCTATTCTCAGTTAACAACTTGACTATATATGGAATGAGCTATAATCCAGAAATGGAGGGGCCACCTTTGATCCAAATCTTGAGGCTGGAAGACACAAGATTTTGATCCAGATCTTGAGGTGAGATTACACATGCTCATAGTCTAGATGAACATGCACCTTTAATCCAGATCAGATGCTTGCATATACTTTGCCAGCACATCCATTGCAGCTCGAGTCTGCAGGATTCCATCTTATACAGAAGACCAGCTGAAACACCCAGCTTTGTAGGACTAAGCAACTACTAGATTAGTGGATTTTGCATTCAACAATGGCCATGGCCGTGGACTTCAGTCTGTTAACTCATTCCAATACATTCACTTTACACACACACACACACACACACACACACACACACATACACACACACAGAGAGAGAGAGAGAGAGAGAGAGAGAGAGAGAGACAGAGACAGAGACAGAGACAGAGACAGACAGAGACAGAGACAGACAGAGACAGACAGAGACAGAGACAGAGAGGAGAGAAAATACATATTATATTCCTATCATAAGTTCTATGACTCTAAAGAACCAAAGAACCTAGACTAATACACCAGGGAACTTTTAGACAAAAGATTTAGGTTCTTGCTTTCAAATAGCTTAGAATCTAAGTGTAAAAAGCTGACTCAGGAGAAAAAAATCCATTTGTATAAATTATATAGTAAACACTCTGTTTCTATCTATATAGATCTTCCATAAAGATCTTTATGCTGCTCCTATAGATGTCTCCGAAGATAAGATTGTATTTGGGTAGATGACAGCTGAAGGCTTTCTAGGCCTCAGGCCCAAGCTTTGTAGGATGAATTAAAATGGTTTCAGTAGTAAACTGGGAAACAATGTTTTGCCATTTCATTTGCAACAATTCCCAAACATCCTTAAAATATTCCTTAATGAAGTAAAAGACTCTACCTGTGTAAAACTGCTTCCCAAGTATAATCTTCTTTTTAAGTATAAATCTAATGCACAGCATACTTTCCAAAGTGATTTATAATTACAATTCCCCAAAGTGTGAAAAATTGCCATAGGTATGTTACTAGTGCCTCATGTTTCACTAGTGAGGATGAAATCTATCATATTTCAACCATAAAATAGGCACTGTGATGCTGGAGTTTAGGGTGTCAGTGTTTTCTGAGGTCCCCTGCATGTCACCATTGGATGCAGTGGGACCATGAAGATGCAAGGTTTTGGACGAGGTATCTTGGTCACTGAGGGGCTCACCTTTGAAGTAGACTGGATTTCATTTTCCTGTCTTTTACTCCTTTGCCATTTGCTCCACCAGGCTTTCTTGTCATGATGTGCTACTTGACCTTAGCCCCACAAAGCAGAAGCAATCAATCATGCACTGAAATACCCAAACTGTGAGCACCAAAGATTTTCTTCATATGTCCTAGTGTTAGAAGGCTGACTACTAGCACAGGGGAAGTAATCTATACCTCCCTCTCCCTCTCTCTCACCCCCCTTTTACTGTCTCTTTGCAACTCTGGAAGATATCCAAAATTGCACAGCAGGCCGATTTGGTGCTCAGTAGAGATTTGAAATGCCATAAACTCTTTGCTTCCCTGTAAGCCCAAGAACAATGATTAGCTCCTGGCAGTTGCTGTCTGTGATCATCTTTGCCTCTCAAGACTGGTGGATAATTCAGGAAAAGTATCTAATGGGAGGAAATCAACCTTGGAGTATCTCAGAAAATAGACTAGTCTAATGTAAGATATTCAGACAAGCACTTGACCTCTAGGTTTCTATGGTCAATGTTTCTCACGTTTCAAAGATCACTTGCCTACAAATTTTAGTACTTTTATTGACAACTCAGCCGTATTATATTTATATTGAAAGTAACATATTTTGCCTAGGTTTTGCTTTTATTTGGTGTGATAAAATACATTCATTACAAACAACTTAGGGAAGAGGGGATTTATTTCATCTTACAACTCTTGATCACAGTCCATCACAGAGGGAAGTATGGATAGGAACTTAAAGACAGGAGCCAGGAAGCAAAAACCAAAACAGAAACTATGGAGGAACATTTATTCCTCCTGGCTTGCTCAAACTGTTTTTGTTTGCAACTGAAAACCACATGCCCAGGGGTGGTACCACCCACCAGTGAGCTGGAAACCTCCCACATCAACCACTAATCAAGAAAATGCTCCCAAAGATATCCCCATAGATTAATCCAATGGATGAAATTCCTTAAGTTGAGATTCTCCTTCCCTACATATGTCAAGCAGACAAAAATTAACCAGTATAGTATTGAATCTTTTAGCCCATATATAAGATCATTTGTTTAGCCTTAGAAAATGGATTACTATTGGAGTAGCAAAAATGCAAGCACCATTTTAGTCTTCCAAGTATCGTTAGCAGTGATTTTTTTCTCTTAATGTATGTGAACATTGAGTGGTTTGTGGGGTGCTCTTAATACACAAGGGTTTCCATAAGCCAAAGGATATAGGGAAAGGGTAGCCATCTAATTTGGTCTCCAGACCTGGATACTTACGAGAGTGAAAAGCATGTTGTACTGAGATGTTAGGCACATTCTAAGACCTCCCTTTTCTATCTGAAACGAGCCACTGTTCATTTTTCATGTTTATTTTGCATGAATAAGGTGACTGAATTGCATGATTAGTTCAGTGGCTTATAAGCTATAGTCCCCAGGCCAGTCCAGAGAGATGTATGATTTTAGGTTGTCCAAAGCCATATTCAGATCTTTTTTATAACTTATTGTTGACAGCTCTGCATACAGCGCTGCCATGGTTTGAATATGCTTGGCCCAGAAGATGTGATCACTATTTGGAGATGTGATCTTCTTGGAATAGATGTGTCCCTATGGGCCTGGGCTTGTACACCCTAGTACTAGCTACCTGGAAGTCAGTCTTCCACTAGCATCCTTCAGATGAAGATGTAGAACGCTCAGCTTCTCCTACACCATGCCTGCCTGGATGCTGCAATGTTGCTGCCTTAATGATAACTTAATAACTGTACCTCTCAACCAGTAAGCCAGCCCCAATTATATGTTTTCCTTATAAGAGTTGCCTTGATCATAGTGTCTCTTCACAGCAGTAAAACTCTAAGACAATCACCAAACTGTATCATTACAACAAGAGTTACATGGCCACCAAACCCTGACATAGGGCCCATCATAGGAAGGTTGCCTGTCCTGGGATTAGATAACATCAAAATGCACATGAGATTTAAACAGTTTGCAATTCTTTTAGTTGTTTTACATTTACTCACAGGTTAGCTGATGAAGAAATGGCTGTGCTTGAGATCAAATGGTTTAATCTTTCCCTGTAAGATTAAGGTGCCAAACAGCTGTCAGACACAAATGCCCAGGAAGTTCTGCTGACGATTTGCTGCTGTGTTGCAGGGAAGCTAGGACAGGTCCTACAGCATAACAAGGTAAAGCAGCAGGTGTTGGGACTCATGGGATCCTGGAAAAAGTTAACTTCCCTAATAGCCAAACATGGGCTCTGAAGAGTCTTAGATCTCCCGGAGCTCATGTTATTCATCTATAATACTTATCATTTTAGGAGAATATGCAAATGGCAAATCTCAAGCCAGGCTTACTGATAGGAATATTAAGGGAATTAGTCTTAGAGAATGGAGGGAAACAGCTTAGTAATGAAAAGCATGTACTGCTTTTATAGAGGACCATAGGGAAGTTTCCAACACTCACATTGGGCTACCCACAACCCCCTGTAACTCTATACCCAAGGGTACATATGTGTTCTGCCTTCTATGGGCAACTGTACTTATGTGCACATATCTAGATACATGTATATACTCATAGATATAATCCAAAATAAAATATTTTAGGCTCTATGAAATTGTGTTTGGCTTATAATCTTCTGAATAATCAAAGTCTCTTTCAAAGTATGAGCCTTGAAATCATGGTGTCCTGGAGCTAAGTTTGTAGGGAAGGGAGAGAGAGAGAGAGAGAGAGAGAGAGAGAGAGAGAGAGAGAGAAGGAAAGAGAGAGGGAGGGAGGAAAGGAGGGAGGGGAAGGATGAGAGGGAGGGAAAGGAGTCGAGGGAGAGGGAGAGATACGGAAACAGTCCTTGGACTTTCTTGAACTGAGAACGGAAGCCCTTCAGAGCCTCTGCAAAGTGACATTTGTGACTCCGGATTTTTAAAACACCAAACATGGTTAATATGTAGAGACCAGAAAAGGTGCAATCAGGATTAGAAGTAGGCCAGAAAAGAATTTATTTTGAAAAGCCAGAAAATAGACAGTAACCAGGTGTACCTGGGGACAGCAAAGGAGATTAGAAAGTGAATGCGTTCTGGGTGGTTTTTGAAGATAAATTTGAAAGGTTTGGAGTGACATGGAGAGGAAGCCTGGTGATGTGTCAGAGATGACTGGAGGATTTGGGCTGGAACCACATCAAACACAGAGCTGCTGCTCACCCAGCTGGAGAGGGCTCAGACATTCCCACCATTTTAAAGGTAAAGATATCAGGACTGCTATTTTGAAACTGTCAAGTCTGAAATGTCAACTTTTTATCTTGGCGCTGAAGATTCTGAGGAAATAATTGGATACGTGAGTTCAAACTTCAGGATGAAATCTGCCTGAATTGAATTTATGTTTTCTAGCTGAATAAAATGAATGTTGAATGGATTCATGCAGTCTCAGTTACAGTCTACCAGGGGAAAATAAAAGAATATGTGAGTCTATTTCAAGCTGGAATAAATATGCATGCTCACACCATTAGCATCAATGACATCCTAAAACATTCCTCTTGAATCAGCGAGTCAATACAGACAGAAGTCACAGCCCACAGCTTTGTAGGAGGATCCAAAAGGAGACTGATGGTGAGTGAAGGAGTCACCACGTGGTTGATATCTGCATCAAGTACCATCATCTGCCAAGCAACGTGAGCCTGAGAGATGGCCTGGACATGGCAAGTCCCTAGTGATGGTGACCAGGATAGTTTTAGTGGCATAGAATGGGAGAAAAGTTAGGTGCATATGATTTGAGAGAATTAAAGGAAGGAAACACAAATCATCAGGTATGGAGAACCTAAGCTCACTGTATAAAATCTCTAAGACTCTGGGCTGACATATCCTAAAATGCAGGAAACCACACATCAAGGGCATCTGGGGGCAACGCAGAGAGAGGGAAGTCAGTAATTTGGAGAGAGATTTAAGGCAGTGGAGCTATATGGAAGCAGGGATGATGCTGGCCCTGGATATCTCGAAAAACTTTACTTTCAGGCAAGAGCAAAAGACTGGGTCAAAACCTATAGTCATTGAAAAAGTAGCATTCGGGTTTACTAGGTCAATGGCTTCACTTTCAATGATGGCTGAACTCTTGCTTATTACAGCTGAATTTTCATCTCTAGTTGACAGGAAAACACAGATTCTTACAAGTGGCTCTGATTGAGTCTTTGCTTTCTTCTGAAGCTTTATAATCCTGACCTCTGTCATCTAAATTGCTCTTAACATTTTCCAAGTTCCCACAATAGCTCATGAAACTCTGAGTATTAAGTGACATTTGAAACGCAACATTACAAACATTTCCACAATCCTTCCCCAATGAACATGACATAGCATGTCAGAGCAATTTGTCATGAAACTGGGACCATATTCTCTTCCAGTTAGGTTGACATTGCAGTGATAATGACTGTGGGTATCTTAGTGTTTCTATTGCTATGAGCAAACACCATGACCAAAAGCAGCATTGGGAGGCAAGGATTTACTTCATCTTACCTGCCCATCACTAAGGGAAGTTAGAGCTCAAGAAAAGAACCTGTAGTCAGGAACTAAAATGGAAGCCATGGAGGAATGTTCTTTACTGGCTTATCACACATGGACTGGTCACTTTACTTTTTCATATACCTCAAGACCATCCTGCCAGAGAGAAAACTTCCCACAGTGGGCTGGGCCCTTCTACATCAATTATCAATCAAGAATATTACCAAAAGGTTTATCTATAGGCTACTAGTATGTAGGTATTTTTGCAATTGAGGTTCCTTCTTCTCAGATGACCTTACCCAGTGTCAATTGGACAATGAATGAATGAATGAATGAATGAATGAATGAATGAATAAATAAAACGACTAACAACAATTTGGAAAGGAAAGGGTTATTTCATCTTTCACTTCCAGGTAATAGACTTTTACTGAGTGACAGAAGGACCCTAGAGGCAGGAGGCAGAAAGTGAAGCTAAGTCCATGAAGGAATACTTCATACTGGCTTTCTTCATCTAATTACTTATTCTTCCCAGGACCACTTCGAAAGTGTAACATCACACCTAGTTTGCTGTGAGCCACCTTGGATCAGTTAGTCATCTAATGACCCACAGACTTCTTGTTGAGGTTTCTCTTCCCAAGTTTAGGTTACATAAGGCTGACAGAAACAGTGGTATTTTGTAGTCATGGGCTTCACACAGTGACTTTGATTTTTATCTGGGCTTCCATAACACGATGAAATGACAATGTTTTTTAACTCATTATACCCAACTCTGTCAGATTTTGATGGTCTATGAAAACCATAATTGTTGGGCAACCTCAGAGCAAGTGTTCAGAAGTCAGCCTGGGATCTTTCCGGTCTCCATCCCCACCCAAGAGCTAATGCTGTGGTACAGCACTCCATACCCAAATTCCACCTGCAGAGAGCAGGTCTCCCAGGACTGCTGTCTCTACCAAGTTCACAGTCCACAGGTGAGACAAATAGTTTTGCTCCAAATATTGGCAAAAGAGAGACCCGCCAGGAGAGCACAGGGGCAGAGGAACTGCAGACCACCAGGGGACAGGATCATTCCAGTTTCCATCAGCACATGGGAGCTAACCATGACACAGCTCTCCATACCCAAATCCCACCCAGAGAGAACTGGTCTACCAAGAGTGCTCACATACCTAAGATCACAGGCTCACAGGCTTACAAGAGGGACAAGCTCTAGTAAGAGACAGCAAGACTAACTAACACCAGAGATAACCAGATAGAATGAGGCAAGCACATAAACATAAGCAACAGAAACCAAGGCACCAACTATTAGACTGAGCAGAGGGTCTCCAATGGAGGAGTTAGGGAAAGGTCTGAAGGAACTGAAGGGGTTTGCAACCCCATAGGAAGAACAACAATATCAACCACCCAGACTTCCCCGAGCTCCCAGAGACTAAACCACCAACCAAAGAGTGCAGAGCCACATAGGTAGCAAAGGATGGCCTTGTTGGGCATCAGTGGGAGGAGAGGCCCTTGGTCCTGTGAAGGCTTGATGCTCCAGAGTAGGGGAATGTCAGGGCGGGGAGGTAAGAGTGGGTGGGTTGGTGGGGAGCACCCTCATAGAAGCAGGGGAAGTGGGGATAGAATGAGGTTTCTGGAAGGGAAACCTTGATGGGGGATAACTTGAAATGTAAATAAAAAATAGTCAGTCGGGATGTTTGTCTTCTGTAATTGATGTATCCAATTGTGACCCATGTCCCATGTCTTTTTTTTTTTTTTTTTTTTTTGTCAGTTTTTTAAGTCTAATGCTCAGCTTACTGGGAACAGTTGTTTACTTAGTATGGACATTTCAAATTTTGTAAATTAGACAAAGAATCTATTAAAATGATGTTGGAATGGAGTGGGTTCTTTTATTTGTTCATAGAACACACTCCATGATCCTTTCCAAAAACTGATCAATAAACACCTAAGAATAATTATTTGCTTGAATAAATTGATTTTCAAACACCTTATGAATGTCTGTCCTCTTTTGATATCTGGATGGCATCCCTGGTTTGTGAGAACTGTGTTATTTCTCATATGTACTGTAAACAGAGCATATGGGTACTTTGGCTATGACTTAGTAATTATTAGAAGGAAAACATTTCATCACACCATGAATAGGTTCCTAAAAATTATTTTTTTATTAACTTATAGGTGAGGGAAGGGATTGCCCATTGGGTAAGTCAGTTGTCACCAAGTGTAAGAACCAGGGTCCCAGAGCTTTCTTCAAGTGAGATGGAAAGTGAAGACAGGATTCCAGAAGCATACACATGGCGAACAAGGACCTGTCTCAACACAAGGGGCAAAGTGAGGCCTAACAATGGAGTATGCCTTTCAGTCTTCACACGGGCACTGTGGCATGTTTATATCCAAATACACACTTATGAAAATGTACACACACACATAAACACACACATACACACATGCACACACACACATATGGGGGGAGGAGGGAGAGAGAGTTTTAAAAATCATTTGGTTAAGTTAATTGCCAAGGAATCCTACCATAATAATAGTTATAAATAGTAGAATCATTTGCATTTTCTTAATATCTCTTTGTGCTTTTGGTAGGACAGTTTCTCAAAACTACATTCAAAAATCAAAATGCAGTATAAATTTGCATAAAATTCATCTCATGAAAGGTTTAATTTTATCTCTGATGGTTTAAATGAATTTTTAAAGCTGTTTTCCAGTTGGATGAGCAAGAAGGTGGTTGCCATAACAACTGGTTTCTTACCACAGAGATAATTTTTTTTTTATGGCAACACACTTACCAACATGTTCAGATATACACATAAAAAATTCACAACATCAAAAGAAAGTCTCCTTTAAAAAAAAAAGCCAAGCACTGTCAAAAATGTATTTGTATACATTTATGCAAAAATGCTAAAAATTTTTTCTTTTATCTTTGTTTTTTAAAATAAAGTTAAAAAAAAAAGAAGTATGATCCAGAAAAAAAAAAAAAAAGAAAAAAAAGAAAGTTTCCTCATACTCCCAGATCCCGCAAAGCCCATCTCCACACAGACTCAGTTATGGTCTTTACATCATCTAGATATACTCTGTGCTTTAAATTCATTTACAAATGCATTTGCTTTACTTCGGATTTGCTTTTCCCTTGACAATGTAACAAGAGCAAATCTACATACAAAATACATACAACCATGCCATTTATTCAGTTAACTCGTAGAAGAACTTCCTATAAAGATGCTTTCAATAACCCCCTGCTATAGGGTTTTTAGGTAATTTTCAAAGCTTTCCGGTCACAAATAATTATTTGCTAAATAACTAAATAAACACACATATAAAGGATTCCAGAGGTAAAACTTTTGAGTCAAACATCATGTTAGGATCCAGTAGCTATTCTAGCAAGTTCCATTTCTGCTAGGAGAGTGTGAGAACATCTGAACTCTATACCACGCCCTCTGTGCAAATGTTACTGTTATCACTAGTCTCGAGAATTTTTCTTTTGGATTTCTAGGATTTTTCTTCTTTTCATGAAATTTTAATTGTTTTTTTTTTTTTTTTTTACTTATAATATATGCCTCCATTTATTTCCTTTGGCTTTGTGATGATGTCATCATGGAGACTATTTAAAATTTTTGAAGTCAACTTAATCTCTTTGTTGTTTAGGTTTTTTTTCTCTTTATATTCACAGGCATTTCCAATGCTACAGTTATAAACAATGAAATGAAAAAAAAAAAAAAGATTACTCACTTATGATATTTTCCTAGTATTTTAATAAAAGTTTCCTTCAGAGTGTTTGAATTTACATGTTTATTTTTTGGGTAACATGTGTTCCTTGGTGTGTGTGTGTGTGTGTGTGTGTGTGTGTGTGTGTGTGTGTGTGAGTAGTAGTAGTAGTAGTAGTAGTAGTAGTAGTAGTAGTAGTAGTAGTAGTAGTAGTAGTAGTGGTAGTAGTAGTTTGTGGACAATGTACAGGAGACTGTTATTTTCCCGTAGCATGTGGCTCCTGGAGATTGAACTCAGGTTGGCAGGTTTGGTGTTAAGTGCATTTACTTGCTGAGCCATTAACCTTAGAATTACTTTGTTTTTCAACATTTTTCTTCAAGAATTTTTTCAGAGCATAAAGTATGAAATTGGGTTTAGTTTCAAAAGTTTGACTGTGTATCTAATTGTTTTACTCTCTTTTGCTGATTAACTTAACTGTGTACTACCAGTGAGGGGTACAACCCTTATCAGTGCTAAATTTCCAAGTATTTTATTGTATTTCTGTATTTCCTATCCTGTAACTCAGATCTGTCTCTGTGTTTGTCTTCTATCACTACTTCCCCCTTTCGTGATTTTTATGAACACTGATAATTTTGCTCATATGTTTTGTCATGAGAACTTCTAAATAAGTTTGTATTGACAAAAAACATTCACTAGTAATCTACTAAATACAACGTTTCGTTTCAATTTCTATGGAGATAATTTACCGTTTTAGTACAGTTTCTCCTACTTGAGCTCATTGTAGTCTTTTCACTCATTCTTTTTTTCTCTCTCTTTTAGTTGTGCTCTGGAGTGTTTTCATAGGGATTCTGTACAGCTCACATTAAGGGTATTCATTCCTTGAGTTCGCTGTTGATAAAATGAATGTATTAAAACTTTTCTTTTGTTAGATTAGCTGATACCTTTGAATTATAGGTTCTTCTCCTGATAGTCATTAATTTCTCATACTAATATTATACCCTGACACTTTACTAAACATTTGCAACTTTTTGCAATCCTTTGAAAATTATTCTTGAGTTATAAAATCACTAAAATTGCAGGTAGGTATCCCTGTAGTTTGAAGATGTGGCTGTGGATTTCATCCAACAAAATTTGCTCCCGAGGACCATGCACAAAGATGACCTGACATCTGTAGGTCACTGTGTGAACAAACCAGGCATGATCATCTGTTGAAGAAGAACCCTGGGTGTTAGAGGAGTAATCGTTGAGAAATTGAAACTCAAGATTCCTGTGTCTGCCAAGTTCAGTTGGGGGTAATGCTCCTATGCTGGATTTTATTCAGCATCAAAAGATTCACACTTTAGATCAAAATGTTAATTATGATAGATGTGGGAAAGACTTTCATGAAGGAACGGGTTTTGCTAGGTCTAGGTCTAAAAGGATTCATGCAGAAGATCGAAATTTTGTATGACATCAATGTGGGAAAATCAAACATTTTTCAGCATCTGGGAATACAGAATCCTTATGTGTGTGCCAAATGTATAAAGACTTTTATCCAGGTCATACCTCATTACTCATCAGAGAAGTCACACAGGTTAAAAGCTCTTTGACTGCTATAAATATGGGAAATCTTTTGGCTGCATGTCACAAGTAAGAATTACATTACAGAATGTATATGGGAGAGAGACTCTTTGGATATATTGAACGTGGAAATACCTTTTGTGAGAAAGTAACTCTCACAATTCACCAGAGAAATCACACTGGGGAGAAACATTCTGCATGCAGTAAATATGGCAAGACATTTTGTTTCAAGATGCTCTCACCTCAGCTGACTACCCACAGGAGAAGAGCCCTGTGCATTTAAGGACCAAGAGAAAAATTTCCATACAAAGAAATGTTTAAACCAACATCAAAAATATATACATATGAGAACTCTGTGAGTATGAGAATGTGGGAAGTTCTTCTCAATGAAAACTACTCAACAATCATGGTGAATTCAGCCACACAGGTGAATAGTCCTATCAACATGAGAAAGCTTTCTGGTCTAATCATCTCTGGAGATCCACCAGAGAATCCTTACTGGAGAGAGATGCTAGGACTATCATAAACATGGAAAGGCTTTCTGAGTGAAAGTGCATCTCATGGAACATTAGTGTGTGCAGCCAGGAGAGAATCCCACACAGTGACTGTGAGAAGATATTTATCATATAAATTCTTTTGACAATGCAGGAGAACCTCATGCCGAGGAGAAGTCATATCAATGTAGTGTGTGTGGAAATGATGTTTATGAGAAAGTGGACCTTACTAATCATCGGTGAATTCCCACAGTATAGAGGTCTTAGCAGGAGTGTGGGAAGGGTTTCTGTTGGAAAGCCCAGCTCAGAGCACTGAAAACTCACAAGGGACAACTGTTGTGCACTTGGAGAGAGCCTTTCCCTGAAGATTCTTCTCCTACACACAGGGTCAAGACCCTACTCATCTGACCAAGTAGAGAATGGGAACACACTGGTCACAGAGTGGCATCTAGACTGATAAAAAGATGTGTCTGGATCCTTTAGGCAATAGTTTGTTACAGCTTGCTTTTCCTTCTGGAGACAATGTATCAATTACTGGTGAGGTCAATCATTTTGTCTAATGATGGACCATTTGGGATTTCTTCTGTGCATAGATTGCTCATATCCTTTGTTTCTTATTTTCAAATTAGATGTTTATCTTTTACTTTCTGATTTAAATGTTGTTCCAGGGGTTATTATTTAATATTTAAGAATATAACTCCCTTAACATTAGTCCCCAAGTATTTTCCATGTAGATAATCATATCTACAAATATTGATCATTTTCTTTATTTTTCTCCATTGTTACACATCTTATTTATTTATATGTTTTGATTATTTTGGTTGGTATCAGCTATGTCTCAAATATTTCACAGTAGTAGAGCTAGACATCACATCTATGTTTCTAATTTTGGTGGAATCAAATCCACTATTTCTGCGTATCAATTGTGTCAAAATTATTTTAAGTACACAGCTATTTCAATTTATCCCATAATTTTTAAATTTAACATTTTTACATTCATGGGTGTCTTGCCTTCATGTATGTTGGTATGCCATGTGCATACTTAGGATGCATGAAGACACTGGAACCCCTGAAACTGGAATTCTCTGGAAGAGCAGCCAGTGCTTTTATTTGTTGAACAATCTCTTCAACATTTACACCGTAAAAAACTTGAAAATCAAATGCATGTAAACATTTTAAAATGTTTTATAGCCAAGATCTGTCAAGAATATTTCTAACAAAGACAACTCTTATGTTTAGTAACATAAATATCATTTAATTAGACACATGTTCATTTATTGTAAGCATGGCCATGTTTTTAAAATGTATGTTTGTAGGACTTTTTCATATTGAGGAGAAATCATATGAAAGTAGTGTGTATGGAAATGATGTTTATACCTATTGTCCTTAGATTTGTTTTTTTCATTGTGTCTTCGCTTTCCTGGATGTTTTGGGTTAGGAGCTTTTTGCATTTTACATTTTCTTTGACTGTTATATCAATGTCTTCTATAGTATCTTCTGCACCTGAGATTCTATGTTGCAGTAAATATTAAAATAGGATGGCTTAACCTTTTGCTCCATGCTTTGCCAGCTCCTGCTTGGGGCCATTTGGCACTGCTGGGATCTCTAACTTGGCGGCCTTACATAGCCTCTATGTACTCTGATATGGTTCACTCCACCACCGCTGTTGCTTCTGTCCCGGGTGGATATGACTTCTCTAGTGTGTTCCTTTCCTCCACCACCTGGCACAAACATGACTCTAGAGCTTATCAAGTAGGTTTATATATTAAATTCTCAAATAACAAACCTTATACACAATTAGCTTACAACCAATGGACAAAGATACAAACTGCCCTCATATATGAGATAAAAAAGACCCATAGAAACCCTTAGAAATAATAATAACAACCTCATAAAGCTAAATATTCACCGAGAGAAACATATACATTTGCCTCCATCTCTGTTTCTTCCTGAATCCCCTCTCTCTCCTTCTCTTTCATTTTCCTAGTTTTTTCCCTGCCTACCTCCTCACTATCCAATCAGATATCACCTTAACATCAACCCACAATTCTATCTCTTCTACTCTGTTAGTGATACTTGCATCTATAACTCCTGATTTCCTTCCTATGTCTTCCATCTTGACGGTTGCCTCCCTTTGTTATTTATTTATTGTTTGTATTTCCATTTGTAGATTCTGGGCAGCTTTGTTTAATTCTTTCCCCTGTTTGATTGTGTTTTCTTGTAATTCTTAATGGGTTGATGTGTTTCCTCTTTAAATGCTTTTACCTATTTAGCTCTGTTCTGTATTTTTTTAAGGGAGTTATTTATGTCATTCTTAAAGTCCTCTATTATCATCCTGAGAGAATCTTGCTTTTCTGGTGTGTTGGGGCTATTCAGGGTTTGCTGTGGCAGGAGAATTGGGTTCTGATGTTGCCAAGAAGCCCTGGTTTCTGGTGCTTATGATTTTGAACTTGCCTCTTATCATCTGGTTATCTCTGGTGTTAGCTGGTATTGCTGTCTCTGGCTGGAGTGTGTCCTGCCTGAGAGCTGGTTAGCCTGTGAGCTTGGATGTGTCTCCCAGAACTCCTGAGGGACAGGTTATCTCTGGATGGGCTTGGGCGAGCTGTTGCACAGGGTCAGCCCCTGGTGCAGAGGGAAATTGGAAGCATTATGTCTTTGGCTGCACCTCAGTTTCTGGTTCCTCTGGGCCCTGGATGAGTGCCACTTGGGCCAGGTATTGGGGCAGTAGTAGTGGTCTCACCTGTGAGCTTAGGTGTGTTAGCACTCATAGGGGACAAGCTATCTCCAGGTGGGATTGGAATGTGGAGAGCTGTGGCACAGGGTCAGCTCCAGGGTCCAGATGAGAAAAGTGTGTTTGTGTTAGGAATGATTGAATCTAATAATCACTGTCAGTATTTATAGTAACTTTATCTATAACCATTAGGAATGAGTATTGGCTACATGTATTCTATCATATCATACTATATTAATTCATACTGTCTGTCTGCCCGTCTTATTGTCTCTCTGATGGTCTGTTTGTTTTTCCCAGTTTGGATTTTCTATTTAGAAACTGACACACTTCCTAGAATTAAAGTTTTTTTTTTTTCTGTTGGGTTGTGCTATTGATCCGCATCCTCACCTGTATGAGGCAACCTCTCATCACTAAGCTGTTCTTCCTCAAGTTAAAATATTTTAATTATGGGACAGGATAGATGGTTACATGGGTCAAGTGCTTGATGTATAAGCATGGGAACCCAAGTTTGGATTCCTGTCCTCATGTGAAATACCAGCCATGCTAATACTGGCCTCCAGCCATAGTGACTAAGCTGTTCCTGTGTATGATTACAGTTTTCTCAAACTAGTTGTACTATGTGTCTGAGGTACCAAATATCAGGGACAGTGGCTTCTGGGTTGATTGACACATGCAATAAGACTTAAAAACAGAGACACTTGTGAGAGTAAGCAGGACAGAAGAAGCTTGTAATAGAGAGTTGGGAAACTGAGAATTTAAAGAATAGTAAAAACTATGGAAAAGCGAGAGAGACTCTCAAGAGTCTAATGGGTTCCCAAGAGAGGAAAACTCACTGAATGATCTTGTCTAGGAATTTTATTGTTTATGGCAGAAACTGGGCAAAGGCTGAGATCATTGTTATGAGATTTGTTTTCTGGGCTATGATGGGTTGAGTCCAATTGGGGTCCGGTTGCTCTCTTCAAGTTTGCTTGGCTCTACCGGGGAGACTCTGTGCTTGATTTTTGTGCTTCCAACTCATTTTTGGATGTTAGAAGGTCCTTTGGCCAACTCTGACTCTAACTTTGTCACGTGTTGACCTTGACTGTCTATTAGATGATAGGCACTGTCTGCTACCTCCAACTTGGCAGGCGCCTCAGGAGATGTTTTTGCCTTTGTTCTCACAGCTACCAAGAAGTAATTGCAATTGCTGTTAGTTAATTCCTTGTCTACAGAGGTGGTCTGGGGCCATGGCTCTCAACCATCCTAATACTGCCACTCTCCAACGTAGTTCCTCACTTTGTGGTAAGCGTCAATCATAAGGTTATTTCATTGCTACTTACAACTGCAAGTGTGCTGCTGTAATGGGTCATGATGTAAATATCTGATATGCAGGATATCATATATATGACCCCTGTGAAAGAGTTGTATCTGATATGCAACCCCCAAAGGGGGTCACCATAAATAGGTTGAGAACTGCTGGTCTAGGGTCCCTTTTCTAAAATAGCTGGAGGCTTTCTTAGTGGCTATCATGACTCAGTCATGCTTTAAAAGCAAGAATATGTTAGTGGCTTACATCATTAACTTTTGTATCATTGAAAGAATCAGGAAAATTTTATATATCTTTCTAATTTCCATGTAAATTTCAGTATTAACTTGTCCTTATTTACACTAAGCTCTCTGGTATTAGAATTTGTATTTCAATGAATCTACTAGTAAGTTAGGGAAGAAATTACATATTGAGTCTATCTATCTATATCTATCTATCACCTGTCTATCCATCTATCCATTTATCTGTGCATGCATCTGTCTGTCTGTCTGTCTGTCTGTCTGTGTACTGTCTATCCATATATCTCCATTTCCTTTTGTGATATTTTATAGTATTGGTACAATTTTTGGGTATCATTTGTTATAATATTCCAGTGGATCTTCTAGCCAAGACAAAAATCATTACACATAGCAAGTGCTGAAACACCATAGCCAGATACCAAATGCATGATATTAAGAAATGTCAGTGATATAAATATCACAGTTAGCGCTTAACCCACTATAGCAGTGGTTCTCAGTCATCCTGGGACTTGGACCCTTTAATACAGTTCCTCATGTTGTAATGACCCCCAACTATAAAATTATTTTGTTGCTACTTCATAACTATAAGTTTGCTACAGTTATGACTCATGATGTCAATTTCTGATATGTGATTCCAAAAGGATTGGAACCCACAAGCTGAGGAATACTGCACTAAAGTCTCATTCTCACCACCACAACCAATTGTCTTTGTGCTAATTACAATCTATTGCAAAAGGAAGCTTCTCCAATGAGTGCTGAGACATGCATTAATTTATATATCATACTCCCTCCCTCAGGGATCATTGTGGAAGTAGGGGTAGAAAGACTGTAGAGACAGAGATGGGCAGTGACTACAGTAAAACAGTATCTTCCAGACACAGCAAAGCAGTTGCATATATGAACTCATGGAAGTGATGACTACATGCACAGGACCTGTGCAAGTTCCAACCACAAAAAATCCCAGCACAGAGAGGGATGTCATCATGGGGTTCCGCTGCTAGCTGAGAAGTGTGTTGTAATTGACAGCTGTGGAAATTGGCAGGAGAGGGATGATTAGTTTTCTTTAAAGGTCCCTGATAGATCTAACATGCTCCAGTAGAAAACCATACCTCCAATAGTGTGTGGGCAGCAAAAATTGATATTGATTTCTTATTTTTAAATGAGGACACAAAGTTGGCTGAATATGGAATGGGGGTGGATCTGGGAGCAGTTGGGGGAGATGGGTCAATACAACCCTAGATCAAATACATCAAAATACTGTACATGTAATTCTTAAAGATTTAATAGACACATAAAAATTTCAGTAAACCATTTACTGCAAATATATTCTCACAAACAACTTATTAAAAGTTATTAAAACTGAAATAAAAGGATGCTGTCTAAAAATTCTTGAAACAATTAAAAATGGCATCAAAACAGAATCCAAAAGCCTATATTAAAAAGAAAACCAGTAAGAATATACTTAAATTGAGTTGAATTCATTTCTTTAAAATACAAAGTCAATTTCTTATTTAAAAAATTGTACTTGTTATTTCATTAAAGGGGAAATATTTTAATTTGTGGCTAGAAACACTTTAAAAAATTCAATACTCTCTAGAGGCAAATGTTTCTCAACAAACAAGGTAAAGACAGAGCAAACAGAAAGTAGAAACAATATATTTCAGGGTCATATGACAAGGCTTTCTCTTTGGGATTCTACTGGAGCAGAAACATTCAATATGGGCACTTTGTAAAAAAATGTGAGAGCCTCTGGCTTAAAGTCACTGCAAAGGGAAAGTGGCTCCTATTTAGTCACAGATAAGAATATTAGAAAATTAGAGAGAATCAAAGAATATTTAGAAATAAAAAAAATTTAGAGGAATCTAGAAATAAGTCACTGGAATGGCCGGTGTTTATTCTTGACGTAATTCTTGCTTATTGGTAATAGTCAGAAAATATCACTTGTGGTAGCAAAGAAAAGTACAAACGGAGAGTGCAAAGAACTATAAACACAACCCCTTTATGTAGAAACCACATTATTGAGACAGTTCTAGAATGCCCATTTAGCAGTTCTAAAGTATAAAAGCCCTTATAAAAAGGGGAGGTGCTCAATGTATAGCAATTTCCTCCAGATGGAAACAAACCTGAGCTTTTAGTCATAAGGCTGAGTTTGTCATCCACACTCCTGTAAGTAGCCTCTCCTATAAGTTTGTAGTACAGTTTTGTCTTTGATAGGTGCCCTATCTAGGATGAATATTTAAATGATACATGGTTCTCTAGAGGAACAGAATGGATAGAATTTATATTTATATTTATATATATATGTAAAATTAATAGTGTATAATTAATACATAATCACTTATATATGAATTTGTTAAAATAGTGTGCAGATTGTCCAGCTAATACACAATAGCTGTTTACCAGAGGGGAGTCCACTCCTTGTAAATGTGACACACAACCAATTAAATTCTCCTCATGTCATGCCTAATTTTGAAATGAAAACAATAATCATGCCTGACATAATATAACTATCTCAATTATACTTGCAACTTCAATCTGTATGTATAAGAAGTTGCACTGTCCCTTTAGGGAACATTCTTTTGGTATCTCAGAACTTAAAAATGATAACCATTGGTATTCCTTTCTTAACCTGTTGGCTTACAAGCATCAGAAGCCCAAAGTGGCCAGGGGGGAAATTCTGAGTTTCCAATTGTTTATAATTTACAATATAAACATAATTTATAAACATAAAGCTGTGTTAATAAGCCCTAGTTGAGATGGAGTACTTGACCTGCAGCAGCTGTTGACTATGTTCCCAGAAGCTGACTGAGCAGGCAGACTTGACCCTATGTCTTAAACAACAAGCTGTGATGTTGTCACCTTCTGAGGCCACATGACAGCTGAGGAAGAAGAAAGAAGCCTCATATTGGTTTCTCCAATAGCTCAGAATGTGGTTGAGGAGAAGCCAATGCATGGATTAGCACTTATAGATGGCATTAAAAGGGATAGGAAGAAAAGCTCTTCCCACAGGTGGCATGTCCATCAGGGTACCCAATTACCTGCCTTTTCTGAGAAAAGAAGATATTTGAAGTTATACTATACCGGATAGATTTAAGAGCAATGGGCAATGGCTTGGCAAATTTGTCCAGCAGTAAGAGAGAGAAAAAAAAAAAAAAAAAAAAAGATGGGATGAGACTTCAACTCAATTGCCTTTTTTTCCCCTAGAGAGTTTAAAAACCAATATATATTATACAAAATCATGGATTTCTTTCAGCATCTTCATACATGTACATAATCTAATCTGATCATATTTATTTTCTAATTATCCTCTTTTGTGCCTCCTCCAGTATAATTTTGAGTTTTTATTTAATTGTTTCACTGTGAAGTCAATAAAACTTAAGCCACTGTCCTAGTTTGGGTTCCTGTTGCTGCAGCAAAACACCATGAGCAAAAAGCAAGGAAAGAGTTTATTTGACTTACTCTTCCATATTGGTGCTTATTATTGAAAGAAGTCAGGACAAGAATTCAAACAGGGTAGGAACCTGGATCTACTGAAGACTTGGAAATTTTTCACAATGCACTGCCTTTCTACCTATCTTCCACTTGGCCAACTTGTAGCATTCTGGAGGTATAGCAGACAAAATTGTTCCTTCTTTCAGCTCACCCATTGAAACTAACTCCCAAAGCAACTGTATTTGGAAAGAGCATCTTTAAAAGTTATGTAAGTTAAGTGAGCTTGTGTGAATGTCATGTGATCTTATACTCTCAGCCTCTAGAGAACAGTGCATACCTAATGTGGAAGCCCCATGTAGTGTTTTTCTGAAGCAGCCTATACCATATAATAAAAAACCTTGCTTACTCATCAACCTCTGTGCTCTAGAAGCTAGAGCCTTTCTGCTGGTCACACTTGACCCTGAGCACTTACACCATTATATTGCAGGCTTGATGACTTTATCTTTTATACTATTGATGAATTTCTTCATGGCATGGAAACCACTTCATTTGCTTTTACATCAAAGCCCTCAGTGCTTGTTTTTTTCTAATATTGGAAGCATCCCAGGGAAGAGGCCATGTTTTGGTGATTGAACATGTGTGTGTTTTGCTGGAAGAGTCCAAGGCATATGTGGCTTTGCAGGGTGCGTTGCTGAAGAGTTCTCATGAGTAGCTTCCTCCATGAATTGACCTGCACAGTGGCTCTAGTGGGAATCCTAAGGTAATTGCCGTTGTGACTAGAAAGGTAGTAGTGAGCCTTCCAAGCATGCTTACTGGAAAGTCACAGCTCCCTTACAGTGAATGCTGTCAACAGAGGACTAAGCAAAACAGTGACCTTTTCTGGTTCATCCTGGGGTCTCTGATGTAAAAGATTAATGGCAAGGAAATAGGAGAGACTTGGCATGATTGAAGTAGTGGGGGATTCCTCAGAGACATGGTAGGGAAGGTGGATGTTGTACAGCTCCTTTTCTGAATGTATTACCACTGTTGTTCAGTCCTCACTCTGGCCCATAGCAAAACCTACCAGTGGCTAGTTTCCCTGTGCCTAACTAGGGATGTGTTGTTCATCCTCCTTCTGATCAGCTTTTTGTTGTCGTTGTTGGTTTAGAGTGCCCAGGAAACAGGAATCTGAAATGTGGGGACCTCGCTGTCCTTATCAGTTGTCTTTTTCTTTCCATGTGTGGCCTCTGCTTTTGCTCGCATCCCAGAAACAGGACGCAAAGCTGGGGGGAGAAATCAGCCTGGCAGATTTCAACCGGGAAGCATACAATGCAAATGTTACCAAAAATCTCATTCTGGTCTCCTTTCTGCTTCTCACCCAAATGGATGCTAAACAAAGAATTAAGATGAGACACACAACCTCTAGTGTAGATGACAAGACAGGAAAGGTTCATTGCAGAGTATCACAGTATGAACTGCTCCCAAGTGATTGTGCTGTATGTAGCCTTATGTAGACAAACTTTAGGTCTCTGAATAGGTGTATTCCCCAAGGATATTCTCCTATACTGGTGAATGGTATCAAATTTGGATGAACTCTTTAAAAATATTTCAAGTGTATGAGTAATTGACTATTCAAGCACATGTGTCTATGCACCTTGCAGAGGCTAGAACGTGGTACGAGAACCCAGTTTTCAATGTTCATGTGGGTGTTCAGAAACAAACCTCTGCAAAAAGTGAGTGCTCTTAACTGCTGAGCCATCCACCAAACACCTTGGATTAACTTTTTTTTTGTTCCAAGAATGTACAAATGTCTTCACTCAAAAATACAAAATAGATTATCTGTAGGCATGGTCAATGACAGCAGTAAAACATTATATGTTGTCAGAGGAAACCAGTAATGGATGGTTACAATAATCAGCCAGCCTTCTTCTCTTCAGTCATTTTCTTCAGGTGACTTCTCTGAAGTTATCTGTGAGGAACCTACCTGCCTTGAGCTTCCTGTCACAGTTCATTGATAAGGTCATAGCACTACTCTAAGAGTTAGAACATGCCACCTCCCATATCCCCTCCTGTTCCTCCCATTGCACCCATCCCAGGGTCCTTCTCTTCTTTAGGAATTTCTGTCACTATAGCTTTGGCTGTAGTTAGCAAGAAGCATCCAGTAAAGCAGTTCTTACGACCTTTGTTGGATCAATGATTCCCTTTTCTACCATGTTCACAAAATCTCCAAGCATGGCGTCATAACCAACTTCTGAGGTACTCTACAGAATTTTCTCAGCAATCAACGATCCTTCAATACCTGAATTCTTAGCAATTGTCATTGCAGAAATTTTGACTGTTCTTTTTATGATTTCTATACCTATTTTCTGATCTTCACTATGGGGCTTAAATGAATCCAAGGCTGGGATGCACCAAAGCAGAGCACAGCTCCTTCCTAGAACAATGCCTTCTTCAACAGATACTCTTGTAGCACTGAGGGCATAATGTAACTCTTTCTTCTCATTCATTTCAACATCATTTGTCCCTCCAACCTCAACACAGCTACTTTATCTGAAAGTTTAGTGAGTCAGTCGTTCAGCTTTTCCTTTTCATACTCACTAGTTGTGCTGTCTGCTGCTCAGTAATTTCTTGAATACATTTTTCAATGTGAGTTTTGTCACCTATTCCTTTCAAAAGCATAGCATCATCTTTGGTGACAATGACTTCTCCAACTTTTCCTAAGTCATAGTTATGAGCTTAAACATCTTCAAGGTTTATATTCAAGCCCTCTTCTCCAAACACCGCACCGCCAGTAGCAATAGCCATATCTTTAAGCTGGTTCTTTCTATTTTCCCCCAAACCCTGGAGCTTTGACTGCTACACCCTGAAGACCAACTTTTAGCCTTTTCAAAACCAGTGTGCTTAGAGCTTCTCCATCAACATCTTCAGCGATTATGACCAAGGGCTTCCGATGAGCATTGGCAATTTCAAGAGCAGGTACTGAAAACTAGAAATGTTCTTTTCACTCAATAAAACATAGGCACCTTGGAATTCATGTTTTTGACTTTTTGATGTGTTAATAAAACACGGGGAAATATATCCTCTATCAAACTTCATGCCTTCAATAATTTCTAGCTCATCATTCAGGGATTTCCCACCCTTCACTGTGATAATACCCTTTCTTCCAACCTTTTTCATTGCTTGTTTCCAATGTGTTTGTGTCCATTGCAGAAATTGTAGCCACCTGAGCAATTTCTCAGGGGCTGTCACAGGTTTAGATCGTTTCTTAAGTTCAGCAATTACATCATCAACAGCCAACATCATACCTCTCTGAATTTCCACTTGATTAGCTCCTTTGCTGATCTTCTCAAAGCCCTCCTTGGCAATAGACCGTGCCAGAACAGTGGTGGTGGTGGTACCATCCCCAAACTCTTCATTTGTGTTATTGGCAACACCCTGAAGATGTTTATCTCAGATATTTTTGTATTTATCCTTTAAATCAATTGCCTTAGCGACAGTGACCCCATCTTTTGTTACTTTGGAACTTCCCCAACTCTGTTCAATAATCACTGTTCTTCCCTTTGGCCCCATTGTAACAGCTACAGCATCGGCTAAAAGGTCTACACCATGAACCATTAAGGCTCGAGCATCCGCACCAATTTTTACATCTTTGGCATAGGCCCAATGAGATGAGGAGCCAGTGCCTGGAACACTGGTGTCACGTGGCAAAGAACTTCGGGTAGTGGAAGCATTTCTGCGGGGCGGGGGTGGGTGACAGGGTTCAGCAGCAGAAGAACATGAGGCGAGGCAGGCTGTCTGCAGGGAGTGAGGGAGCCAGCACTGGATGCACATGACCAGATTAACTCTTAAGAGAGGGACAGTAGTATGTCCTCTCTTAACAGGCCTCATGAGGCCCTGGTGCCTCCACCTTCCTCACATTTGCTTAATCGGTGTCTTTTTGGTGAGAACACGTTATAGCTGGTGTTCTGAGCTATTCTTCACATTCTGTGCCATCTTGAATGAAGATGCAGAGGCAGGATGGCTCTGTATCTTGTTCTACATGGAGACACCACCACCATGTCCAGCACCACCCAGGAAGCACAGACTGAAAGTACGCTCCCAGAGTCAGAAGCTGCTACCCTATAAAATTATCAATCTAGATGGAGACCATGTGAGCATATGGGAATGCCAGGGAGAAAAGGCCTGAGAACATAGGAATGAACTAGAGCAAACAAAGGTTGCTAGACCCTTACCTGGATCCCATAAGAGAAAATCACCTAGCACTGCGGGGGCCCCAGGCCCCACTGGCCTGTCATATGACCACTAGTATTTGAGTCAATGAAAGGAAGTAGAAAACTCCTGACTGTAACAGGGCTTTCATCTCAGCTCAGTTCCTACTACTGTCACAGCCTAACTCACAAATTGCAATCCATCCATCCATCCATCCATCCATCCATCCATCCATCTACCCATCCATCCATCCATCCATCCATCCACCCACCCACCCACCCACCCACCCATCCATCCATCCGTCCGTCCATCCATCCATCCATCCATCCATCCATGCATCCATCCATGCATCCATCTATCCATCCATCCATCCATCCATCCATCCATCCATCCATCCATCCATGCATCCATCCATCCATCCATCCATCCATCCATCCACCCATCCATCCATCCACCCATCCATGCATCCATCCATGCATCCATCCATCCATCCATCCATCCATCCATCCACCCATCCATGCATCCATCCATTTGTCAATCCAAACCCAGTACTCTAGTTGGCCTCTGTGGTCTTTTTGACTTGCATTTCTTCTCCGGGGCATTCTCAACTCACCTGTTGGACTCATTCTAGAGACTCCACCAACTCTGAGGCAGGGATCAAGCCCGTGACCCTTCAGTTCATCTGGGTTTGTTATTAGCATTCATCTATCCCTTTGAAACTGTATGAACTTTCTTCTTTTGCCCTAGGAAAGCCTCTTTTACCTGCTTGAACTGTGCTGCAGCCTCTTTAAAATGTATCCAGCCTGCAACACACACACACACACACACACACACACACACACACACACTCACACTCATATACTCACACACACACACACACACACATACTCTCTCACACATACACTCAATCACAAACACACAAGTGTGCACATAGGTATAATTACTGTGGGATATGTAATGTGTGAGCTGAGAATTAATATTAGTAATTAAGATTGGAATAAAAGATCCCATGTTTGCCCCTGTCAGCTATCAGGGAACAGCAAGCAAGACTTTAACCAGGGAGCCTGGCATCGCTTCTGAATTTATTATTATTCAATAAAGTCTGACACTGGGGAAAGACACAGATGTGTCAGTGTATGTTGCTGATATCCAGTGCTCCTCTATGGAATTTTAAATATTAAGGAGCAGCAATGTGATGATTTTGCACTTCTTTTTCCTGGTATTTCAGACTCTAAGGATGGCAATTGTGACACTTCCTTCTTCATTAGAATTATTATGTTCCTGAGGACACAGGAAGGAGGCCAAAAGCTGATTATGAGGAAGGTCCTCAGTGACCTAATCGCTAACTAGCTACCAAGTATGACAGTATCACTAAGAAGGCTTCTGAAAAAGTTAAAAGGCAGACTCCGTCCATGAACATATGCCAGCCTAGCCAGAGGGTTCTGGGCTTGAGATCTATGTTCGCTGTGTAATCTTTGATCTATTACTTAACTCATGGTATGTAAAATGGAAGAATGACACTTGGCTTATAGAGTAAAGAAGAGAGACAATGTATAAAGTATTGCTCAGTTCCCAGAAACTATTATTAATTTCCTTTCAACCCCATTGTCCTTGGATGACATTTACGTCTATTGGTGAGGAAGAATTCAAAGGACAGGGACAGGTTGGATTTTTGAGAGCAGTAAGGACCTTAAGAGGCTGTTTCCATTAAGAGATGCCTAAGTGACTCATGATGGATAGTTTTGATTTTCTTTTTAATATCTTGGGAAAGAGTACTTCATTATTTTACATTGTCTCATCTTCTTTATTCATTGTCTCATCGACTTCATGGTGATGGACCTCCTGCAGATTTTTCTTGAAGATGTATTATTCTCAAAGATTTATCCCACCCAGCCCTTTCCTTTCTATCTTATCCAGACCAGTTGATCTCTTCTAACACCTTACCTCCTTCTTCTCAGATCCATTTTTTACACAAACCTCTCATAATTCTAGATCTAATCTCTTCTTCTTGGAGAACCTAAGAAAGGCATTTAAAGTCAGAGATTGGATGAGTTAGTACAGCAAGGTCTATAACAAGTCCCTAATACCCAGAACACTGCTGTTCATTTGATTAGCCAAGCATTGAAAACTTTTAGGAGGTCTCTGGAAGTGTCAAGACAGTCAGTGGTCTGTGAAGATATGAGAATAGGAACTTGGTTGAGATTGACTTCATCAACCTGGATCAAACTTTAGATAGTGTGATGCCGGGCAGCTTATTGTCGATATATTTAAATCAAGTATACAGATAACTTAAGGGTCATTTAGACTCTAAGTATCTCTAGTCCTGGAATGTAGGAACTTGGAGGAGCCCCTTGGCTCTATAGGTAATACGAAGATCATTTATTTTCCTGGTTATGTCTTGTCCTAGTTGTGGGAGATTGATATGACCTGGGCCAACAGATACTACAAATCACCAAGCTATTAAAAACTCCAACTCTCAGATTTCTAGACAGAAGAACAGGTTATTTATTGATTCCTGTGAGAAGACAATTCTGTGTGCTTACCACTCCTAGTTTTGATGAAGGTCTATGGGCATCGAGACCTTTGAGATACCAACAAACCTTGTCTCTAAAGGGACCACTGTTAAGTAATCTGGGCCTCTTGCTATGTTGAAGAAGTATGACTATTGTGAAGGGTAAATCATCCAATGTCATTGCTAACCCAGTTTGTCCCCTTTTCATTTCTCCTGAGATAAGGAGTACCTCAGGCTTCCTCTGACCCCTAGAACGGACTGTATAGAAAGCTTTCACCTAGCAAGCCCAATGGCTCCCGAATAAATTCCAGGATGGATCATGCTTTTGTCTCTCAAGGACCTCTGCCCTAGGCAACCTTTTTGAACTGTTGATGCTAGCTGGCCATGAACCATAGGTTTCTATAATATAAGATGGCTGTTTTGCTCACTTTGATCCACTGAGCACTCTGACTCACTAGACCCATGCAGATGAGCAAACTGAGAAGACGGGTTTGATGCCATTCCACATGTGTTTGGTCCTTGGTACTGACTGGCATATTCCCAAGCTCACCTTCCTCTCACCAGTTTCTTTAAGAACTCTAGTCATGGAGGATGAGGAACAGGTTTCTTCCTGCTCATTTCTGATGTGATTTGCCATATTTTTCACCCCATAACATTAGGGACTCAGTACTCTCTTATTCCTTCTGTCTTTCACTGTGATCTGTGGATTAAAAACAGGGTCTTGACATGTTCTCAAGCACCTCCCTACACCCGTAGCATCCCAGTGCTGAGTTCCACTAAGAACCTGATTGCAACAGGTTTGCTGTTGATTAAAAAAAAAAAATGTTACAAAGACGAATTCTCCATGGAACCCAGCTTGACACATTGGGAGCCTTCTAAATCAATTCAGAGAATGTGGCTAAACATGCCAACTGAATCAAAGCCTAGGTGTTGGGGTTGATGATGCTCATTCCCCAATCTTGATTTGAGGAGCAACAGTTTCACCTTGGAAATGCAACCTGAGAAGAGTTTGCTGCCATTACTTCACTGTCTCTATTACATTCCTGCCCCAGAAGAGATACATCTTTTCAAGCAGAAAAGTTTGGGACTTACAGGGCTCAGCCACACATTTAAGCATAAATCCTTCTCGGGAAGCCCCCAAGAATAGTAGCTTTGATGAGTGTGTTCCTCCATATGTCATTTAAACCTTTAAAAGAAAATGACGGTTTTTAAGGAATTAAATGTGGATGTGGCTCCAGTCAGTAGTTACAGTAACAAGTGGTATTTTAAAGTATGTTGCTGAAAACACTGTGCGAAGCAGAAATGGCAGCTCAGAAATTGATTTCTTCCACAAAGAGAATCCTTTTGTCTTCTTAGCTTTCAGGGATGGAAAGATGAGTCTGAAATGTACAATAGCACAGGGAGCTTTCTTCTTTTGGCTGGATGCCAAGTGCAGAGTTTCAAATCATATTCAGTTGGCCTCTAAACTTCTCTTTCCCCCTACTTCGCGTAAGCCTGGCTTGTGGGAATGACCTCTTCACCTGAGTGTGTAGTACCCATGAGGACATTTCCTCACCATCCACACAGGGGACTGTGGCCTATTTCCTTTCAACTTCCCAGAGGGGGAGACTGGGGGTTCTTACCTGTTTAAGAGATGCCAAATTGACTTTAGCAGATGGACACAGTTCAGAAGGGCCAGACACAGTTTTAAAATTATATTTCTTAATTCATTTGTGTATGTATATCCCTCATGGGTGGGAACATGCATGTCACAGAATGCTTGGGGAGGTCAGGGGAGAGTCAATTAGAAGGAACTGGTTCTTTCCTTCAACCATGTGGGTTCTAAAGATGAAACTCAGGTATCAAGCTTGGTGGCCAGTACTGACTTATGAAGCCATCTTGCTGGCCCAAATACATTTTTGTTTGTTTGTTTAATTTATTTGTGTAGTTGAGTACATGGCAGAGTCATATATAGACATCAGAGGACAACCTTCTTTTTCTTTGTCTCTTTCTTATTAAAAAATAGATTATTTTCTCGTACACTATATCAAGATTGCAGTTTCCCCTCCCTCTACTTCTCCCAGTTCCTTCCCCACCTTATCTTCCATCTGGATCCACTCCCTACGTCAGGCTTCCAAAAGGTAAAACTAAACATTACAAAATACAACAGAATAAGGTGAACAAAATCATACAGAAGTTGGACACAGTAACCCAACACGAGAAACGAGTTTCAGAGCAGGCAAAAGATACAGACACACGTATTCTCATAGTCAGACTTTCCATAAGAACACTGAGCTAATAGCTATATTGTATATGAAGAGGACGTGGTATGGACCCACATAGGCCCTAGGGTTGCTGCTTCTGTCTCTATGAGCTCATATGTGCCTTCATTAGTCGATTCAGAGGGCTATGTGTTCCTGGTGTCCTCCACACCCTCAGACATTATAATCTTTCTACCTCCTGTTCATGGGATTTCCTAAGCTCTGAGGGAGGGATTTGATGGAGCCTTCTAATTTAGAATCTCTTTCCAAATAGTGCCTGACTGTAGGTCTCTGCATATGTTCCCAGCTGCTTCCAGAAGCCTCTTTGAAAATGACTGAATATGGCACTGATCTATGAGTATTACAGAATATCACAGGGGATTATTTTGTTTTGTTTTATTTACTAGGTATATTTGATCTTACCCTAGGTCTCTGGGCTATCTAGTGTTGGTTCTTGGTTACCTAAGCAGCATCATGTATGTAATCCTTCTTATGAAATGGGTCTAAATAAAGTCAGATATTGGTTGACCTTTCCATGTGTTCTGTGTCACCGTTACCCTACCATATTTTGCAGGAAGATTGTAGGTTGTGATGGTTTGTCTATGCTCAACCCAGGTGGTAGCACTATTAGAAGGTGTGACCCTATTGGAGTAGGTGTGACCTTGTTGGAGTCGGTGTGTCACTATGGGTATGGGCTTTAAGACTGTCCTCCTACCTGCCTACATGTTAGTATTCTGCTAGCAGCCTTCAGATGAAGATGTAGAACTCTCAGCTCCTTCTGCACCATGCCTGCCTGGAAGCTGCCATGCTTCTGCCTTGAAGATAATGGACTGAACCTCTGAACCTGTAAGCCAGCCCCAATTAAATGTTGTTCTTATAAGAGTTGCTTTGGTCATGGTGTCTCTTCACAGCAGTAAAACCCTAAGACAGATTAATGAAACCCTGCGGTCATTTTTGCTGAGAACTATTCCTTGTCTTAGCTTGGATTGTTTTGGGAATTTCATGGGATGCTCCATGGTCAACAAGTCAATGAATGCAACCCAGTCCCTCCATTGGAATCATTTCCTGGCTACAAGAGATGGCAAGTTGAGGCTCCGTATCCCAATTACTAGGAGTCCTCATTAGGATAACCTTCACAGATTCCAAGACGTTTTCATTGTATCAGGTTTCCACAACATCTCCCAAATGACCCCCAAATTCCAGCCCAGAGGACAACTTTTAGGAGGTAGTTCTCACCTTCCCCCATGAAACCATTAGTAGAGACTGATCTAGCTGCAGTGATAAAACTTCAATGTCCTATGCAAAGGTGGCTGTCATTCACCAGCTGTGATCTAGATAAGTTCCTGGTTCCCCATGGTCTTCATTTCATGGAAGCCACTTTTATCATCACCTCAAGACTGAGAGATAACACTTCTCATGAGAGTCTGACTGTGACTTGCTTGTTAAACATCTGCACATATGTGCCCAGCTACAGTAGGTTTCAATAGATACCAAAGAAATGGCATTCATAGGAGTAGATTAGCAGAAAGTACTTCACAGGAGAGGCAATGGGTGAATCCATGGACAGAGCCTTAGGGTGAGATCTACTCAAGGTTCATCCAGGAGTCGCTGCTCTAGAGAAACCTGGAATTCCATCTGCAGAGGGACCAAGTACAAGTCCACTGGCCATGGGATGCTTCAAAACAGAGGGGAGCTTACAAGCAGGAACTAAGATCCAGGTTTAGCTACTTTACTTGACTGCAGTACAAAAACTGTCTAGGTAGATAGATGGTGCTACACTAATTATCAACTTGATTGGAGTGTTGGAATGTGACCCTGCCTAGGACCTTGGCTCCTAGGCTTGTTTCTCGAACTTTCTGACCCCAAGTGGCTCAGCTACATAGCCCTAGTTGTGTTCAAGTTGCTCTCTAGAAAATGTGCTTATGTTCTCATTGCTAATGAAAACAATAGCTAAGCTTGGTGTCATGGAGTGAGTCTAAAATCCCAGGGCTTGATGGAGTTGAGGTCAAATTGAGTTACAAAGTATCAACAAACACACAAACAAAACAGAGCAGAACAAACAAACAAAAAACCCAAACCCCAAAGTCAGTTGTATATTATCAATGGGAGGTAAGGAAAAAATTCAAAGGAAAGTTATATGCTAGGTAACGCTCCACAGAAATGAACATGACTCAATTCTTGCTTCCCTACATGGGCTCAAAGTTAGCGTTCATAGTATTCTCTTGGGAAAGTTGTCTCAGCAGCCCAGTCCCTGTGTCTGTCTCAAGGACAAGACTAGTCCTCAGAAAATACCCTAAGATCCCAAAGGAGATAAAGGAAGTGGATGAAAATGAGAAAAAGGAAAGAGACTGCTGCCCAAAGATGTATTATGTATTTAATGTATTTCAAATACAACTTTAGCTTTTCCCATTTTGTCTGGGAGTTTTGTTTGCTTGCTTTAAGACAGACACCATTCCCACAGTGTCCTGAGTGGTTCAGGGTCAAAGAGCAGAGAAGACCCCACACACATCCTTATCCCGTTCACAGAATGAAAAATGCACTTTAGATCTGAAGTGCATTCCAGCAGCTAACAAGATTTTTTTTCCAACTCATTACAGCATAAATGTGAAACGGATCCGGCAACAGATGGTTATAAATCAATATGATACTGGCATATCCACACCAGTTAAAGCAGACCTTGCTTCTGTTTATTAGTCCTTCATTCTCCTGTTTCTGGGACTCCATAATCCCAACAGCTGGGAAGCAATAAGATCAGGAACTACGTGACACCCTAGGATTGATTTTGAAAATTAACTCAAAAGATAGCCCTCCAGAGACCTCTCCCTGGTGCCATCTAAAGAAGACAGCTGGTTCTGCCTAGACCTTGGCAGTTGACCCCTAAGCATGTCCGACAAACCATTATTCCCAGTCTCCCAGCTTTCCTCACGTTTGTCTTCTCCAAGTAGAAATTTCAGAACTATCATTCAACACTGCAAGGGCTGGTGTGATTCTCCAAGTTTCTCGCTGCCCATTATATCTGTTCCTTACTTAGCAAACAGTTTAAGAATGAATGCCGGATGTACACAACATATCCTCTTTTCTCTCCAGATGGAGCCCAAAATATTTGCCAGGAATGCTGCTTTCTCCTGACTTAGAATAGAAATATATAGTGAACTTAATAATTGTCCCCACTACAGACTATTTTCTGCAATTACCAACGGAAATAACCAAAATGCTGGGAAAACACAGATTCATCAAAATAGCAGAATTTTGTCTTTGTGAGCTGTAATTAGTTCCTATGACAATTTCTACTTTCTGAATTGTATACTGGATGATATGCAATTTCTGATGTGTGCAAGAAAAATGAATGTATTAGCTCATAAGCACATCCTGGCCAGATTATAAATTAGCTTCTCTGGAAAATATTCCAGTAATAAAGTCTTTTGAAGAGAAGTGTTTATTCAGGAACCCTGGTTTCTACTCCTTTGTGGGTTTTGTCCTTGGTGGTGCAATTCTTCACACCATTTTACTCAGGTGTGAGTTGAGTGTAGAGCAAGTTCTTCAGTTTCTTTGGGCACCAGGTCCTAACTAGTGTGATCACTGAGATCAACCCAACAGCTTAGAAACACTGATGCCAAGGCCTGACTCCAAAAATACAGGTTATTACCTGGGTGTTGGACAATTAAAAGTCTCCCAGTTACACTAAGGGTTGGGATACCCAGGGTTTGAGCCCTGAACAGTTTAAGCTAATGAACAGTAGCAAAAGCCAAACATATAGTACATGTCCCACCTTCCCATCCAGCCAAGGGCACTTCAGAGTTTTGTCCAAGTGACAAACACAAACCCTGGTGGCATATTTTACTTTCATTTCCTTCACTACAAGGGGCATGACAAACACCTCGTATATAAAAAGTTTATATTTTCTCTTCTTAGGCATGGTTTGTCTTTTCTTATGTTCATTGCCTATTTTGTTACTTGTAAATAATAACTCTTTATAAGTTGTTAATTAGCCCAAGGTCTCTGAAAGGAAGGGTTTTGTTTGTATGCCCTGTTTTGTTGGCTCGACTCTAGTGGGATTTTATTTTTCTCTTCCCTGTGAGGAATAGCTTTTGTACCATAAAATTATCAAGCTTTACCTCTGAGTAGTATGTCTGTCTCTGACAAAGTTTTCCTCATTCTGAAATTATTTTGTCAACAACACAAAAAGATCTTTTTGAATTTTATTGGCTTTACTTTGATATTTAAAACATTTATCCTAGCATTATTGTGATATATGCTGTGTGACATAGTAATTTTATTATTTACCCAGATGTTCAAATCTCCTAGACTGAGTAGTTCATCCCTCCATTTATTTGAAATATCACCATATCAAACGCTAAACTACCACATGTGAAGGTTAATCTACATTGTCAGTGTGACTGGACTTAAAATTACTCAGGGGACCAAGGCACACCTGTGAGGGTGTCTGGGAGGGCTTCTCAGAGAGGCTTAACTGAAGGGGAACAACATGCCCTGAATGTGGGTGGTGCCATCCTTGACCTGATCCCTCTCTGTGATAGAGAATGTAAGCCAGCATTCATCTTCTCTGTCTTCCTGTCCTACTATGCCGTTCCTTCCAGGGTGAACTAAACCCTCTAAGACTACAAGTCCAAGTTTCTGATAGATATCTGGCAATGGCAAAAGCAATGGATACCATGTGATTTTTGAAGTAATTCTTGACTTTGCAGTTTTCTTTCTCTGTCAGGCTGACTAGGTATCACTTGCTGTGATTAAGATCTGCAATGTCCCCTAGTGGCACATGTGGTAAGGGCTTATTTTTCAGCCTGTGGCACTATTGGGAAGGGGAAACGTTTAGAAGAAAGAACTCAGTGGGCGAAAGGTAGGACATTGAGGGCATGTCCTTGAGTGTGACTTGGAGCACCGTAGCTTGTCTTTCTTTTTGTGTCTGGGAGGTGAGCATGTCCCTTTGTGCTACCCTCCCCACCATGTTGTCTTACCAGAGTCTGGAACCTGTGCAGTTGTGAGCTGAAATTAAATTATCCTTCTTTAATTTGATTTCTTGAGATATTTTGATATCGTGATTTGTAGCTGATACATACACAAGCCCAGTGATAATAATTAATTTATTATAATTATATTATTAATTATTATATATTGTTTTATATAATTCTATTCTTATTAATTACAATCTATTATATTAAACATTTGTGACTAAGACTGGATTTATTGAATTAGGACAGCACACAATTCTTTCACGGCCCACAACATACTAATGTCTTCTTATATCATGGAAGTCCCAGCATTCACAGTGAACCTGACACCTATGATCAAATTGTTGCTTCTCAACATTTTCAGTTCCTCTGATCTCTGAAGGCATGTATCAGTCCCCTCCTGTCCAGCATCCTTTCCTGATATCTCCACTGTTGGCTCTGTCACTCAGCTTTGCAACAGTGTTTCTTTTCAGACGGTTTGGTGACGTTTCAAGGACCACCCTGCACACTGTACTGCAGTCGTCTGTTTACAGGTAGCAGGGCTATGACCTAAGCGTTTGAAACCATGAGAAGCTGTCTGTGTTCTGCAGCTGATAGTATTTTACTTTAAATTTTTCCATATCATTTGTGAACAGGAAAGGGAAGTACCTTTAAAATTTCCACCTAATGTCATTTTTTTTTAATTAACAAAGATCTTAGTATTCCATAATCTAATAGCCCCAGTTCTCTTCAGAGCTGCTCCTGGTCTATGGCTGCCGTTTCTGTCTCCTGTCAAATGGCATTTGAGTGTATGAGAGCTTTTTGGCTGTGACAGGAAGGGTCTTTGCAGAGTGTCTTTTGCTCAGTAATAGGAACTGCTTTACCATGCCCCCATTGTAGCCATCATGGTGGGGTTTCTCAATCTGGGCCTTCCTCATCAAAAGCCCAGACCTATGACCTCTGAATTCCCTCCTCAGGTGGACTGAGTGGACCCTGGATCGTTCTGTGTTCATCTCCCATTCCCTATACTGAGCATGCTCTCCAGTACCACTAAAAGCCTTCGTGAATTCTCCTCGTTTGATGTACCCATTGAACACGCCCCCCTCTTGGCACTCTCAAAGCTAAGAGGAGGAGGACTCGGGTCATAGGTGTCTTGGATGGCCTGAGAGGCTCTGTGACCTTAGTCACATTTCCTTTCTAAGTTTTAAACTCTTCAGCTATAAAGCAGATGATGTTGTAGAACGGTGATCTCTGGGCGGAATACTCACTATCATCTCAAACGGAGCATTTGTGTCGACTCAGAGGAGACCCTCAGGATAGAAGGTGCTGATGTTGCCTCATTGAAGCAGGGCTTTGGGGGAAGAGTTATTAGGCTCATGTATCAGGTTTCAGGCAACTATTCTGCCGGCTGTGTGCAATTTAGCTCAAGCTGCATATGATCTTGTGGTCTGGGACACGTTTGTGATCTACAGAGTTATGTATTCGAACTGAAGCTGTCCTTCCACCCATGGAGCTATAGGGAAATCATCATCTGTCCAGGGATGAGAGTTTCCACGGGTGAGGCTGTTTGGGGATCACCTACACTTCTGTAAATGCCCTCTCCCCCGGGATCTGTAAATGAGCACAATGAACTCAATGGTACCCTAAGCTACACGTAGGTGGACTCCTTACTTCTGTTTGTTATCCGTGTTGTATCTGGGGTGAGTAGACATTTACTTACTTTTAAACCTACTTTTAACAAGAATTTTCAAATCTTCACCTGACATTAGCCTCAACTCCCCAACCATCCAAAGGTAGGGGAGAAAATATAGTAATTAGGACAAGACTGGCTGGTTTTGTGTCAACTTAACACAGCTGGAGTTATTACAGAGAAAGGAACCTCAGTTGAGGAAATGCCTCCATGAGATCCAGCTGTAAGGCATTTTCTCAACTAGTGATCAAGGGGGGAGGGCCCAGCCTACTGTGGGTGGAGCCATCCCTGGGCTGGTAGTCTTGGATTCTATAAGACAGCAGGCTGAGCAAGGCAAGAGAAGCAAGCCAGCAAGCAACATCCCTCCATGGCCTCTGCATTAGCTCCTGCTTCCTGGCCTGCTTGAGTTCCAGTCCTGACTTCCTTTGGTGATGAATAGCAATGTGGAAGTGTAAGCTGAATAAACCCTTTCCTCCCCAACTTGCTTCTTGGTCATGATATTTTGTGTAGGAATAGAAATCCTGGCTACGACAGGGCAGCATTTTCATGCACAGATGGAATGTGTCTACTTTTAATATGGCTTCCAGTGTATGCACTCAATGAGTTTATGCTACTTTTATTATTTATTACTCTACTGTTCTACATTGCATCTACCTTGAGGTGTAGTTATGGTATAGAGAAGCGTCAGCATCCAGGCATTTACTTATGGACTTCCTGAAGTAGAAATTTCTGGATATGTCAGGTGATATAGACTCACACATGTGGTGTTTTGCTGAGGCAAAGATCTGTGAGAGAACACGTGATGTCTGGAGAAAGTATACGTAAGACTCAGTGGGCAGTGGCAGTGAACTTGCATAGCTAGCTTTGCAATGCATCCTTGGTCTCACATCCTCATCTTCGCTGATTTTTGTTTCATTGAGAGAGGCACCTCAGAAAACTAGCATCCCAGATGGTCCTTGTTGCTCCTGCTGACTCCTGCTGATTCGTGAAGGCCTGGGGGTTTCTGCTGGATCATGCCATCGCTGCTGATTTGTGACTAGTATGCTGATGCTACTGAACTGGACTGCTGGTATCCTGACAAACAGAGATTGGAATCACTCCAAGGAACTACTTCTTAGCAGGTCCACATCCCCTTGTCCTATTTACCATCTCTTCTCCTGTACTTTGAATGATTGGCTGGGGGGGGGGGTGTCAAAGCATTTGAAAAACCTTATTAACAGTAGGTTCAAAAATCTCAGTCTACAGCTCAACCTCTTTACTAATTTAATATGGTAAGTAAACAAGGTAGTTCATTTTTACCTCATTTTTCAGTTGCATGTAGATTTAAAATGTTCATAGTGAACATTTTTGCATTGGGTTACCCAAGTATTTTTAAAATGTTCTTAAGTGAATATCCACTTATGGGTATAACAGACCCTAGACATTGTCCCTTTTATGCAGAAAATAATAAAATTGAACATACTACAGACATCTTTCTGATAAAATCTGAATGTAAAGAGAAGTAGACAGACTAGTGGGTTGTGTATGCTTTTCCAAGGTTGGGCAGAGTGACTTTATAGGTCCACATGGTAGAGACAATGGGGCCTTGAGTCCAAATGGAAAAATTCAGGTTTTCTGATGCAAGAAACTAAAGGAAAGTTAGAGGCTATGAAGGCTGGAAAGAATGTATAGGTGGGGCAATGCTGGAAGGGGAAAAACAGAGAGCATCCCCAGTCCCTGCCCATACATCTCTGACAGGCTCCCAAATGCATGTACATTAAAGAGACTAAGGCATCTCACTTGAATATAAGAGCTGCTACCAAACTGTTGTTCAATAGCTGTCAAGAAAATAATCTGTTTACAAAAAGGAAGAAACACTACAGGAGACAAGTTGTATTATCCAGGATCTATGAACATCTGTAATGAGTAAGATAAAATCCAAGATTATCCCATTCACAGTGATGTAGGAAAATGGAATGCATTCTCCAGAGAAAAGAAAATGATAAGTGTCCAAACTGAAAATGAATCAGCTGCTGGATATTCAAGCAGTAATTACTGGAATGCAAGGAAATGCCACAGGGTATGTTTGCTGTGAGTGAAAATCTCAACAGAGAACTTTAAATTTCAAAGGAAGAGAAAAACAACAAAATACAGAAACAGATTTCTAGGGCTGCAAGTTGTAAGTTTAAGATTCAATTCAATTGTTGAATAGGCATTGAAGAGGAAGAAGAAGTTGACTGGAAATCCATTAGGCATGATCCAAGGGGAAAAGTAGACAATTTTGAGAAATTATCAGTACCCTGTTAAATTCAGTAAATGTTCTCTCTCTCTCTCTCACACATACACACACACACACACACACACACACACACACACACACACACACCACGTGGGTGTGTGATATATACTTAAGTACATAAGAATATGAGATAGAAGGAGGGGAAAAAAAGGTCTTATTAAAAAATAATAGCTGGGTATTTTTTTACTTTGATGACAGGCTTCTAAAAATGATTAGATTCACGAGGCTCTCAAAGGACAGTCAATACAATGAAGACAGTAGTCACAGGCCGTTGTATGTTACAGTAAACAATAGAAACCAAATAAAAAACAAATCTTGAATATTAACACCACATACACAGAGATGATGTTTCACAATTGGGTTTTCATCAGAAACCAGGAAGATCGTGAGAGGGGTCATGACAATGTCAAGACAAGCACAACTGGCACCTGAGAATTCGGGATGCAGTGACAGTGCCCTTGGAGAATGAAAGTCTTTGTGAGGTAGTAGACTTTTGGTAGCTATCTTGCTGTTGCTGTGGTAAGATAGAAATTAGAAATATGAAAGATTTATTTTGGCTCATGGTTTTTGAGCATTTATCCCACTGATCAATTGGTATCATTGCCTTTATACCTGGGACAAAGTTGACCATGTGGTATAGCCAAACTGCTCATACTGTGCACAGAATCAAAAAGAAATGGGTGAGGATGGAGGGAGACGTGACAGAGAAAGGAGAGGAAGAAGAGGAAGCAGGGGAAGAGAAGGGAAAGGAAAAGAAGAAGGAAAGGGAGGAGCTAGATTCCAGAGCTTCCTTCAATGGTATACAGTTACACAAACCAGGAATACAAACGTTATTAGCAGAATTATTCATAATAGCAAAAATCTGGAAATGACACAAATCCATCTGTTGATGAAAGGATAACAAAATCTGGTGTGTGCATAGTATTGAACAAGAAAATATTAATATATAAGCAAACAGAAATGAATGGCTGAGAATTTTTTCTAAGTGAAATAAGTTAAATATGACAAACCAATCTTAGGATTCCACAGACACTAAATTTCAGGACAGACATAGCTGTGATGCTACATGGGGTAAGTGTAAAAAGAAAAGACTGGCTGTAACTGGGAAATGAAAATGTTTAGGGAAAAATTGCCACACAGTTGTGCAGAGAATCTAATGTCACCAATTAAAATATATACTTAAAATGGCAAGTTAGACCTTAACCAAAAACTGATGACATTGATAAACAGCCAAAGTGTTTAATTAACAGTGTTTTGGACAACTAAATATTTGGCAAAGTGTGTGTGTGTGTGTGTGTGTGTGTGTGTGTTTTATCAAAGATGAAGTAACAATGGCCAGTAGGCACATGAAACTTTGATCAACAAGAGAAGGATCCATCCGATAAATGTAATGGAAAACAACATAAAGCCAGTGAGATACTCCCAGATCCTTCCCACCTCCTGACCCACCCAAATTAATGATGGCTCTCTTGCTTGCTCTTCAAAAAACTAAACCACAAATTAGAAGAGGAAACACAAAGAAAAACTCCCACAAACAACCCAAAATCTATAGTGTTATAAGTATATATATATATATATATATATATATATATATATATATATATATATATATATATATATATATACACATGTAGATGTAGTGATCTAGTCATTCTCAAATGATAAGGTGTAATTTTAATTGAATTTCCTATAATAAAAGGTTCTCAACTGAAACAGACTAACAGTATGAGATATAAACAGAATGACTTCTGCAATCTTCTCTTCAGTAAACAGAATGACCAATGGGAAGGGTTCTCTGAGCAAAGGACCAGGGGAGCTGAGAGAAGATTAGCTTGTGTGTGACACTTGCTTCTATTTACGACCCTATAAATATAGCTCAGTACCATGACTCCATTATAAAGGGCCATGTTTCTGACAGGAAAAACTTCCATCTCATTTCCATATTTTCACAATAATGCTGTGATATTGGGGAAGGTTCTGGATGAATCTCCATAGAAACCATTGCTGGAACGCCAGAACAACTCGAATGCTGTATATGAAAAAAGATCCAAATTGTGTAGAAAAGCCTATGAATTTTAATTTTGATACCACCACCTTCAAAAAGCACGCTACAGTTTCAGATTGACCTTCCTGGGATGGTGTCTTATTAGAACAAGAACATGGTAACATTCTCCAGATAACAGTATGGAGTAGGTATTTTTTTTCATTACTATTCACAGCCTGAGGAAGTAAAATCAAAGCAGTTCAACAAACCAGGAAATATAAAAGGCCCAATAGATTAGAAAGGAAGAAATAAAAGCAAAACTGCTTCTCTCTACAGAGAACAGTAGTTTTTAAAAAAATAATAATAATATGAAAAATATTAACTAATCCTAAAATTACTAATTGAATTTAACAAATCACAGAATAATGTTATCATAGAAGTACAATTAATTGTGATTGTGTATGCATGAAGATACAGACATATATTCATATTTATTTATCTGTGAGTAACAGTAACTGAAAATGGAAATATAAAACAGTATTATTTCTACTAATACCAAAAATAAAATGAAATAAGAAACTTTATTGCACACTTAAATTTAAACTATCAAGTGATGACAAAAGAAATACAAAAAACGTAAACAAAGTTGGAAATGTGACATAACACATCATGTATTGTACCAATTCTCCCATGCATTATCTCAAAATTCAATTTCATCCCAAATAAAAATGAAAAGCCATCCTTATACTTATTCATATACTGAATCTAAAATTCAAACAAAAAGCCAAAGAGATTAGAAAATATGGTTAATTTTTTTTAGAAAAGTTAACTAGGTTGGGAGACCCATTGACCTAGTTTAGGACTTACTCTAAATCGGTAGGAATTGCAGCACAGGTTGGGAAAACCACAGATATTCTGCTACATGGCTAGAATGGCAAGTCCAAACCGCTGCACAGATGTGCATAACTGGTTTTCCAAAGGGCTCCAAGACACTGCCTGATTGGGGAAAGTCCTTTCAGCATGTTGTATCAGAACACTCAGACACCAGCACATAAAAAGCCAACCTGGAATCATATAAACGGCACCAGACTTATACAAAAATCAAAATGGATTATGGACCCATATAAGAAAATGGAAAGTTGTAAAACTTATTGGACAAGGGGGCATGTTGCACTAAGTTTATTAGACAAGGAGTTCTCAGCTTTGACAGCAAAGGCAAGATGCATAAAAAATGCATTATAAGTGGAATGTTGTCCAAATGAGAGTTCTTCATCATGTGGAAGATATCCTTAAGAAATGAAAAGGGCAAGTGGGAGAAAAACTATGTGGATCTATGAAATAATGTAAATCCAGAATATCTGAGAGATTTGGAAGCTCATCACTATGAGAAACAACACATAACATAACTCAGTCCACTTTAAAAGAGACTTAAAAATTTTTAACTTAAAATTTAAACATGACGGATAAGCTTAAAAGATGTTTCTCTGGGGATTGTAATCCAATGGGATATAAACTTTCCCAAGCACACAGAATGGCATGTAAATTAAAGTGACATTACAAAATCTTAGTGAGTACATAAAACTACTAGAAACTGTCATTTCTGGATCAGAATGTAAAAGCCTATAGTCACTTTGACAAGAAATGTGGCCAGTCATTAAAAATTTGAACATGTATTGAACATGTATGAATCAGCAAATTTGCTCTTGAGAACTTACCCTAGAGAAATAAAAACACCTAAAAACCTGAGACAGGCATCTATATAGACACAAACACATACATACACACACCTACACACACAGGGTGGGGGAAAGGGAGGGAGGGAAGGAAAAAGGGAGAGGGGAGATACAAATAAAAATAAATCTTAAGACAGCTCTTTCCCCTCTCTTTTCTTTTCTACCTTTACACATAAATATCATGGTGAGGGATTCCTAGGAAAACAGTCAGCCTCAGTCCCAAGAAAGGTGCTGCAGATTGAGACAAAAGCCAAAACCACATTGATGGCGAAGAGTCAGCTATAAACACATCTGGACCCTGATTTGCTTTTCTGGCTAAAAAAGTCCATGGTTACATTGTATCATGGCTTTCTTTTGGACTTTAGACCAACTGTATAAATCTGGACAAAATCAACACAAAGACTGACAAAAAAATAAGCTCTCTTAGTCCTGGAGTATGAGATAGAGTCTGAGGTTGGGATATAAGATGTCACGTAGGGAAGGGATGAAGCAGTGAGTCTATAAAGATGGTGGGTCCAATAACATGGTGATGCTAACTAATCTGTATCTGATGTTAGAGGGGAGAAAAGATGGTCAAGGTCATGTAACCTGCCTAGAATAGCCCAGAATATTAATGCAGAGCCAGCCCCGACTCCCAAATCTTCTCCTTTACTGCCCATTTTTGTATCTCTTCTACTTAGTCACTTCTCATCTAGGTAGGATAGGCTTCAAGGGCATTTTCAGATGGTATTTGGTGATTTTAACATGTGTAGCTGACATTTACTCTATAGAACTGTTGTACATTAAAAACTCATTTTAAAAACATACAGCAAAGTACCTCTAGTTCTAGAAATAGTTTTTAAACTTTGAAGATTTTGTACCATGTTTCTCCATGGTGATCTCTTCTTGTTTGTCCCTGATTACTTATCTCTGTCATGTTAGTAGTGGGTGAGCCACCAGGATTCAACCAGTGGCCTTCTGCAGGAAGTAGTTAATCTATCAGAGATTGTAAGAAAGGGGTCAATGTCTAGTGAAGAGAGATGCAAAATAGGCAGCAGGGGAGTCAGTGCCATTCGTTTTTTGCCACTCGATGCAACTCAGTCTCTGTTGGAGAAAACAACAGCACATAAAGTCAATTGTCCATAGGTGTGAAAGCAAGAATTCTACTCTTGTTTTCCATGTTCCTTTTAATCAAGATATGATTTCTAAGCTGGCTAAAAGAGATGAAAGGCATGAAGAAAAAAGTGTATTATCTCAAAGAGGTAGAACTAGGTTTATTGGCATAAATGGCAAGGGGTATACTCTCATGCCATGAGTGGTTGAAACTGCTTGTGGAAGAAGATGACACATAGTTTACATTTCCTGCGGAAGTTTCTCCCCTCTTTGCCTGGCTGAAAGGGATGCTGGGAATTGTAGTCTTATACCAAAAAACTACCATTCCACATTCCAACTCTAAGAGAACGTGGAAATATTGGAGGAAATATAGATCCTTTCTTAGTTGCTTCCTGTTGTGGATCATTGTTGGATGGGGTAATTCTGAGCCTATTGCAAAGGGGATTCACTGGTAATTTAGTAGAAGGAGAATTTTAACTTGGTTGCCTGCAATGGATTGTAATTTTTGCCTTGCATTCCTGCAGAAACTTTTGAAACATTATCTTTAGAGGCCTGCAAGCTGATGTACGGTTACAAAGTAAGACTGAGAGATTGATTGCCTTGGAAGGTGAAGGGGGAGGGGCCATAAAAGGTGGGAAAGACAGAGTGAGCTGATAAGAGAAAGTGGCTGTAGAGTTATGTGGTGGTTGGAATAGGTACAACCCCTATAGATGCATGTGCTTAAATGTTTGGCCTATGTTGAGCAGCACTATGGGGAACTATGGCCTTGATGGAGTAGGTGTGGCCTTGGAGGAAGCGTGTCACTGTGGGAGTGGGCTTTGAGGTCTCCTATGCTCAAGCTATGCCCACGCGGCACATAGTCTCCTTGCTTGCCCGTGTATCAAGATGTAGAGATCTCAGCTCCCCCAGAACTATGTCTGCCTGAATGCTGCGATACTTCCCGCCCTGCTGATAATGAACTAAACCTCAGAGAGTGTAAACTAGTTCAGGCTAAATATTTAACTTTTAAAAAGTTGCTATGTTCAAGGTGCCTTTTCCCAGTAATAAAAACCTAAGGCAAGTTGATTCAGGATGACAGTAACTAGTGCCACGGCCAGGAGTGCTGAAGCAGAAACAGCAGAAAGTCACGGGGATTGAGGGAAAACAACAAGAGAAAAGAGAGGACTAATATAAAGAAGTTTAGCTAGCCTGGGCGAAAGATGAAGATGCAGCCAGAGTTTCTAAAAGGTCCTTTTGGAGATGCATCTGAAACAAATGGAGCTGTGGTAGGATGAGAACCATTCAGCAAATGTACGTGGAACATTTTGCTTGGGCACAGGAGGAAGTAAAACATGAAAAGATGGTTTCAAAAATATATAAGTATGAGGATTCTAAGGAGAAAAGAAGGGATCAAGGGGAGAAGCCATACTGGGAGGAAAACCAAAAGCCTATACAGTAGAGGAGACTTGTGGTTGAATTTCCTTTGTGTCTCTGTCTAGGGCCCCATCTCAAACCAGTTAGGATTTGTCAGTGTGAAAGCACCATTGCTTGTGGGGAGGGTTGGAGCACAGATCTAGTCTTTGAGTAGGGAAGCAGCCCAAAGTCGTTGGTCCCAAAGGATGCTAAACTGATCTTAAATTTCTCTTAAGTTGTTTTGAGAGCTGGTGAGACAGAGAGGTTAACTAATGCCCAAAGGGCTTCAGTCAAGTGTTTCTAGTTCCAAGTCTTGAACATAATGGCCAGACTAGCAAAGAGCCATACATTTGATGGCCCATGACCCATTAGTTCCCCATCTCGAGGTCACTCAAACTGCAATCAGGGCTTGGGGGCACTAATCTCTGTAACTGCTTCAAGGTGATAAGATGTTGACAGGAGCAGGGAGCAACAGTCAGAGTGGCCTGAAAGATCCATCCAAGGGGCCAGGATAAAATTTAACAGAATCTAAGTCAGGAGCTAATAACTGTACTACCTTTCGGGGAGCATTAGGAGACAAGTCAGTGAGAAAAAAAAGTTACATCAAGATTAACTTAAGTTACTCTAGGTTAAATGCAATTGTATGCCTGGCTGGACCATGTACGAGAATTATGTAAGGATAAGGTAACTATAATTATCTATTTATTAACACTAGACTCCTCCATAAGGAATAAGTATGTGGGATACACTATAAGTTAATATAAGGTTAAATGAAATTGTTTGCCTGGCTGGACCATGTACCAGAATTATGTAGAAGGATAAGGTAACTATAATTTTCTATTTATTTACACTAGACTCCTTCAGGAGGAACAAGTACCTGGGAGTTTTGTAAAAGAAATCAGTTAAATGCAGCACCAAATTGTCAGCTTAAAAGAGAAATAGAATTCTATCAAGTCATTTTTATAGGATTGCCTAACAAAGTTTCTAACCCAGCATTTAGAGATTCTGTAAAACTTTCCAAAGCTATAACTTTGATGTCAGAGCATCTGGCATCTCTTTTAAACAGGGAACATGAGTGGTTGGAATGTAGACCCTGGAATTAGTCTTTGATAAGAGGAAGATGTCACTGCTGGGGTAAAGGACATTACCAATTAAACTAGTGCATGGGTCCCATAACTGTCAGGGTTACAAAGTTCCCCTGTTGATATCATACTCATTTGCCTTTCTGTTGTTTGAGACATTTAGGATATTGCTGCAGACTCTAAGATTCTCCAGTAGGCAATCCGTCCCCCTGTTCTTTGAGACTCGAGAAATAATTCATCTTTCCTGTAGATAAGGAGACTTTTGTCTGGGTTGACCTACCCAGTTAGATTTGGTCAGTCTTACATAACTGGATGCAGAAGCCAAAGGCTGCCCACAGGTTTTTGTTTCCCTGTTTTTGTTATGTTACTTAGGCTTTATCTCTTATTCCGCTTAATTTTCTTAGTTTATTATGTACATTTGATGTTTTGGGTTTTATGTGACTGGTAAGTTTTTTTTTCCACTCTATTTGGTGTTTTGTAAGCTTCTTGTACATCTATTTATAGGGATCATTTTTTTTATGTTAGAGAAATTGTCTTGTATGATTTTGCTGAATGTATTTTATGGGCCTTTGAGTTGAGAGTCTTCTTCTTCTTCTAGTTGTATTATTTTTAGGCTTGGTCTTTTCATAGTGTCCCAAATTCCCTAGATGTATTGAGTTTTGAGCTTTTCAGATTTAACAATTTTTGCCCAATGTATCATTTTTTCTATAGTATCGTCTATCCCTGATATTCTGTGTTCTATCTTTCATATTCTATTGTTGATGCTTGTGTCTATACCTTCTGTTCTCTTTACTAGGTTTTCAATCTTCAGGATTGCCATAAATGTTGTTTTCTGTATTACTTCTATTTCCATTTTCAGGTCTTGAACAGTTTTCCTCATTTCTCTTACCTGTTTGTTTGTATTTTCATGTTTTTCTTTAAAAATTTTATTATTTATTAATTTCTACTGTAAAGGCCTTTATCATCTTCATAAGATTAGAGTTAAGGTCATTTTCTTGTGTTTTAGGTGTTTTAGGGTATTCAGGACTTAATGTAGTAGAATAGCTGGGTTTTGAGGGTGCCATATTGCCCTAGCTTTTGTTATTTGTGTTTGTACACTAGACTTTAGCCACCTGGTTGTCCCTAGTGTTGGCAGGCCTGGTAGTCTCTGATGGGAGTAGGTCTCTGGGGCTATAGGTACAGCTGGTTGCCCCTGGTGATAGCAGGCTTCCAGTGATTCAGACAGAGCTGGTAGAGTATGATGGCTTCAGGCTGCTAGTTATCCTGGGTTGGGGTAGGCCTCCAGGGATGCAGGTAGAGCTGGTGGACATTGATGTTTGCAGGTCTCTGTTTGTCCTGTGCAGCATCAGGCCTCCAGGGATATAGGTGAAGTTGTGGCCCTGGAAATGGAATGCAGAAGCAATGGGGTGATGCTTGTCACTGCTTGGTTTTCCTGGAAGAGCCATCAGGCAAGGAATTGGGGTCGGGAAGCCACCTGGTCACTGCCAATGGCTGCAGGTATCTGGGGTTGTGATTAGAAGTGTGGAGCCAGCATATTAAGCCATAAGGTTAAAATTTTATAATTTTATTGCTGTTAAGATTTTTGATTCATAAAAATGTACAGTTTCAGAATTAAAGATTCTTTACTATCAAAATAAAATTTAAACCATAAATGCAGTCCACAGGAAGAATAGGAACCTCATTTTCTTGATCATCTTATAGTGTCTTAGAGGTGTTGCCTTCTTAGCCTAAGGAAAATAAAATAGATTATCTTGGAGGCCTGGTGTACCAAGATGGAGGTCAAGTCATGTGGCATTTGCCTTCTTTAGAACACTAGTAAATATAGTGATGAAGCTGGCCCCATTTAAATGTTGTCCTTATAATAGTTGCCTTGATTACAGACAGGTGCCTGTCACAGCTGTCCTCTGAGAGGCCCTACCAGTAATTGACTGAAAGAGAAGCAGATATTTATAATCAGCCAGTGGACTGAAGTCAGGGACACCTATAGTTGCATTATGGGAAGGACTGAAAAATCTGAAAAGAAAAACCACCCCATAGGATGACCAACAGTCCTACCTAACCCAGACCCAGGGAGCTCCCAAAGATTGAGCCACCAACCAGGAGCATATGTGGAGCTCATCTATGTGGAGAGCATATACAACTAGTGGGCTCTGGACTCCTGAGCCAGCCTTTGGCATCCTTATATTAGATTTCTGATGTGACTTAAAGAGAAGAAAGGCATAAAAAGAGAGGTATCTAATTTCAGATAGGTGTTTCCATGTTTATCAGAGTACATGGCAAGAAGATGTAATTTTATATCACAAAATATTAAGACTACCCAAAGAAAAAATGGCTGTGACCCTTTATAGGGACAAAAATTATTTCAATGTGTAGCTTATATTTTCTCCCTTGTTTCCTCCCTTCTAGAATTACCTTGTCTGGATGGAAAGGAAGCTGGGAGGTGTGGTGTTCTATCAGGAACCTCTCAATCTGTATCCTCCTTGTCCTTCGCTGCTTTGATTAAATATATCTTTCTTCTTTTTGATTACATGAGATGTTCTAATCTGCATCTCTTACAAATTCCTTCCACATCTTTGCTTAAGAAGAACAGGAAGCTGCTCTTGATGCTGGGTCTTTATATTAAGTTGTGTTAATGCTACCAATCCTTGTTCTTTCTTCCTTTGAATAAAATATTGAATTTATATATTTTTCTCATTTAGCTTACCTCTCTCTAGGTAAGAAAGAAATATCCCATTCCTGTTGAATTTGGGTTTGACACAAGGCTCCCTTTGGCCCTGTGGAATTTGTAAAGTGCCACAAGAGTCAAAGGGGCATGATCTTCAAGAAGAGGCTCATGTCTGCTTCTTCAGAGGTTCTGCTTTCCTGATGGGGATAAAACATACTGAATAGAGACCACAGCTCTAGTGTGTCTCCCACAGAAGGGGGCTGACGGAGAACACTTAGTACAGTGATAAAGATAGATCTTGACCCATATCCTACATGGCAGACACACCTCTGTTTTGTAAGTCTCCAGGGAAATGGCTGTGCAGTCAGTTTGCTGTGTGTAAAGTGCTTTATAGTATCAGAATTCTTTGAGTATAGACTGTTAGCACCCTCCTTTGCCCCAATTTTTTTTTTTGTAGAAATGTTAGAATCTAATGTTATAATCAACCAGAAAGTATTAGAATTTAACAGTTTTCCCAGTGGGAAGGTACGGGAAAGCAGGGGGAGTAGCAGGCAGAGTTGGGGAGGGGCGGCTATGCTCAGGATACATGGTATGGAAGAAATTCTCAAGTAACAAAAATAATGTTTAAAAGAAGTTATTGGCCACATGAGGTCACACAGTGCCTTGGCCTGGTCGTCCTTCTCTCTGCACCTGTCTGCCCGGAGATGCTACCTCCGCTGTTCTGCTGTGTTTCGTGCCCCACACCCAGACAATAAATCTGACTTTATCTCCTCAAAAAAAAAAAAAGAGGAAGTTATCAATTTCCTTAAGGTTGTTGAAAGAAGTGAAAATGAAGCATAGCATAGTCCTACTCAAATCAAGATGATATGCTCTTAAAGATACTTATCCACCTACAAGATGCATCAATGTTCAGTAGTTTGGATGTTTGGACATATAGCATATTTATTTGCTCTATATGAAGAAACATGTCTTTCTGAGATTCTAGCAAGTACTATATTGTACACATATTCATGAATCTTTATAAAGTTTTGTTGTTCTGCATACAAGGTGCTTTAAATAAGAATGGCCTCCAAAGTCTCATATATTTTACTGCTTAGTAATCTGGGACTGGAACTCTTTCATTGGAATGGAAGATTTATAAGTGTTGTCTTGTTGGAGGAAGTATGTCAGTGGGGTGACGAGCCCACATTTGGCCCGGTCTGTAGGATTGTACTTTTCAATACCTAGCTTAATAAGGGTCCTTAAATGCTTTAACCTCCTTTCTAGCCCACCACCCACCAGAGGTTGTGTAAAGAAAAGATTAATAGGACAAAAGAGGATGTGGACCTGTTTAGAAATTGTTCTCTGGGGAGATTCCAATTTTCATTGTTAAGATAGCAGCAATTCAGTTCACAGGAATCAGCAGTGGTCGCTCCATCCACTTGAAAACACCATTCACAGATCAGTGATGGCAGTTCGATACAGAAGAAATCGAGACCACAGTCTATGGAAACGGCAAGAAGCCACTAGAACAGCACCAAAAATTCTTCAGTGTGTTTCTGTCTGTGAAGTTATGACAAATGATGATCAGCAAAGAGTGCAAGGAGAACCAATGCCACAGCTTCAACAAAGCCCAGTGAAGACCAGGAAAGAGTGGCAGGATTAACCATTTCTACCTAGCATTGTCCACTGTTGTTGGGTTATATTTAGTTCTTTTACAAACATCAAACATTCTCTCAAGTGTCCCTTCTGGCAAAACATTACATGCTCTCTTTCCAGGTAGTTTCCAGAAAACACCACATAATCTGTTCTCAGAAAAACCATCCTTCCACATGTTTGCTTCAGCAAAGATGTCCTTTCATAAGACCGTTTCCAGAAAAACCTCATATGACAAACTGAGTCTCCTAAGAAACCAGAAATTTCCACCTCACTACTCTCCCTTGGCCTCTATGTAAAGATGTAGTACTTAGCTACATCTCCAGCCTCATGTCTGCCTGTTCATCACCATGTTTCCTTTCTCTATGCCCCCTGCCAATATGATAAATGGGCCAAGTCTCTGAAACTGTAAGCAAGCTCCCATTTAAATCCTTTCCTTTATAAGAGTTTCTCTGATCATGGCGTCTCTTCACAGGAAAAGAATAATGACTAAGACATTATAGTTCTAACCACAAAAATTCAAGGAGTAAGATACATTAAATCTGTTTAGCAGATGAAGTAAGCAATTCTTGCTCAGACTGTTTAATTCTTGTTACCCCTTCCAAAGGACACAATATGTACTGCTTTTTATCTGAGCTAAAAAAAAAAAAAAGAAAAAAGAAAAAAAAGTCTCCCTCTGACCATTATACAATTTACAGAATTAGATTTATATGCTATTTTTCGAGGAATGATGCAAAAGTAAGCTACATCTACGGCAGTAACTACACAGAGCTGTGTCACCAGGGAAGCTTTTATGATCGTTAACAGGTGGCTTCAAGAATTAATTGATGATTGAATAGTGCTTCTAACTACTATTTTGGAAAGAGCATTAGGCATTCTAACAAGCAGTTTCAGGGGTAATTGTTAACTGTTGTTATCTTTAGGAACATAGCAGAATTTAAGTGCCAATTCACTTTAGTATCTACATCTTTGTCCAATTTATAGCAGTATGAAAAACAGTCTTTCCTTCCTGGAGCTGTCCACTGGCAGTGGGTTGATGATTTAGGCAGGAGAAGGTGGAGGGAAGAAAGCATGTACCCAGAATGAAACTCTCACATCCTTCAGGACTTCATGTAGATTCTCCACACTCATCCTTTTAGCATTTTCTAGAATGGGAGAGCAAACGTGTCAAATAGCTCTATACTGTACAGATCAATGGGCTGAACTCTGAAGCCATGTTCGTAGCTTCCATTTTTTTCCACTTAAAAACCAATTTTTTTCAGAATATATCTTCTATGTATGCTTTAGGCTAGCTTTTAAAATACTTCTTCCCGAAGATGAGAAAGTTGACCTCATGGTACCAGGACAATATTTTTAGGAATGCATCCTTTCCTTTCTAAAGGTTAGGCTGATAGTGATTGTACTTCCAGCTTCCTTAATTAATTACAGATTCAGTCTTTACTGTTTGTGTGATAAGAGTTAGGATTTGCCAATAAAATAGTTACTGATGTTCTTAGGCTAATAATTAAAAGAGCCCTCCCTGCATGTGAGTTCAGCTTGGGAATGTTAGGTTGGGATTTCAGAATCTATCTATCTGTCTGTCTGTCTGTCTGTCTGTCTGTCTGTCTATCTATCTCTATCTATCTATCTATCTATCTATTTATCTATCTACTATCTATCTATCTATCTACCATTGGTCTTTGACTATACTTTAGGCAAACCTAGGACAGTTCAGAAATAACTCTTGGCATAACCAGAGTTTCTGCGGAATCCAGAAACAGGAGGAGGCAGCTATTTGATTACAACGGGAACAATCCAGCATCCATCACAAGTGTACACAGTAGCAGGTGACAGATATTAGCAAAGCATGCATGAATTTGAATACACTGAGCCTGAGACACGGAACATCAGCACCCACACAAAGCCTTCCTTATTCTTTCTGCCATCTCTTCTTGGATCAGTTAGGAGTGTGCCAGTTTTTCTCAATGGAGCTCTTTAAGGATAGCAAGAACATTTGTGCTCAAATAGCTTAGCTTTTGAAGTCGCCAGTAGAAGGTATGAATATTCACCTTATTGTTCAGTAGGTCCTGTATCTTGTTGCCTAATTCAAAACACCTATTTCATAACACATTCAGCATTTTGAGTTGAATTTTAGAAAAAGGATAACGTTTTGAAAAGGTTCCATTTATTATCAGCAGTATATTAAATGGATATTGCACGTTCATTTTAAATAGCATATTTTTTATACAGTCATAGTTCCCGCCTCCCTGATAATAACAGAACAATGCTATTGTTCTGTTTATCCACTGCTCTTTTACCTTAAAGCAAACCAAAACAATTGGGAGCCTGCTCCTTTAATCTGCAGACTGTTGCGTTTTCCCCTAATGTTTTCCAGAAGGCTTTGTTTTAAGCCATGTTTATATACAAGTATACTGTGATCTCACATATTGTTGGTCTTCAACTGCCAATCTAGGCTTCAAGGAAAGAGACCACTCATCAAATCCACAGCACAACAGCTTCACTGAAAGTGACAGAGAAAGTACAGGCGAGCCCATGCCTGGTCTATTCATCAGTGACATTTTAAACAATAGAGCTGTCAGACCCTACTGTGAAGAGAGGGGCTTAATCCTGGCAGGAGTTAATGCCCACGGCAGGTGATTATGTACTGGACCAAAGCCAGGGCAGGGCCAGCTGCAAAGCTTCCAAGCAACTGTGATCTCAGCAATCAACCGTTTGGAAAAAAAAAAAAAAAAAGATTTGAGATTGAAGAACCCCCGGGTTTGAGGAAGAAGTAAGCAAAAACTGTCTACAACCACTTGTTCCCACAATAGAGGTCTCTGTAAATGGGGAAAGTTCAACCTGCATTGTAAATGTAAGTCCGTCTGTGGATCCGATTTAACAAACAGCAATACAACTGGCCCTCTTTTCTTCATTCAAAGTCCAATTATAGTGTCTCTTTTCAAATAAAACAAGCCTTCGGCAATCTGCTTACCAATTTGAGATGAGAATTCTTCTAAAATTATTTGGACTGGGCTATCTGAAACCAGTCAGGGAAACAAAGGATTCAACTGCGGAAAGCATATCCCGCATTGACTACACTGTTCTTTAGCTTCCCTGGGCGTTTATAAAATGCTAACATAACTTCGAGACCATTTGTGGGTAGTAATTTAGAATGAATGATGTTCCTGGCAAGGAAATGCAGGAAGAGGAGGGGGTGTGGAGAGCAACGAAAGTTTTCCAGTTATCGGTCTGTCTTCTAGCTTTTGATTCTATGGCAAGGATGCCAAGTGAAAAGACCAGTTTGGTCCTGGTCTTCCTGACTTTTCAAGGGAAACCTTAAGTCTCCCTATCGTCCCCATGTTCTTATTTTACAAAGCAGCATTGTTTTTCTATACAAGCTTTGTTATCTGTCCTATGGGTTAATTTAAAGTTTTCCATCCTGTTACAGTGGAGTGAGTAACTTCTTTTATTAGTGGATATTTCTGGTTTGTCTTGTGATTTATTTGTCACTCTCTTGTAAGATACTTTATCTGCGTGCTTTCCACATGAAGAAGGTAAACAGTGATTCATGACTAGAGTCACCATAAAGTCATTATCCTAATAGAGCCTTTTTAGAACCATCTTTTTCTTATTTAGAATATAATACAGCATTGCAAATTATACTTTCCCATGCTTCTTTAGTCTCCTTTAATCCAAGCATTCCCTTGGCTTCTTTTAAATTTATGGATATGAATATTTCGAAGGAGAATGGCAGTTTCTTTCACCGAACATGCCTTACCTCCGGTTTTGCTGGTCTATCCTGATTTGATTCTAGCTATGAGTATTAAAAAGCCGTGGCACTTTATGATAATATGAAACAGCTGGGGCAGGATCAAAGGCCCTGGAGGGGATAGGAACTCCACAGGAAGACCAACAGAGTCAAGTAACCTGGACCCAACCAACCAGTGTAGCTCTGTCTCCATGTGGGCAGCCATGACTAGAACAGGGGCTCTGGGTATAGTGGAGAGGATGTACCCAATCCTGCAGAGAATTCATGCAGCAGGGTGAGTGAATATTCAGGGGAGTCCACACCCTCTCAGAAGGGGGGGGGGGGATGGGGAGAGACTGTGAGAAGGAACCAGGAGGGATTTGGGATGTAAATAAATTATATTAAAAAAAAAAACTGTACAACTAAATGGCAGGTACCATATCTTCCCCCCCACACACCCCCATGCACCCCTTCCCCCCACATCACATAAGAAAACCTGTGTGATTGCTTTGCCCTACTGTTCATCAAGTTGCCTTTGATCTTTTAATTAAGATAATGCAGGGGCTGCAGCCGGCCCTGCAGTGAAGAGCACTTGCATTTAACAAAAGATTCAGGTTTGTTCCCTCCACCCACAGGAAGCTCACAGTCTAGTTCCAGGAGCTCCAATGCTCTCATCTGCCCTCTGCAGGCACTGAATGCACGTGATGTATATACATACACGTAATTAAAACACAGAAATGAAATCTTTTTTTAAAAAGAAGATTATGCCATCCATGATTTTCTTTAGTGTACTTTTTCTCTGTAATTAATAATCTTTGAGGGTTCACCTATATATGTATCCTGGTTTTTTTTTTTTTTTTTTGGTTCACTTTTTGCATGATTTAGTATGAATTGATGGTTTTTTATTATTATTCATTTTACATGTCTTAATCATTGTTCTACTCTAAGAAAACATTTTCCCATCCCTCACCTAATTCTTAATTCATTTGTTCACACTCATTCAGACGCAGGTTCCTGTTTTCTTCAGTAAGTTATGACTCATTTTTATTTTGAGGCTGCACATTTCCATATTGGATGAAGAGAAACTTCTTGGAGCTAACTGTGTGCTTTGATATGTTGTCCCTAATTTGCACTTCCTTTGCGTTTCGGCTGAAGACCCACAGGAGACACGAAAGCGGTAGGAGGTAGATATTATAAGTAAGCAACTATAAAGAGTTCCAGAGTTGGCTTCTGCGATCATGAAGCTGTCTGGGCAAATGAGAAACCTGCTGTGCACGCTCACGAGAAAGGAAACTTGTGTGCAGGGAGCCAGTCCACAATGCCCTCCTCTCCAGGGATGCCTTCCCATGCCCTTCAGTGTTGTAAGTGATTGACTTCTTCAGGAAATTATTTTCACTTGAGGCCATTTGACTGTTATTAGCAACATCCTCATATCATAGTTCCTGAAGTATAATATTTTCATGTTACATCAGATACTGTATATTTCATATAATCAGGTACTACATTCTGACTAGAAACCAGCATTATTAATGTCATTGTTTTACATACATAGCCTGCCATTTTCCCGGGAGGCATCTAGATTTTCTATTTGGTCTTTAGTGCTTAGGAGCTCAGTCATAATATCTTGTAATATATTCTCTCTCTCTCTCTCTTTCTCTCCCTCCCCCCTCTCTCTCCCTCTCTCTCTCACTCTCCTTCTCCTCCATCTCTCTCTCTCCCTCTCTCCCTCTCTCTCTCCCTCTCTCCCCCCCCTCTCGCTCTCTCTCTCCCTCTCATTGTTTGCAGAGTGATATATTTCTCTGTTACCAATGAGGCACTGCCCCCCATCCCATGTGCTCCCCCCGCCCCCCAACAATATTGACAATCAGGCATCTTCCTAGCCAGCCCTCAAGGGACTTTACAAGACAAGAGACACATCACCACTAGTGACACATTTCCATTGTCATCCCCCGTCCTTTGTCCTCCTGTGCATGTGGCTTGGCACTGATAAAAAGGACCCATTTCTCCTTCTCCACCCCTTCTTCCCTTCTTCCTCATCAGAGGCAGCCTCTGCACCTCTTCCTTTAATAACCCTCCCACGTGAGACCTGTTGTATAGTGTGATTTTGTTACAACCCACCACTTTTTCCCATCATTCTTCCTCCCCTGGCTGCCAGCAGCATACCTTCTGATCAATTTTGTATTGTACTACAAATTTCCATTCATGTTTCCTCAATGAAAATTTCCATCCTTGTGCATTGACCTTTGAGTTAATGTACAGTCCCCCATTACTACCAGGAAGCTGACAAGCCCATCAATAAATAGTTCTAACTCTATGTATTCATTTTTTAAATCTCCAGTAGTGTCCATTGGCTTCTCTTTCTGTAGATTCCATTAATTTGGAGATTTTTCTCTTTCGGTCCATTTATGACTATGTTCCTTTTAAGTTATGTATTTATTGTACTTTCTCTAAAGTTTTTGCTGTTTAACTCTATCTGTGTCATCTTAGAGTTTGCTAGCATTGGTTGTTTTTCTCTTTATTACGTTCACCTTCTTATGTTTTCCTATGTCTGATATAATGTAGAAGTCATTGTTGGTGTTGAATTCATTTCTAACAACAATAACTGTACACTCTTCGTTTAAACAGAAAATTAACTTTGTTGGAATCTCACCTCAACATGGACAGCAGAGAAGTTTCTTATGTCTTCCCACTAGCCAGCTGTGATTCTTTTCTGGGAACTGTAGACTTTCTGGTGTTTTTAAACTTTTGGCTTCAGCGAAAGGTAGACAGACATTCGCACAGCTTTAGGAGTTCCCTTCTTTAGGTTCTGTGTTTGAGCTTTCCCACCAACTATGGATGTTCTTTAGCATCTCCCAAATCTACATCATGGAACAGAGTATGTCTTCATTTTTGGGACAAGAGACAGTAGATTGAGTCCTACTGTGTGCCTGTCACCCAGTCAGTCTCTAAGAATAAAGCAAACTCCTTCGAATTTCTCCCTGTGCATGGGATCTTGTCCTTCGAACAGTCTTCTCTTTGTGTAAAGGAAAAAATACCTACACACACACACACACACACACACACACACACAGAGAGAGAGAGAGAGAGAGAGAGAGAGAGAGAGACAGAGACAGAGACAGAGACAGAGAGACAGAGAGACAGAGAGAGACAGACACACAGAGAGAGACAGAGAGAGAATACATCTTAAAAACAAAGAAACAGCTATCATCACAAGGTGGAGGGAGCCAGATCCTAGGCCACCCCAGCAACCAGATAAGAGGCTATGCCTTCCTTCAGTTTAGGGGAGGGCAGTATGATCTGTCAGTGCTGTTTCCTACACCTCTTCCCCACACCCATTCTTCTTCCTCTTCTTGTGAGAAAGCCACCGAGTGTGTTCACACTTACCACCCCTCCTGATTTCTGCTATTGCCAGGATAAAACTCCCTTGGATCTAATATTCATTTGGCTCCCTGAGTTTAGAACAGCAACAGCAGGATTTTGCTTTAATTCTGTCTAATACCATAGAGGCAGGGTGTGCCCTTAACTGAAACACTGTCTACGCATAATCTTGTTATTTTGAGGATGGGCTGCTTTCCAGTTTGGGTCAGTCTACATTTTCCACAAACAGTTCTTGATTTGATGATATTCACCCTGAGTTAATTATTATTATCTGCAGGAAGTTAAAAAAAAAGCACCGTCCCTGTCATTTCTCTGAGTTCATGGGCTCATGCCATCAAGCCCATGTATTATATACATTTCAAAGGTCATAATTGGATTTGGTAAATGATCTATAGAATATTACAGATCACATGAACCAATATCATATCATCATATTTTAATGAGTGCTATATTCAATTTATTCATCAGTTACAGGTACTCTGGCCTCTAGTATTTGTAGCCTTATTCCTCAGCACTGATGCTCAAACTTGAAGGAAAAGAAAGTTTGTGTTCTACAAAAAACCCACTTTCAAGGGCACCCGTTTCCAAGTTGCCCCCAAGTCAAATATGCCTGGCTCTGTACAGAAATGCCGTGAGTACCAGTACATTCTCCATTGCACATCAGTGCTTTGAGACAGATTTGAAAGTACCCCACACAGTGTGCTAACAGGGACATGCAGAGTAGTGATCTCTCACAGACGTTAACATGCTCATCTGTGTGGTTAGACCAGTTGACATGGCCAAAAGGGACTTTGCAGATGTTATCAACAGTCTGGATCTTGAGATGAGGAGCTTACTCTAGATTATTAAAATGAGTCTGAAATAGCTGATAGAATATAAGAAAATCTTGGTCAGCTGTATATCTGACCAAAAAAAAAGTATATTTGACAAAAAAAAATAGTGTTTGGAAATATGAGGATGTGGTGAAAACAAAAACCCTATTCATAGTTGATGGGGACATAAACTGATGTGGACACTGTGAACATCGATGTGACATTTTTTTGAAATGATAAAAATCAAGCTACTGTGGGACCACCAAACAAACTACCAACCCTATTACAGTTGCATGGCCATAAACATTGCTATTCACAACAGCTAGGAAATGGAATCGGCTTAGATGTCCATCAACTGATGGCTGACTAGTAAAAATATGATGCACGTTCACAATGGGTTACTATTTAGCATTGAAAAATAAAACATCATGGAACTTACAAGAAAATGGCTGGGACTGAGAAAGGTATTAATGACATAGCTGCAGCCTTAAATGACAAACATTGCCTGCTATTTATCACATGCAGATGTTACTTTTGAATATTTGAGTTAAAGTTGGGATAACTATCTATAGAGACCAGGAATGATGAAGGAAACCATGGCTTGGATGGGTGGGGTCCTTATAGGAGAAGATAAAATGCAGATGATATGAGAATGGTATAAAATGATATCAAACATGAGGATAGGAAAGTAAACATGGGAAATACTGAGAACAGAATGATTTAAAAGGAGATGGGACAGAAAAAGGGAGGAGGTAGTGGTAAAGGAAAAGGTCAACCCTCACTCAGAGTTTACGATAAAGCTATATGAAAACTCACTATTACCAATACTGTTGTTTTTCTGTGTAGAACTATCTGGTAAGACTCCATTGCTGAAGATGGCAAACACTTTTACAGTGAAATCAAAATGGAACTGGAGTAGAAGTTTCTCCCTAGCTAGCTTAACAGATCTAGAATGTGCTATGCAGGTTACTAGGAGAGAAAATCCTTTCCCATCTGAGGACCTGAAGTACTACAAAAAATGACCTACAAGACTAGATATAGCTAATGATGTAATAGTTCTGTGATGGTTGCAGGGTAACTATCTGATCACATTTGAGTGGTGTTTGTTTCCCACTACATGGGAAGAAATCCATGCCTGTTATTGCAAACCTGGTCAAAGATTGTGTCTGGGGAAATCACAGGCTCTGGGTGGATTTAATACTTATATTTTGATGAGTGGACACTTAGTCAATCCTGAATATGTATGTTTAGAACCACAAACTATTCCTCTTCTCAACCTTATTCAGAAAAGCTTCTTTTTGTAGAACAGTCCATATAGGAACTCATAGCTAAATAACGTGATAAGGAATAAAGAATTGCCCAAATGGGATCTTCATATCACTTCCTCCAAGACCCAAAAAGCATGACAGAAAAGGGGAGAGAAAGAATGTAAGAGAGATGGAGGATGGAGAAGAGTGATGTGCAATGGTATCTTCTGAAAATGGCATGCCCATTGGAATCACTAAAACACTGTACAAGACCAGTGCAAGAACAGAAGGCATGAAAGTGGGGGGGGTGTGCTGGTTTGAATAAGAATGCCCCCTGTAGACTCCTGTGTTTGAATGCTTGGCCCATAAGGAGCAGCACTATTAGGAGATACAGCCTTACTGGAGGAGATGTGGCCTTGTTGGAGAAAGCACGTCTCTGTGGTGGCAGGCTTTGAGATCTCATATGCTTAAGGTACGTCCAACGTGGCTATCAGTCTCCTCCTGCTGCTGCCAGTAGATCAAGATGTGGAAATAGATGCTCCTCAGTACCATGTCTGCCTGAATGCTGCCATGTTTCCTATTATGACCATAACGGGCTAAACCTCAGCCAGCTCCAAGTGAATAGTTTTCTTTACAAGGCTTGTCTTCTTTGTGGTGTCTCCACACAACCGTGAAACCCTAACTAAGGCACAAGTTGGTACCAGGGACTGGGGTATTGCTGTGATAGACCTGGCTATCCTTTTGTTTGGAGGAATGTAAAGTTTGAAATTCTAGATTGGAAGAGCAGTTGAATGCTTTAAGTGTGGCTGAATGGGCCAGACCAGTAGAAGCATCAAAGACAGTGGGGCTGAGGGTGTCCAAAAAGTCTTCCTGGGACTAAAATGAAGGGCTTTGGATTAATTTCACGGGTACGGGAAATCTCAATTGACTCTGCTGCATGGTTATTAGTGTCCACTCTTATAAAGATCTACAGTGAAAGGGAGAAAGGAGACGAAGAAACAATATAAAATGTACATTTTGAGAAGAAAATATGTACCAGGGAATGGAGTGGTGCTAAGTCCTGTGTTCAAGAAGATAAAAAGAATGAAGAAAAGCCAGATGCAAAATAGAATAAAGGGAGCGGTAACTCCAACAAAGCTTCCAACCTATGATGGGAAGTAAAGCAAAGTGAAAAGGAATGAAAGAAAAGCTTAGGGCCAGGTATGATGTTACATAACCTTCAATCTCAACACCTGAAAGGCAACAGCTGGAAGAGCTCTGAATTTGAGGCTGGCATGGTCTACACAGTGAGTTCCAGGACATCCAAGATAACCATTAGACAGTAAAGGTAACCATTAAAAACAGAAAACTGGTGAATATAAATTTTAATAAGGGGGCCATGTTACAGCCCTTAAAAGTAGCAGAACTTGGCAGGTTTGGCCATGTGATTCTCGCTTTAGAGTCAAGGATGGAAGTAAGGGGATATGGAATTTCCCTCCATGATGGAGGAAAACCACTAGGCCAGGTGTGTGTCAGGGGTATTGCTGTGTGAAGGCCCAGGGGGGTCCCTATGTGAAATTGTAAGAATGAAGCATGGATTGCCTTGGAGATTCCAAGATATTGCAGATGCCAAAAACATGGGATACTGACACAGGAAGCTACTCACATGGAGTGGAGCCAGCTTAAGAGAAAGAAGTACGTTGTAGCTAACAATGTTGTAAGGAGTTATATATCTGAAGACCGCTTTGACATCAAACATAGAGATGCAGAGTTTAGAGTTTTTCCAGCTTGTTTTTGGTCTTGTTTTGACCCGGTATTTCTTAACTATACTCCCTTTTGTAATGGTAATGTATATCTTATACCACTCAATGTTGGAAGTATGTAATCTGCTTTTTTTTATTTTGATTTTAAAGGTGATTACAGTTAAGAGATTGTATGAATCTCAGAATAGACTTTGAACTATGGAATTTGGAGCTTTAAACAAGATTGAGACTGTTATAGACTATAGAAGGTTTTGAATTTGGAGTAAATGAATTCTGAATTATGTTATGGTTACAAGCCTAAAAGGACCACATTATGGAATGTGGTGGTTTGAGTAGGAATTGTACAGATACACTCGTGTTTGAATCCATGGGCAAGCATGTCAAATGTAGCACTCAAAGCTCCTTCTATAGCACCATGTCTGCCTGCATGCTGTCATATTTCATGCCATGATGATAATGGACTGAACCTGTGAAACTGTAAGCCAGCCCCAGTTAAATGCTTTTCTTTATAAGAGTTGTGGTAACTGTAGTGACTCTTTACAGCCATTAAACCCTAACTAAGACAGGTGTGATGGCTTGTATAAGCTCAGCCCAAGGAGTGGCCCTATTAGAGGGTGTGGCCCTGTTAGAGTAGCTGTGTCACTGTGTGTGGGGGGTCTTGAAGACCCTCATCCTATCAACCTGGAAGTCAGTCTTCCACTAGCAACCTTCAGATGAAGACATAGAACTTTCAGCAACTCCTGTACCATGAATGCCTGGATGCTGCCATGCTCTTGCCTTGATGATAATGGACTGAGCCTCTGGACCTGTAACTAAGCTCTAACTAAGACAAAGGGAAACTAGAAGAAGAAACATGTCAGGGATGACTATTAGAGACTGTGAGAGGGTTGAATATTACCAAAATATGTGTGTATGAAACTACCAAAACCAAGTCATTTATACAGTTGTTTCCTTTGACTTAGAACATTCCATCCTGAAGGTTATCCTTGGGACTTAAGTAAACAAAACTTATGAACCTCAGGAAAACAACTTACAAGTCTCAGGATGTTACTGAAACTTAGAAGGGTCACAAGTTCTCTCCCCAAGGTTTAATAAGAAGTAAGGACTACTGAGGAGAGGAGACTATCCATTCAATCTGTTAAACACCCTGCAGGTGATGCAGGGAGATCCAGGAACACAAACTTTTGCAAGTTGTCACCTATGCTGAGGTGGGATTTTTGGTGATATGAGTCATCCAAGGACCTATAAACAACCTTTCCCTTATGAAATTACTACTGTATGTTACTTGAATAAATGTACTGGCTAACTAAAATAGGGGAGTTAGTTTGATCTGTTGTCATTTTCATACCTGCAATTAACAGACATTTGTTTAGATCTTTCCAGTAAAGGTACATAATAGAGTCCAAGAAATTTGAAGGTTATTAAAAACAAAAACCCCTCCCAAGCTACTCTTTGACAAGACGAAGAATTAGAAATGGAATGAAGTTGATAAGTATAAAAAGAACAAACACTTTAAAAGCTGAGAAATGCTGTCAGCTCCTAGATACTGAGAAGGCAAGGAAAGATTCTTTCCCAGTCTCTATAAAGGAGTACACCATTACTCACCTATGATTTTATAAACTTCTGCTCTACAGATAAATAGCGCAGTACATTTGTAGTTTTTGTAAGTCACAACAATTATGGTGATTTAAATTGCAGCATCAGAAAGCCAAATTATGCACACAGTACAAAGCACATAAGAATGGGTGCATTGCAGATCCTGTGTTCAGTTCCTAGCACTATTGGGTCGCTGTAAACTCCAGCTTATCCTTATTTGGCCTTTTGGGCACCCCCACACAAATAGCATTCATTTACACATAGAGATGCATGTACACAGAAAGAATAAATACACCACAATTATCTACCACAGTACAGAATACAATACTTCTCACTGAATCAACTTTATTTCTGCAGCAACATAGTTGTATCAGGTACCTTCATGTCTGCTTCTGCCATATGTGATGCTTGAAATCACTGGGGAAAAATAATCATCCGAGGGGGGAAAAAGCAGTTCCAAGGGCTTTCATTGGGTTATGGTTACCAGGGGAACCATTTTACTTGGTAATCAATGTGTGTAGTGTGTTTCTGTTGCTTCTGTTTAATTTCTAAAGATACTAACACAGAACAGGTCCATGGAAAACAGAGGGAAGGGAGAAGGAAAGCCTTGAACAGTAGTTTCAGTGAAAGGAAAGCTGAACAACTCATTCTTATAAAGCTGAAGAAGAGGCAAAAAATAAATGACTTTGATTTTGTGTGACCTCAATAGAATGGTATTTATAAATTAAATATGAGATTCATTTTTCTGTAGCAAATTTGCAGAATTAAGTAAGGTCCCTGAAATTCTTTTGCAACAACTTGGAGGGAAAGGAAGTGCATCAGCAGCAAGCCAAGGCTGTCTTTGTAAATCAGTGTTCCACCTGTCCCCTCTTCCCTTTTTTCCTTCTTTCTACATCCCCCCTTCCCCTCTCCCCAACAGGTTTTATTTTCCTAGAACTTTTCATTTACAATATATATTTTAAAAAGTGGAGCAGCCTGGTAATGCCAAGCATTCAGTTCTATTCACTGTTATACAGAGCCACGGGCTTCTTACACAGCCAAGGAATTGAGCCCCAGAGACAAGAAACAACAGTCTATGTTTGGAATTAGAGGAAATAAAGGAAATTCATAGGGAGGGGATGGGACAAGTGGGGGCTGTTTCATGTGCTGTGTGTTGAGGTCCTTAGGGTCCTTTACTTTAAAGAACATAAGAGTTGGTTCTTTGATCTCAGCCAGATTATCACAGTAGCAGAGTGTAGCCCTGTGCATGACTGAGGTGGCCCCATGCTGGTAGGGGCATGTCTATCAGGGGCCTAGTTCTATAAGCACTACCTTTTTATTTTATTACATTTTTTTTTTTAGATCCAAGGTTATGCAAACTTGTTTCAAGCCTTAGACTCCAAGGCTAATCAGTAGGCACTTTGACTTCTTACATTTAAGTAATTTTAAGATACATCATTGTGAGAATACCTGAAGTCAAAACTATCTTGGTCAGAGAAATTAGTAGGAACACAGTGACAAAAGAGATGCAAAATGAAATACCAGAGTAAGCTTTCTAAGTAGGTGAATTCGTGTGTTTGTTGAGGGTCCCATGGGTGTACTATTGCTTCTGATCATCTGATTCAGTAAGAATTTTACCGTCCTGTTACTTTTCAGCTCAATGAGATTCTTGAGCTGTGCTCTTATAAAACATGGAGTGTGGGGTGTACTGATTTAAGTTCTGTCTTAAAACTTAACAGCTGATAATAAACATAAAATACTCAATTCAGATTAGTATGTACTCTTAAAATTAGTTTTTAAAACACCTATCAGATAAAACTTAAATGGGGATATTCAAGCAATAGAATTTCTGGGCTGTCTAAAATAAATGAGGGTAAATGTAAAACAAATAGAGAGGACGGGTAGTGGAGCTCAGTTGGTTGCATGAATGGTTGCATAGCATTTATGAAGCTCTGGGTTTATTACCCAGCACTATCTAGCGGGATATACCTGTAATGTCAGAATGAGAGGTGGAGGTAGAAAGATCAGATCATTCTCAACTACATAGAAACCAAGTTGGGCTACAACAAAAGCAAGTAACCTAATTATAAACTGGACAAGTTATTAGAATAGACACTTAAGAAAATACAAATGGTGTGTGTGTGTGTGTGTGTGTGTGTGTGTGTGTGTGTGTGAAAATACCTAATTGTTGAGAGCTGGATTAACCACAAGATTTCCCTGAAATCCTGCTGTATGGAAAAAAAGTATAGTTACTTCTTTTAACCAGGAATATGAATGGCAGAGCCAGTAATGGCCAAGGGCCATGGCTTTGGGGGAGCTGTGGCTTTCTTTGGCTCCCAAGAACATGATTTTCCCACCCTAAGACTGCTGTGTGCCTGAACTGTAAATCAAAGCAAATCTCAACAGATACAAGTAAATTGAAATAATTCCTTGTTTCAAATCACTATGGCTCAATGATGAATCAAAAGAGAAATAGCATAAAGCCTAATAACTCAGGCAAACTGAAAAACTCTATACTGGGTCAAAGCAGAAATTAAGAAAGAAATTAAAGACTTTCTAGGATTCAATGAAAACAAATGCACAACATACCCAAACCTATGGAACACAATGAAAACAGTCCTAAGAGGAAAGTTCATAGCACTAAGAACCTTCATTTTAAAAAAAATATAGAGAGAGATCTCATACTAAGAGATTAAAAGCACACTTGGAAGCTCTAGAACAAAAGAAACAAATGCACCCAAGAGAAGTAAATGCCAAGAAATGATCAAAATGAAGGCTGAAATCAATAAAAGAAAAAACAGAAAATGATACAGAGAATTAACAAAACAGAGTTGGTTCTCTGAGGAAATCAGCAAGATAGATAAGCCTTAAACTGGATTAAGAGGCAGAGTAGGAATATTCAAATTAACAAAATCAGGAACATAACAACAGACACTGAGGAAAATCCAAAGAGTCATTAGGTCATACTTCAAAAGCCTGTACTCTGAAAAACTTTAAAAAAAAAAGAGAGACAGCTCTTTATAAATACCACTTCCCAAAGTTAAATCAAGATCAAATAAACAATATAAATAGACATATAACCCTCTAGGAAAGGGAAGTAGTCATTAAAAGTTCCCCAACTAATAAAAGCTCTGGGCAAGATGGTTTTAGTGTAGAATTCTACTACATATTCAAAGAAGAGCTACTGCCAATGCTCTTCCAATTAGTCTACAAAATAAAAACAGAGAGAACATTGCCAGATTCATTTTATGAGGCTGAAATCAGTCTGATACCCAAACCACATGAAGGTTCAAAAAGAAAATGGAGGTCTGCTGTTATCTGAGCAGGGGTGGGGTTGGGGTGGACCTGGAGAAGAGGAGAGGTGCAGGGGGAGAGACTGGGGGAAGGAAACTGTAGTCAGGTTCTAATGTGTGAGGGAATAATTGACAGCAATTTCACTCCTTCATAAGCTTGGTTACTTGAGCCATTAGACTGTGTAAGACTTTCTCATCTCCTTAATCTTCTCATCCCAGAGTCATCATTTCTGTTAGGAAGTTGTCGCTAAAGAACAACCTGCTGGTCCAGGTCACTCAGTATCACTAGTTACCATGGAAAGAGAAGTCATAACAAAAATCAGATGCCATTGTTATCAGGTTAGGGTGGATATTTTACTCACACACATACACATGCACACACATTGTGTGCACACACATACAAACATGTACTCGAACAAATACACACATGTATACACATAAGTGTGTGTTCGTGCACACACACACACACACACACACACACACACACATACAGGAGTCAATAATGCAGAAAAATGAGTCAAACTAGAGAACACTAAATAAAGAGAAATTAGCCAGACCCTGGAAGGCAAATATTATGTTTTCTGTGATATGAAGAAACAGAGAAAAGACAAAGGGACAAAACTTACTGTGAAGGAATCTTCATTGTTTTACTTAGCATGCACAGTTTCAAAACCTCCCTTTAAATCTCATCGAGTATAATTTAGTTTTCATGAACTGTCTAAAAAAGGAAGTTGTCCACTTTATATTCTAAAATGTTTACCCTAGTAGAGTCAACTTGTGGCACTGAACTGTGTTGAGTTAATGAACTTCAGTGAGTTAAAGAGAGTTTTTAAAAGGAGGTGAGAAGACAGAGGTGTGAAGAAAAAAAAACCTGTATATCATTATGTGGGGGTTGATCATCAGGAAAATATCAAAGATGGCTGTCTTTCCATTGAGAAAGAGGCCGAAGGGTAAGTATAGTTCCTGTGATTTTGAACAAGTGGCTTGTGATTTACGTGGGACATCTGTCCCCATGTGGTTAGGCTCCTAGTCATTACCACACACACGGTTACCACACACACGGTTCAGTGTTCCCTGTGCAGACTTGGATTGGCTTCTGCCCTGCTTGCAGTTGGAAGTGGCATCCCTCTGTTCCTAGGCTCATCAGGCTTCATTCCGGCTCTCATGGTTAAATTTGTCTCGGCTGGAACTTCCTAATCACTGGTTTGCAGGCATCCCTGCTTTACGATAGCATTTCTAGGAGTGCTTGAAAAATAAATGAGTTTTTAATAAGCCAATTTTATTCCATTTCAAAGACTGACTTCTAAATTGTGATTAGGTCTTTCCTTAAATTTGGGGTATCGGAGGTATTTTTTTCTCTTGTTTTACAAAATAATTTTTCTGGCTTTCTATGTTTTTATTGTTCAAAAAACTTAACTAATTAATCAGTTAAGGACTCTTAACTAATCCTTAATTCTCAAGCTGAAAGATAGTACTAGTTGGCTTCCATTCAATGTGACTGTAAAAACATGTAGAAAAAGCTCCACATGTGGTAACAACAGACTAGTTTTCCTATTGGTATTTCTGAGGGTTTAGTCACTATTCACTGAACTATTCCGATACTTTTGGTTACTGTAGTTTGAGAACTTCCTCCCTTTAATATGAACGGATATGATAGAATAACTCTTTGTGAGAATTATCTCATCTAATCTTAACTACACCGTTGGAAGGGAATAGCACCATTGTCTTTATTGTGCAGGTAAGGGTGTCAGTTGGAGGTTAACAGAGACCAGTGGAGGTAAACAGAGTCACGTAGAGATGAGCTAATCTATATAGAGGTTAGCTGAGCCATTCAGAGTTAATGGTGTCACATGGAGGTTAACAGAGCCTCTCAGAGGTCAACAGAGTCCCATGGACCTTTGCCTTTATGGGATTCAATGGAACCACATCTAGGCTACCCTCTGCAAGATAGCATAGCTCAGAGTGGGGATGCAGAATTTAAATGTAGGCGGATTTCAGAAACTTTCATCTTACCCACTAGATTCTGTGTCATTTGACCTTTCTAATTTGGAACATATTCAGGAGATAAAAGCATGAAGTGACATTTTAAATTGAAAACTGAGACCGAACACGTACATAACCCGTTGGCTGTGTTTTCTTGTCCTGATGAAACTGTGTAATGAGCACAATAATCTCTTACTGCCTCCTGGGCACTGTGCTGATTGTCACAAATGATTATGATACTTCCTTCTCGGTCAGTTCTATGGCACAGAAACCTTCATTGTCCACAGGTGTCGATAAGAGGACTGAGGTTTGGCATGGGCAGGGCGGTGGGGGTGTAGGGGTGGGGTGCAGGTAGAGAAGAGTGGAGGGTGTGTAACCACACAATTCCCATAATAAATGAGTGCAAAGCACAGGGCAGCACAATGTAGTCACGTGCTTTTGAATTAGGCTACTTAGGCAACAAATTACTGTGTTTGTGATAACAAGAAAAGGAAACAAATGGGGATATTTTTAAATTATCATTTGAATGTTAGAACTAGGTTTTCCTCATTTTCTGCTTCATTTCTGTTTTTTTTTTTTTTTTTTTTTTCCTTTTTCCCCAACTGAGTAAAAGCAGATTCTTACTTTAACCCCAAGGACTGTATGAAAGTGTCTTCTTGGTCTACTTTCTTTTTAAATGGCAAGAGGGTGACACTTGGCTGAAATGTATAGATCTTTTAACAGTCCCAGGCTGGCTTATTAATGCGGCATGTTGTACTGGCTGGTTTTATATCAACTTGACACAAGCTGAGTCAACAGGGCAGAGAGACCACCAGTTGAGAAGATACCCCCATGAGAACAGGCTGTAGAGCATCTCCGTAATTAGTGATAAATGGGAGGGCCCAGACCATTGTGGCTGGTGCCATCTCTAGGTTGGTGGTCCTGGGTTCTGTTAGAAAGCAGGGTGAGCAGGGTATGAAGAAGAAGCCAGTAAGTATCACTCCTCCTACTCTGTGAGAGTTCCTGCCCTCACTGTTTTTAATGGTGAACATTATATGGAACTACGAATGAAACAGATCCTTTCTTCCCCAACTTGCTTTTTTGGCCATGGTGTTTCATTGAAGCAATAGAAACCCTAAATAGAACTCTATCTCATGGGATTCCTGTGCTGAGCCCGGGGTTCAGCAACACTTTATTCCTTAGCAACAGCACTTGACAGGAGCAAAGGGAATATTCTCCAGAGAACAAGGTGGTAGTTCTGACAGGCAGGATTCTGCGGGGTTTGCAGACTTGCTAGAATCACCTTCTTTCACTGAGTGGATGATACTGTGTTACTTCCTTTGGCTTTGCTGTGATCCTAGTACCTGGCGATACAAGGTGAGGGACAAAGATTTTGTTTTGGCTCCTGCTAATCACATCATAGAGGGCCCCAGAAAGCACCCAGGGAGGCCAGAGTCAGGAGACAGATTATCACATTAAAATAAAACACCTCTACTGAACCACATTTACCAGCTAGGCCTCACCTCCACAGCTTCCAAATATAGCATCGCAAACTTGCGGGATAAACATCCAAAACACAGAAAGGACATTTCAGACTCAAATCCATAAGAACCCAAACCGAAAGCAGCTTCCAGCGAGAACCTGGAATCCCAGCCCTGCAGCCTCCACAAAACAGATCTGCCCATAACCTAAGGCAACTTGGGAACGGGTACTTTAGTGAGCCTCTGATGACCACACAGCCAGTCAGCACTACAGCCTGGGAGACCTCGAAGTACCGAACCTCAAAGGGAGATGCCCAGACTCTTGCCTGGTAGCCATAGTAACAAACAGGTGTGGGCTTGGATAGCTCTAACTGTTAACCAGCAATAAGGAACCAGTACAAGTACAAATCGGTGTGTATGTACTTTTGACAAGTGTCTCTGAAAGGAAAAGCAGTGGGATTGCCTCGCAAACGACACTATAGATATATCATACTCACAGAGATGCTCTTCCCTACTGCTGGGAGCCTGCGCTAGCTTACTGGGAAAACAGGCCTCATGTGTGAGATTACACTAAGACTTATGGGATGGAGAGGTGGCCTTAGACCCCCCTACAATGAGCTCTAAATACAAATACATGTATCCTTGTAAGAGAGTTTCGGAGGCAGACTGGAGCCACACAGAGGCGATAGAGGCTATGGGACTGTCGTGCTTGAGGCCGGTGATGCAGACACAAATCAAGGAGTCCTGCCAGCCACCAGCCACTGGAGGAGACAAGAAACCCATGCTCCCTGCAGCCTCCCAATCCGGGGGCGTAATGCTAGAAGCTGCCGAGTCTGGACTTGTTGATCCCACAACTTCGGAGGAAACAGATTTCCTCTTGGTTGCGGCCAAAGCCATCTTCGGTAATTTTCTGCAACAGTCAAAGGGCAGTGAACACACTGACAAAGCTATTATTTAAAACTGTCAGCCTTTCCTTCTTCTGGCAATCACTCCCTGGAGCCAAGTTTCTCATTGGGCGTTCAGGAGACGGCCACACTTTCTCCATCTTTGCCATGTGCAGGACATTCTAGTCCCAGGGCGGCTGATGATACGGTCAGTTACTTTGTTGAAACCTGTTCTTCATTTAGCTCTCCCTGCCCCCAATAAGGAGGGATGCTCCAGGTGTTTTTCTTTCTTTGCCTGTGAAGCATCACTAGGCTATAAGTGTGGTTTCCTGGATTTCTGCTTTCAAATACTCCAAGCCTATGTATATGACTTGGATCTTCCCCTTGTCTGCTTACTCAACCTGTTTATTCGGGTGGTGTCCCAAATGTCTAACAAATCCAGAACTGACTTCTCCACTTTCTGTCCAAGTCTACCCCTTAACTCTATCAGCAACACTGTAGTGTGGGGGCTTCATGATCTTGTGGTATTTGCCATCAGCCAATCCAGGCTCTTCTTTCTTCACAGCATCCCAGGGATCTAGTTGTCTCCCATCACATTTATTGCCTACACCTTAGGTCGTACCACCTTCATTTTGTTCCTGGATGGTTTCTCTGCTTCCATCTGGCATCTTTGCCAGATCATTCTATTTGTTATATCTAGCAGGTCAGGCCCTGATTCAGTGGTGGATTCCCATGGCACACATGCTTTTCATGACCCGTGTGAACTCTTTGGTGCCCTATACTGTTCCTCTGTCTTATTCTCTCCACTGTCTCTGCCCCTGGAGCCCTGTCCTCCCTGAAATTAGAGTATGGTGCTCCCCGGACATCCTTCCATCCACTCAGGAGTTGCTTTCCCTGTAGTTTCTTGGTCATTCCTTTGCTCCTTCAGACCTTAAATGTCACATTCCTTAGCATGTGGTCAAAAATAGCTACTTCTTCCTAATATTCCCAAAATACAGTCCATGCTTGGCCTTTTCTCTTGGCATTTAAAATAATTGGATCTTTTTATTTGACCCAATTATTTGACCCATGATTAGAATATAAAGCTTCTAAAAGACAGGTAATTGAGTTTTACCAGACAAGCATTTAGGCCATGATAGAACTCACCCAATCCCTGTAAAATATAACTGAATATCTGGACATATTACATTAGTGTATTGTACCAAGCAGAAAGTAGAAGGAAATTAAAGGCACTGTGAATAAGTAAAGAGTCACTGGAAAAGCTGACGGAGCTGAGCCATTGCTGCTGTGTATCGGTGCGATGTTTGCAGAGAAGGTCATTTGCCGTGGGAAAAGTGACAGGAACACAGGCTCGGAAGTGGAGTGCAGGTCTTTCTGAGGCAACTGCGTTTCATCGGAAGACATTAATCTCATCTTCCTAGAATGTTAGGAATGCGACTCTGAACCACCTTAGCCACGCTTACTTTTTTTATCATTTATCTACTTTTGAGTCTGACTAATGAACGCATCGCATATGATGATCATAATAATCGTGACAGAATAGCCCACTTCTGCTATATGCATTTGCTCACAGTTTTAGGGCTCACAATTTTCCATCTATTTTTATATTAATCACCTCTGCTTGTTATGTTAGGATAAATAAACTTGGTTGGATGTTGGTGACAAACTGTCCTGGGGGCAGTCGTGGTATATTGCAGCCAAGAGCGGAACTCTAAGCTCTGTAAGGGCAAGAGATACCTTCAGGCATGTGTTTGTTTCTTCAAAGGTGACAGAATGCAAAGTAAGCCTTAACTTTTTACTTTCTGTGAAAAGTGAGTTTTGCTTCCCTGTGGAGAGCAGAGAGCAGAGAGCAGAGAGGGAGAGGGAGAGAGAGAGTGAGAGGGAGAGGGAGAGAGAGAGAGAGAGAGGGAGAGGGAGAGGGAGAGGGAGAGGGAGAGGGAGAGGGAGAGGGAGAGAGAGAGAGAGAGAGAGAGAGAGAGTCTGAACTTTATAGGCACTCTGAAGCGACATGCTGAAACCCCATTTTCGCTGGAGGGCCAGGAGGACACCAGGTCCTGAGATGTAAAGCTGCAGATTGGAATCACAAGGGCAAAGGGGATTGGAATTCTTGTGAAAGTTTTAATGCATAGTGGCAAATTTGTTTTAGTTTGATTTCGGTCGGCGTTGTATTGCATGACCTTTTCTCTACTTTGTCAAGCCAACTGGTATTCCATTTAGAGAAGGCTGGCTCTGGTCCTAGTATTATAATCACAAAAGGTGTGGGTCCTCTCAGTGTAAAGAACAGTGTTGTGTCCCAGATGTGTCTAGTGATCATGTCATGAACATTCCCAATCAAGTGACCCATTATCTCAACAGTAGACCCACAGCAAGTGTTATCCCTGCTCAGTGACATCGCCTGTACCACGGCCCTCCTAGGTGAAGACCTGAGACATTCCCAGCGTCCTGGTGCTATGCCTGTTCATCTTAGCCTTTGCACAATACATTTATCTATTGCAGGGAGCTTTAACTGTTTAAAAAAAAAAAAAACCTTTATCTTTCAGATGAAGAAAAGAGTACTAATACTTGAAATATAAATATTAATAAGAATAGGCTAATTACTATACAAACAATTCCAATATTCAATGTTTCAATGAATGAATTTTTACTTCTTAGTCAATTTTGAATTCCACTGGGATTGGGAGCTTATACTATGCTTTGGGCCAAGTCTGACATGAGAGGCATCATATTCCATTGGGCAGATGCTTTTGGCCAAGGGCTTACCTCACCACAGGATGAGCCAGATACATGCCCTAGCTGAGTACCCAGGAAAGAGTACAACATCACCTGGGAAGAAAACTTATATTCTCAAGCATGATGTTACAAGTATTTAAAGTACTTGTAACAGAAGCTCACCATGTTTTCAAAGGATTCTGTGATGAAGCCCTGAAACGGAATGTAGGTCCCTTAGATCTGCAGACAAAGGAGACTTTGTTGCCTTAGCAGGTAGATATTAAAGGGAAGGTAGAATAGCTACCTTCTGAGTCATGAACTCAGAATCTATCAAAGCCCCCCCCTCCTGCCTCTCTTTTCCTAACACAATGAGGTTGTCTTCCCCCCCATATAGACTTACAGAGTTTGACCTCCCCCTGACATTTCCAGGTGAATGATGATCCTACACAAAAGGGAAGATTTGGTCCTTATATTTATGATTCTTTAGGCTTCTTCCTTATACTGTTTAACGCTGTTCTGATGGGAAAAAAAACTAAAAGAGAAATTGTGCATTTCTCAAGAAATATAAAGATGCTGGATGCTTTTCTAAAGGAGTTGGATAGAATTCACATAACCACCAATAGTTTCTTGTTTGCAAGCTCACATCATAGGCATGATGCATTGTTAGTCTGAATGCTGTCGAAACAGAACAGTCAGCATATTAATTCAGCCTAAAGAACATATTTGCTTATATTTTAACACAGTTAAGAGATAAATTTATAGCTAGTTTTCTGTGTAAAGAATTACTTTGGCTTAGTTAATTATTAATGTGCAGCTGAAGTGTTCATTTTGATCCCTTTAGCAACGTTTTCTGTAAATATTCTCCAATTATTGGGTTACTCAGTCCCTTACGTTGCCGAGAGTTTACTTAAATATAAATATAATTTCTAGGAAGATTTACAATTGGTTTGTGTGTGAAGCTCATGTGCCAAACTTTCACGGGCTTAATCAACATTCTGCTGTTTTTTATAATCAGCAGCCACAGAAAACAGAGTGTGTGTTTTGTGGAGCTGAGCTGACTAAGGTCTGTGCAAACTGCAAGCGTAATGTCTTTTGTGGAAATCACACTGTCAGCGTCAAATTAGTGTCCTTGGATTCAGGAGCTAAGTCCATGCCACAGCCATGATGCTGCCTTTAATACAGACTTGTCTCCCAGGTAATGAATTCAGTCTCTCACTTGCCTCAGTAGGGAAGTTGAGGACATGCCCACAGTGATACATGCCCTATCCGCAGTTATCAGTACTGCCAATAAAAGCTAAGATAAGGAACATTTCAAATAGAATAGTGTCTCATTGTGGACATGAATTAAAACCAGTAAGAATCGTGTTAGTTACCAGAGGGGAAAAGCCATATTATGTAGTATTTATTTACATTTGTTGAGAAGTAAGATTATCAACTTCTATCAGAAGAGGACATATGCTTATGTGAGGGACACAGAGCAGTGTTCATATGACAAAGCTACAAATCCCTGCCATCCCTTTCCCAGTGTGGGTCTCACCACATCCTCGGTTGGCATCTGTTTGCTGGTCTTCGCTGTCAGGTTGGCTTCCAGCTATCTCCCGGCAGTTTATTTTAAACATGAACATACAACCACAGCAACGCTCTGGTCCAGGAGGAGAGCTGGACCACCTGCCACTGTGTCTTAAAAGAAAAATGTCAAGCTTTGTAGGATAATAAAATGCTCTCCTCCAAAGAACCAGAGAGGCCCATGTTTCTCACTAGGAAACGAGCCGTGCTCTTTTCAACAATGTTACTTAATGAAATTCTTCTTTAAATGAAGCATTCCACCCTTCACCCCAGAGCAGCTCAGAGTGTCAGGTTGTATCTTTTGTCCTTTCAAGAAGACGGATGGGAAAGCTGAGACAGTTGGGAATGGCTTTTGGGAAAGAGGGCTGCTCTAGCACCATAGGACGGAGGGCAAGATGCTTGCGATACAGAGAGGAAAATACCTTGGGCCACTCAGCAAAGCTCCTTCCGTCAAGCTCTGCAAGCACTTGCCTGGGATGTAGAAGGGCCTTTTCTAAAGTGTGCTTGTCACAGAACTGATGCAGATGGGGTTCTAATAGTCTAGCTTCTTTATCTCAAAGCCAGAGGACTCTGGGGCCGCATTTCCTGTAGAACTCTGGGTGGATGAGCCAACACTGCTGTGCCTGCGGTACGGTGCTTCGGCTTCTCTTTCTGTCCGGATCCACTTCCTTTATGTCCTGTCTACGGACAATGGTTCTTAATGAATGTCCCCCACGCCAGCGTTGCAGCGTTTGCTGTGCTGTCTTCTGGATAACCTTGAGCACCACAGCCACAGCCCCCGAGTTTATCAGTGGTGTCGTATACACCGTGAGCGGCTCTGCCATATCGATTCTGACTCCATCTCATCGGACTTGTGCAGTACACTGTAAATGCTTGCCAAAGTGTCTGCGCGTGTAGGAAAGGACAGAGAGGCTCAGGATGATCAAACTCATGCGGCATCAAGAGGTTTCATGAACCAAAAGGCAGATGTAAGTGGGTTTATATATTGAGTTGGTAGAGCCAGACACTTCCTGCAGCTTCTTGGTGAAATACGGCAAAATGCCAGGAGGTAGAAGCAACAGAGTCGTTGGATCCTAGAAAAAGCTGATTATTGAGTGGGCAGTATTGGCTCAGATCTTTTGGAGATTGAATGAATGTTCCTAAAATCATTCACAGATACTCCCCGTTTCCATAAAACTGAAGGAGCTACAGATCTCTGCTTAAATACTGCTTGCAACAGGAATTTGGTCATTTTTATGTGACCTTTCCCCAAATCAGGTATTTTTAGTACCTAATACATACAGGTAAATATGTCTGTAGAGAGTGGCCTTCACTGGGCATATTCTTTCTGTGTTCACTGGGCTGGAACCTAACTCTGACTCCGCCATTTGTGGATAGGATTGTTTTAGGCAGTACATTTAGCCTCCCCATGTCTCAGTTTTCTCAGCTATAAAGTAGGTATTATAATAGAATAAGTGATATATATTGTCAGCAAAGCTGAAGAGAGGGTATGGTCCTAAGCTGTTTCAGGTTGTCATTATTGTGGCTTGTTATGTTCCTCTGTTTAATACAATACCCAATGGAAACAAAGCTGAACTCAACGGTGACTGAGGAAAACCATATTGTTAACGTCATAATAGAATTCAAGTTGACAATATAAATAAAATCTCATTAGAGATGTTCTTTGAATTTAATCACTTATGGTTCTTTTCCTCTGAAAGCTTTGGTTTATATAATCTATAGGGCAACTTGTAAATAAAATGAAGACATCTCTACAGGTTACGATTATCCAGAAGCACAGGAAAAGAAGTGAGTAACAAAAGGGAGGAGCCAAGACCACTGCACACAGCTGGATTGTCCAGAGTGCATCCTTGCGTGGGTCATTAATCATCTCCTAAGACCTGAATCACACCCGAAAGCTGTGAGATCGTCCTATGGCTGCTCTCCAGATAAACTCTAAATAGCACAGAGTATATGGCTCTGAGTTCCTTCTGAACTTATTACTGATCTGCCTCTAAGCACAGCCAAAATTAAACGCCAGCTACACAAACAGTGAACCTCATTTCACTAGGACGTGTTTCCTTGGCCTCAGTGATACATCCACTCTCCTCAGGTTTTTCCAACCAGATGCCCTGGGACTGAACCATCAGGGGTGGCTGAGATTCTACAGGATGTTCTGGCACCAAGCGTGTGAGTTCTGAGAGGCACTGGAGGACCAGAACCTGGTGGACCCTATTCCTTCCTCTCACGGCTCCAGGAGCAGCTTGATGCTCCCTAAAGAATTCTGCCATTTTGTGATTTTTTTTTTTTTTTGTTTATTTTGCAGCAAAGTCTCACCGCATCACCCAATCTGGTCAAGATCTCACAATTCCCCTGCCTTAGCTTTCTGTGATTAGAAACATGCATCACCATACGCATTTATATTTTGTGTATTTTAAAAAGACATAAACTTTGAACTTATTCTCTTATACTCTTAAATATGCGTATGTGGCGGTGCATGTGCAAGTGAGGACACATACGTGCAGGACAGATGACAACACGCAAGAGTTGGTTTTAGCCTTCTACCGTGTGGGTGCCGGAATTAAACATAGGTCCACAGAGTAGGCAGCAAGCACTTTTGGCTGCTGAGCTCCCTCACTGCCTCAGTTGAATACTTAAGCTTGCTCCCCAACCTATGTCCAAGATGGTGCCTACATATTTAATGAGACAAACTTTATGGGACATGAAGGTGTGAATTTCAGAGAGAGCTCTCTATTTTTAGAACATTGGTTTTATTATTCTACAATGTCTAGAATAATACACCTACAGCCAATTTCACAATGGTAAGACTTGACAGTCATCCTAAGTAGTAACAACCACGTGTACTTGGGTGCATGAAGTTTGCACATTTGCATTTTTCCCTTGAGATTTGCTCCACACACTCACGTTGATTCAGAGCCTCTTCTTTCCCCACAGTCTGTCACCATGTTACTCCAAGAACATCTCTTCGGTCTCCAAACCACCCCCTACGTATCTTGAAAGTATACAGGAGAAAATAACTCCAGCACTGCACATGTATGCTTTATTTGAGATGTTTTTTTTAATGAAGAACTGGGAATGTAACAGTAATGCTTTCTGCTGCGCTCAGCAGTGCAGGCAATAGTCTGTGCTTTCTTTCTTTTTATTTATTAGATACTCTCTGTATTTACATTTGTAATGATATCCCCTTTGCCCACCCCTGTGTTTTCTTGATAACAAAGGTGGGGAGGTTTGAGGTGCCTCGCCATACTGATTTGAATGCAGGCAATGTGGCTTTCAAGATGAGAAGACACAGAAATCTGCAGTTTGGAAACGGATGAAATGCTCTTGCCCCAGACAAGGCTTTGGATTTATGGAAAATCCTGACTGGGCTCAGCATCCTGCTGCAGAATGTGCGAAGAAGCAAAGGTTTCTTCTATCCATCGTAGACTGACAGAAGTTATTTTCTCCTCACTCCTAGTTTGTTGGTTCCTCAGCAGGTATCCTACTGCTTTGACATCTCGAGCATATTGGGTGTATCTAAGGCAACTTCAACTTTACATGCTCTTGTTCCAGTGTCTGGGATTCCCACATAATTTTCTGGGCTCCTCCAAAGGGCTTAGGTAACTTCTCCAGCTCTGCCCTCTGTAGCACTTCAGGGTCTGGTTACTCCACTCCATTGCTGCTACTGTTCTTGGTGGTTATCCCATGGTACCGGCATCTCCAACATTCTGGAGTTTTTCACTGTAACTAGGCTTCACCAATAGCCTCCCATAGACTCCCTTCATGGTGCCAAGCCTCAATGTCTTTGCATGAACCCCTGTTTACTGGGCCACTAAGTGCAACTAAGATTTCACCTTCTCCACTTAAACCTAGTAGTATCTATTAGGACCCAAGATCAAGGCAGGACAATAACTTCTTCCACAACATTAAATGCTAGCACTGCAGCCCTAGACAATGTCATTCAGGAAACAATATCAAATGGAATTCACTCCCTTTGTTTGAGCCCAGGTTCTTGGTGACTCTTACAATTAATCTCTCTGTAATGTGAGAAGGGTTCGCTTGCTTTCATATTAAGGAGGATATAGTGCTTAGGTGCCAAATTACTTAAGGTTTCTGTAGTGGCTATTCCTGGTTGTCAACTTCACTATATCTGAAATGAACCACAATCCAGAATTGGAAGACTCACCTGTGATCCTGATCTTGAGGCTGGGAGATACAAGTTTCTGATATGGATCTTGGCATGGAGATTTTGAGGCATAGTGACTAGAAATTCCAGGCCATTAAAGCAAGGAGATCTTGGAGTTCAAGGTCATCTGGAACAAAGCAAGTTCTAGATCCAGGCATGGTGGTACACACCTTTAATCTGGGACATACTTTCTGTTGGAGACCTACTAAGGACATTGGAAGAAGAAAGGCTCTCTCTCTGCCTGCCTGCCTTGAGGGACTGAGCAACTGCTAAATCATTGGACTTCCATTCACAGCTGCTGCTGACCATTGCTGGGGAGTTGGACTACAGACTGTAAGTGACCAACAAATTCCCTTACTATATAGAGACTACCCATAAGTTATGTGACTCTAGAGAACCCTGACTAATACCACTTCCAAGTTGCAGGTCCTCAAGTTCGAGTTTAGAAAAGTAAAGTCTCATTGATACAATCACATGATGATTGACAACGGGGACTCATTTTTTAAAATGTGAGGTGAGCTTCCCTTGTGTGTGCAGTGCAGAGTACATTTATACAAATCTAGCTAGCACAGGTCCATCACTCAACAAGTCCTCCTCATACAGTCAGAACAGCAATGACACAAGAAGAGGTGAGGCTCCTCCTCACTTCACATGATACACACATTTAGGGAAGGTTTTCTCTCATAAGTACAAGGAATACTTTCTAAGATTAGTGTAATAGAAACATGAGCCAGTAACATAGCCCTTTGTTTTCAAGTATTGTGCACTTTGCACATTGTGTTTTCTACTTATACACAAATGACAGTGTGCACGTCTACTAAGTACCCTAACCCTCTCTCACACCCTACCCTGCTCATCAAACATGGAAGGAATACATTGTGTTACAACTTGGGCCTTAGAATGTGTACAAAGTATGTGGCAATTTGTTTCTACTGGATTATAATCTCATAGGATAATTGTAATCGGTGTCAATAATCACTGACTGAAGTGGTACATCATGAATGAGGACCGCACACAGTAAACAATTTAGAAGGAAGGCACACACTTCCGTGTCCATGTGTTGCCCCAGGTGGTGGGTGCAGAGTTGACTGAGGTCTTGTGTATGTCCTAATCACAAATTATTGATCACAAATACAGCAACTATTCTGAGATTTATTTTTACTAAAAACAACAGAGGATTACATGTGATATTGAATTCTGACAGTCGTTTAGGGGTTTGATATTCTCTTTATCTTATAAAAAAGAAATAAAGTTGCTCGCCTGTGGCCACTTGATTACAAATACAATCTCATGCTCATTAAGGACTGAATGAAGACTTGCCCCACCGGAGAGACAGGACCCAACGCTCTGCCCCTGGGCTGCTGACGTGAGAGTTGCAGAACCAAGTAACACTCGGGGAGCTCAGATCAAGCTGAAGCGTGCCGTTAGTATGAAACTTACCAGATTCTGAAGACTTGGCATGACAAGAAAGAATATCACCATTACATCATGTGCTCTTTGGGTGATAATAACATTTAGGAAATATTAGTGCAGATAAAATATGTTGTTAAACATTAATTTTGCTTTTTGAAAATTTCAGCCAAAATTGCAGGAAAGCAAACACATGCACAGGCCTCTTGTTGTGTTTTCAGAGCTCACGTGTGCACATTTGAAACATCTTCAATTTTTGCAGATAAACACTAACCCTGAGACCCGAGAAATTCATTTTTTCCAACCATCTTTAAAAGTCTGTAGCAGAAAAATGACAGGCAACTTTTATGATTTCTCTCTTTAGAAATCAGCAACGGGACGGGCCATGGGGTTGCCTGATTGTCACGGTTCTCTTTGTCTTTGTTTCAGGAAGGAGGCATGAAGGGAGGACTTCTTCATAGAGTCTTTGTCACTCATTCATGGCTTTAAGTGACACACACAGAACTGAGAGTGTAACTTAATGATGGGTAAGTTGCCTGGCTGTGGAAAGCCATTGTTCAATATTCAGAACATCTAACAACAACAACAACAACAACAACAACACACACACACACACCCTACCCCACACATACCAACAACTAAAACAAACAAAATGCATCTACAGCATCACTTGAAGCTCTTTGTAAGTGGTTGCTAAGGAGACAGATGAAGCAGATGAGAGATACCACATTCTATCAGCGACTTAGAACTGCAGTGCTCGCCTTTGGGGGAATTTTGTAATTTTCCTAACACATGCCACACTTGTATCTCTCCTGAAAACACCCCAGGTGTAAGAATTGGATATGAAATTCCTGGATTGGATCACATGCTGATCATCACTTACATTAGTTCCTTCTCTGAACACCACGGGTGTAATGACTGAAAATGGAGTTCCCACATTAGATCACACGCTGATCCCCAAAGGTCCTCAAGTTTGTCCTCTGTGATGCCCTTTACATTGATGGCCACGGTACTGCTTCTCCAGATTGTATCTGCACCACAGTTTGAAAACAGAGACGTTGGCCCATTCAACCCACAGCAGCTGTTTGAGATGAAATGTTCCACCTAATTCAGTAAAATGCCATCCTAAACTCTTGTTGATGTCCTTTGGCAGACAGAAATAGGGACACTTCCTACTGAGTGCTGAGTTGGACATTTTGTTTTCAGAAATAGTTTTAACCTGACTCTTGGAAGTGACAGCTTGAGGTTGAAGTACAGCTTGCCCACCATTGCCAGACAGTATCCTTTCCTGTAATCTCGATTCCTCTTATTTTTTGAAGAAAAAAAAAAGGTGACTGTATTAAGAAGAGGTTTTAATATAGATTTCAGCACAGGCATCAGGAGAGGCCAGCTCGTAAAAAGTATTACAAGCTTTATAGCAATTGCTGGTTTATTGTCTGCTCAATGTGAGAGCACATGGGGTTTCTTTAACCTTGTGATGCAGTCTCTCATGTACCAGTTATGGCTGATTAAATCATTTAATCTCGCTCCAAATACAGCTATAGACTCTGGGTCTGAGTCTTCTATGACAATGGATTCTCCAAATTTCATAATATATTATTTGCTCTTTTCTCACATGTAATGTGGGCTTGTTCCTACAAACCAAAGAAAAACAGATTCATTGCCATAAAATTGTATAAAAGACAGAATGTGACTTTCAACATCTCCTGTAATAATCATTTGCTGATAAACTGATGCAAACAGTATATGGCAATTCATTTGGTTAGGTCTTTATCTGCCCCTCGCTTACATATAACCCTTTCATTACCAGGGCTCCACTGTCTTGAAAGTATTTGTAAATGAGTTGCAGTCTGTATGAACCATTCGTTTCTTCCTTAATTATTCTCAAAGAGCAAGATGGAGACTGCTTTTCTTTATGCACATAAAACGACTCGTTTGCTCCCCATTTATGTGTGCCAAGGAATGCTGCCTTCCATTTTCTTTGTCAAATAATTCAAAGGAGAATAGGTAGTTAAGCAGATTTGTGTGTGTGTGTCTTTGAAGTTGACAAGATGCCTTTAAGTATCATGTAAGAAAATGTGCTCTTTCTGCATGGATGTTTTCTAATATTTCAATCCTTCAAACTGCAGATATTCCTGATTTGGTACTATACGTGGCTTTAAAATTTATTTTTTTAGCTAAGCATCAAAGAAAATGACTGCACTGAACTTCCCCCATGCACACGTTTCCTGAAAGGATTTGAAATAATATTATCAGGAGAACGATGGTATCCAAGAAGTGTGACTGTAGAGGGCTTGCAATAAGTGATCTTTATGGTATAGGTACGATGGAGCATCTTCCTTGAGAGAGGAGTTGAAAGACACCCAATTTATGAAAATTTCCCACCCTGGAGTTGGAATTGCTCTTGTGAGTGACTGTTGATCTCCTCACCTTGTATACATAGTGCCAAGATGTGCAAGCCCACACACCATCTGCCTTAGATGAGCCCCCTCTAGGGAGGACTCAGGAGGAGGAGTCACCTTAAGAGTAGCCCCAGAGATGCACTCCACAGAGGGACCAGAAGACTGTCTCCGAGCCATGGTGAGCACCTGCAGCTTCTGTTTGTTCTTTAGTCTCTTCTCATCTGGCACCAAGATGATCTTGGATGTAGAATGAGTTGCAAAGAATTAGTTATGTGCTATGAGCGTGATCATGTGAGGAATCATTGTGAGTTTTCAATAGTAAAGAACATAAAAATACAAATGTTTATTCCAGTAAGTATATATGAGCTATAAAATTTACATGTCCTTAGTTTATAGCATGTGCATACATATGAATGAGGGTCAGTGCATATTAAAATGATCACATGTGAATGTACTTGCTATAGCCCTTCATTCATTCCTTCTCAAGTACTAAAGATCATAGATATATAATTTTTAACCTTAAAACAAAATAAAAATTATTTAAAAAGCAAAATAAAAATATAAGTTAATGTGTATATCCTAGCAACTTTATTTGAGGACCGAGCCATCATTTCCCATAGAAATAATAACTATTTTTCTAAGAAAGATTTTTTTTCATGATAGCTGAATTCACAGTGAAGGGACATTTTTAAGGGTATATGGTCAATGGTCTAGATCCACACTGTTGTGGCTAGAACTCCTCTTCGCTTGCTTGCATGTGCGTAACCTCGCTGTGTGTCAGCCTTCCCATTTTAAAATGGTAATTTTAGTAGTGCTGTTTTGAATATCATCCACATTGATGTATTGCAAGTTCAAAAGTATATGAGGTAGATATTTACATAAACTCGAATACTTACTTATTTAACAAAACTGGCAGTAAAGCGTAAACACTTAGAAAGGTCCTAAGGTGTGGTGACAGTTCATTTGTTGAGGTCAGATAGCAATTCTGCCAGAAATATGATAGTCTTGTTTCATTCTATGAAGAAGTGCTAACCAAATATGGCAGCATAGTACATGATTATACCCATATGCATACAAAGTTGTCATTAGATACAAATGAAGGGACCCATGGCTCCAGCTGCTCATGTAATAGAGGATGGCCTTATTGGGCATCAAAGAAAAGAGAAGCCCTTGGCCCCCTGAAGGCTCAATGCCCCAGAGTAGGGGAATGCCAGGGTAGGGAGGTGGGATGGAGTTGGTGGGTGGGGGGAACACTCTCATGAAGGCAGGGGTGGGGGGAATAGGGGGATTCCAGAGAGAAAACCAGGAAAGGGGTAACATTTGAAATGTAAGGAAAGAAAATATCCAATTTAAAAAAATGATTAAAGGTAATTAGAAACAAAAACAAACAAAACATGCCCCAAAAAGACTGTTTGTACTAGTCATAGGAAAGCATATTATTTTATATTTGCCTAAAAGCATGTATAATACATATAGCATGCATATATCTTTAATTTCAATGAAATTATGCCACTTGGGATGATCTGCCTACTATAAAAAAATGAAAAAAGAAAATGCTCTTATTAAATTCCTTTTATCTTATCCTAAGTTCCCCAATGGCAAACCAAATCTTACTATCCTAAGTGTCCTGTTGATTTTAGTTTCTCATCTTCTTGAAAACCTTCCTAAAAACTGAAGAAGAATCTCATCCTTACGCAGGAATTTTCTTATCAGCATCACCCTCTAGTCTGGACTCGTCTGGTCTCTGCTGTGGGCATTCTTAGAGAGCCTTGTATTTGAGTCTTCTAAAGCTTTGCACATCACATGCAGGTACAAGAGGCTCTGGAATCCTTGAGTCAAACCCACTGCCAGGGCCTGCCTTGCCCTCTTCATTGAGGCTGTGTTTCAGAGGGTGGGCACAGCCTGACCCTGGGGGGAGCAGGTGGCTATGATTTAGGGGAAATGTGAACTATCAGGCCCGAGGAATCAGGAAACAATGAGAGATTAGAGGAGAGAGGTACAGGCTGGTTCTTAAAAGCCTCAGGAGCACATCTCATTGAGACCTTGTGGAGTAATGGTTGTCAAAATAGGAGGCTAGAACGCGTTTTATTTCTCACATTCCTTACCTGGATGCAGATATTTTAAATATGAAAGGATGTGCCATCTGGTCCTGCTGCATTGAGTCCTCTGGGGTGACCTGTTTTCACTTTTACTTACTCTCCTTGTCCTTTTGTCTCTTCCTGCTGTCCTTCTGTGTGCTCCACCAGGATTAACCTCAAATGCTGTCCTTGGGCATTTTTTTTTTCCTCTTCTGATACTGTTCCCTTCCATCTTCCTGAAAACAGTCGGTGCTACTTCTGTTTCGCTTTGTGTGCTGCGGCACCAGCTAGTTCACCTGACCTGACAACTCAGATTCCGACAAAAGTATTGCCTGTTTCTCAGTCTCTCCAGGCTTCTGGTGGTTTGTGACTTTTCCCCTTGTCCCTTGGAGCGTTACTCAAACCACTAACAGGCAAAGTTTGAATCTAAATAGTTGTATTATATGATTTCCTTGTTAGGGAAAGCCAACATTGTAATACAATTAGTTTTTTTTAAGATTCATTTTATTATTTTATTATGAATATGTGTGGGGGTCTGTGTGTAGTTTTTTGTACATGAGTACCAGAACCTGCAGAGCCCAGAGGTGTCACATCCCTTTGGGGCTGGAGGTGCAGACAGTTGTGACCCATTTAATGTGAATGCTGGGAACTTAGGTCCTCTTCAGGATGGATATTCACTAGTGAGCTCTGAGCCGTCTCTCCAGCTCCATGTTCAACAACTTCTAGTACTGCAACTAAAGACACAGGAAGGCAAGCTGCCCTGAGTTGGATGAATACCTTCCTTTTGTCCAATATGTCTTTGCATAGATTTGTTTTATGATTCCTAGTTCAATCACCTGGCACCATCTGAGTACAGGGAACTGATAATTTTACTATCATTCTTTACAACTCTTTCTCTGACCTAAAGAAGATAGATCCTCTTCTCACTTTTCTTGATAGCATCATCATGGGATCTTCAGTGCACATCAGCTGATTTCACCTTTCCCCCCATATATCCAAATGTGGTAATTAGTTAAGGGAGATTAGATTCCCACAAATTCGGTTTTTTTTTTTTTTTTTTGAATGCATGTGTCTCCTTCTAATACTGAACTCCAGTGTCGGTGATCTCAAGATCTCAAGGCTACCGAGACGGCATAGGGTTGTCTATGACTAAGAAAATCTTACTGAGTTTTGTTGGCATTATGGTATCCCCGGCATCATAATAGCCAGATGATAGTACTGCTTGAACCAGTGGAAGATTGCAACACAGATTCACAGATGTAATCTCTTTCCTCTGTAAACAGCTCATAGTCCCTTCATAGGATGCCCACCCTCAAAATTAAGGAGAAGCCACTATCTTTTCTGTCCTGCTTCTGATGCCTAGACGTTTGTCTCCTAGTCTCTTCCTACCTTTTCCTGAACTGTCGATTACTCATGATATTTAGCTCAAAATCTTAGCACCAGTACTTGAGTCCTTCTCTGTGTCTCACATCATCTTGCCAGTGAAATGAATAACACCCCGCTACAGACATGTGATAAAGGACAACGGATTCTACAACAGAAGGAGTATAGACTGTCATCACCCATCCCACATGATAAGTCAAGAGATCTTTACTCATTTTGGACAAAGAGTTAAGCTCCTCTAACGAAACAGAACCACTGGGGTGTATAGAAGTTTAAAAGGAGATTTACTAGGGGAATTGTTCCCAGTTATTATGGTGGCTGAGAAGTGTCACCACTGACCTTCTGCAAGGTAAGGTATCATGGAAAACTGATGCTTCGGTTCAGACTGAATCCACAGACCTGTGCATTGGGAGAGCCAATGGTTTAATTCTCAATTTAAACTCAAAGTCCTAGGACATCAGGAGTCATTGGTGCTGGAATCTAAAATCCCAACACGCTGCTTGCTAGGAGACAAGATCAGAGGGAAATGGAGGTTTCCTCCGTAGATAAGAGGACATACCTCCAACTTCCTTTTCTCTGAGCCCTCAGCAGGTTAGCTGGAGCCCATCAATACCACTGAAGGAATGGCATCCTTACTCAGTCCACTAACTCCAATGTTAATTTCCCCCAGAAACACTACATAAAGACACCTACAAATACTGTTTTGCCAACTGTCTTGATATCCTTTAGCCCAGTTAAGATAGAATATAAGATTAGCCATCAAATTGGCTGAGTGTAGCATTTATTTGGCTCAGGACATTTAAGGTTTTTTTTTTTTTTTTTTTTTTTTTTTTTTTTTTGTTTTGTTTTTTTTTAATGTAAGCAAAATTTATCTGCTCTAGAATCAATTCCCTGTGACCATTAAGTGCCTAGAAGTAAGCTGTATCTTCAGACTGAACTTTCTACAAGTTGACTGACTTATGTTAGCTTCAGAGATATAGATAGGTTGGAATATTGCAGTTCCAGAGCTTGCATACAATTCATCTTGGGCTATCTCTAGCCCTTTAAATAGCCATATCTTGCCCGCCCTGTGTCAGACCTAACATCCTGTGACTAACAAATAAAAATCTTTTTGGAATATGCTCCCAAAGCTCTATATCCCACCAACAAATGGCTAAGAAAGTTACCAGATATCATCTGAGGTATAGCTGAGATGTTGTGGTTGGGAGTAATTCTCTCCTTTGATGTTTCTACCAATGGATTCAAAAAGTATCTTGATTTATATTTTTTTTTCTTTGTCCTATTATTAAAAGACCTTCATGGAATGACTTCCATGTTGGAATGTGGAATTTGGAGTGACCTAAATCTGTCTTCCTGGCCCCTGCTCATTCAAATTTGTCTCCAGAAAAAAATTCTCTTTCCCCATTTGAGGTGTTTTTGCATTGACAGTTATGGTACCCAACATGGGGCTCCAAGCATCTCCCCTCTTCATAGGAGGAGTCACTTGGGTGGAAACAAGATGCAAGTGCCATTCCATTGAATCAAAACTATCTGGCATTAGATCTTTAGGTGGACTGCCGTGAATTCTTACCCAGAATCTCTTGGACCTTTTTAGCCAACAGGCCATTTAGGTATTCTGGCCTGGTTATTTAGGCATCTCATTTGGCCTCTACCTTTTTTGGTTTTGGTTTCTTTCAAAGGGTTTGGTTGAAGATTCTATTTTGTTCATGTGGTTTGGAAATTGTTTCTTCTGCTGTGATTAAAAACAATAGTACAACAACAACAAAACCCCCCAAACAAATATTAACCAAATAAACAAAAATAAAAATGGCCAAGCAATGTATAGAATGACTTTATTTTTGTCTTATGGTTTCAGAGGTTTAGAGGGCATGGTGAAGTGAAGGCAGCAGGCAGCAGGCAGCCATGGGAATTGGAATAGTGGCTGAGAACTCACATCATAATCATAGGTAGAAGGTAGGGAAAACTAAGTTGAAATCTTTTGAAACCCCAAAGTTTGCTGCTCCCGGTGACATAGTTCCTCCAAACCTCCTAATCCCCTTTCCCTACACACAACCAGCAACTGACATCCGAGTATTCAAATTCCTCAGTTATGTGGGACATCTCATTCAAACTACCGCAGAAGGATTTTGGTCTAGACGTTTGGTTTGTTTATTTATTTTCTTGCTCTCGGATCCCCAAACATGTTTCAGATTCTGACTCTGGCTTGTTTGCGGCTTCTCTCTGCTTTTAGAAGTTTTTCCATTTTGATCTCTATTGGGGATTTTCTTTGCCTTTGGAACACTCTGCTTTATTACCACTTGATCTTTGTCTATGGGCTCTTCCTCAAATACCTAATTCTGCATTTTTTTTTCAGTAGCTTCTTCTACTTGTTGCTACTCTGTCAGGCCTTTAGCTTAGGAATCATAGGATTGCTTGATTATAAAGACTCCAGAGAAAAGAATCATTTGTTTCCTCCAGCTTTCTAGGGTAGAGGTATCTAGGGGACTCCCACACATGCGAAGTCATGTAAGTTAACAAACTTGCTCTGTTGCTGGTTCACAAAGAACCTTATTGGTTCATCCACAATGACACAAACATGGGTTTGATCAGCTAGTGTCATGCGCACCCCAGGTTTCTATAAATGTGCAGAATAACCCCAAGATCCTAGGAAAACTAAGAAAGCAAATACCCCAAACAACATATAAACCTGATCCAAAATACATATCACCAGCTATTGTGAGGAAGCTCAGAATGTCCAGGAAGGAAGGAAAAACACGAGGCTTCTGAAAAGGACGAAGTATGTGAGGATAAATTACTATCAGATGTTCCAGCTGGATTTATGTGTGATAATTATGGACTTCCAGTTAGCAAGACTATAGAAAAATGACGCAATCAAGCCACCAACGACTTGGCTTCATGGTTCTTTCAAAAGAGAATATTTGCTTTTTCAGAATTGGTAGTTTGGTGTACAAAAACTAGAAGTCCTGGGCAATGAAACAAAAGATAAAGACTGGGTAGCCTGTTTCAATTGGAATGTAAAAATCATCCAGCAACAAAGAGAAGAAAGGCCAAAAGGTGGATGCCTTAATCCTTCTTAGAAGGGAGAACAAAACAATCATGGGAGGAAATAAAGGGACAAATAGAGGAGCAGGGATTGGAGAAACAATCATCCAGAGACTGCCTCACCTGGGAATCCATTCCATGTGCAGCCACCAAACCCACACACTATTGCAGATGCCAAGTAGTGCTTACTGGCAGGAACCTGATATGGAAGCCTCCTCAGAGGCTCTGTCAGAGCCATACTGATACAGAGGAGGATGCTTGCAGCTAACTGTCAGACTGAACATGGGGACCCCAATGAAGGAGCTATGAGAAAGCACTGAAGGAGATGAAAGGGTTTGCAACCCCATGGAAGAATAAAATTATCAACTAACGAAAACCACCACATCTAATAGAGACTAAAATACCACCAATAAGTTAGCATGGAGAGACCCATGGCTTCAGGTGCATGTGTAGCAGAGAATGGCATTCTCTGGCATCAATGGGAGGAGAAGGCTTTGGTCCAGTGAAGGGTTATTTTCCCAGTGTAGGGGAATGCCAAGGCACTGAGGTGGAAGAGGGAGGTTGGGAGAGGGAGCACCTTTAAGAAGGTAATGGGAGGAGGAGGGGGGATGGGACTGGGGGAAAGGGGATAACATCTAAAATGTAAATACAGAGAATATCCAATTTTAAAAAAAATAACAAAAAAATCATCTAGCTAAAAGAAAGAAAAAAAAATCCCCAATCAGTAAAAGTTAATATGAACTTTAAAAACTACATGTTAGTCAAAGGCAGACATTAAAAATAAATAAAATGAAAGACTGTTAAAGGTCCTAGGAATAAACTGTGAGCATAAACCCATACTCTGCTCTCCTTCTGTGACCTTGCTTGATCTCCTAACAGAGGAACATTTTGTATCAAAGAACAATATGATGGCCCAAGAGCCAAAGCCCCTCAAGCTTAGTGGAACCCTTCAGGCTGCTAAGGATGACTACGTGGGGCTGTGTCTCTGCCACACACTGCTGGGACTTCTGACAGCTGAAACATTGTTGGGGGTTTTCCCTGCTGGTCTGGGCTGTCAGTCATAGCTTACATGTTACCTCGGGTCCCTTTGCTTTTGTTTTTTCCTTGCTAGGACCCATCTAGTGTTTGTTAAATGCCAGAGGCACCAAAACAGAACTCCTCTTGGCTCATCCATACCTTGCTCCTGGGTCTAAGGGACCAGTACATGGATTTACTGGAGGATTTCACAGGATCTGATTTCCCCACCTGTCCTAAGGATGCCTCCTACCTCCAAGGGGACAACTTGAGACACAGTGGAGATCTGCTATCAAAGCAGCGCCTTACCAGTACCTGCTTCCATTCTTAACTTGGTGGTAAAGGCACCTTTTGCTTCCTAAATTCCCTGCATGTCTTCTCTGCTTTCTGTAAATCAAGTTGTTTAAAGGGCATGGGGTGTGTGTGGGGGGGAGATGTGGGAGAGAGGGGTATGCCAGATTCCCTCCCCTCTATATTTTAAAAAAGAACTTGACTTATGTAACTTTTGAAGTCAAAATAAATAGATTTTAATTCCATATATTTTTGTTTTATGAGCGGTTAAAAAAACGAAGTAGCTATTCACATATTAGTAGTGAACAAATGCTGGGTAAACGTCTGTCTCCAACAGGCCTTTGTTGAATAATTTAAGATCAGAGACAGGCCAGTATTGCCAGATCTGAGAAAGAAACTGTATTCCAAATGGACACTGGGCCAGTAGATGCCTGATCCAAAAACATACAACTTTTCTTCCTTCCCTTCCCTTCCCTTTTCTTCTCCTTCCCGTCCCGTTCCGTCCCGTTCCATTCTGTCCCATCCCTGCCTTTTTTCTTTTAGATATAAAAGCAAGCATAGGAAATTTAACTTCACCTCATGATAAATCAAAAGAGAAAAAAAGCAAAACAGAACAAAACAATATTTCCTTAAAGTTACATTGAAAAACAAAAAGCGATTTCACTATTCAGCTGTTCAGAAGAGCAAAGGCTGCTAAGTGATCATGACAAATACCTTCTGATTTTTTATGTTGCTACGCCTTGTCATAACTTAAAAGGAATCAGGCTATACAATTTCAATTTCTTTTTTTAAAAAATTGGGTGCCCCTTCGTTTTAGAGAGTTGTATTCATGTATTTGTGCCAAATTTTAATACATTGTATCCATGTCCCGTTTTAGTATTATTGATTTATTGTGTGTTGAAGTGATCATTTTATTTTTGGGAAAATCCAATTAAATTGTGCATTTTCAGATTTATATTAGAATAGCATTATATGTTATATATAATATATTATATACATAGACATATAATACATAAATATATAATATAAATACGTGGGCAATGAATTCGAAGGCCTGACAGATACACATCGTCTTATTAACAGGTATTCTCAATGTCTTAAAAACATTAAGATGGTATATTTTCATCTATCAAGTGTTTCATAAAGCCTTACAATGCTAATTCTTTATGTGAGAAAACACTCTTTAGAGCCACACTGTCTATATGTGCTTATGGATTTTATTGCCTAGTATGTTAAGTGTTCATGAAAATCAATGTTGTTAAATTAGCCCAGCTTGATTTTGGCTCATAGCAAGATGAAAATTCTAAGAGGAAAAAGTCCCAGCTTCAGTTGTCTGTCTCAACAACTTAAGGTTGGCCATATGTCCAGGATGCCAATCAAAGGGACGAGGATCGTACGTTTAATCAATGTGACCACTTAGATAAAACAAGTAAAGATGGCTAATGGTCCTAGATTTGTCTTTGGGAGAATTGATATGAGTTTTAAAATTTAATATTCTTAAAAAGAATTTTAAAGGTCAAGATATACATAAAATTATATAGTTCTTCTCAAAATGTTTTCTCCTTGATTCTTGTCTCGGTTTGAGCTCAACAACCACAGCTTGCTGGTGTTAATTAATTGTAAAAGATGATTATGTCTGCTTCAGGATATTTTCTTCCTTCTGCTTGCTCTCTTCTCAGACACCCTGACTGCAGCTTCCTCTTTAATCCTTTTAAAAAATGAATGTCTTTGTCCAAGGCACTAAACTCTATCCCAAGGATTAAGAGGGTGACTTATCTCTGTGTCTTTTGGTGTGTGTATATATGTACACATATGTCCATATAAACATATAAGGGTTTTAATGATATTTTTTTATCAGCACTGCCTCTTAAAATAAACAAATTAGGGTTTGTGTCTAGTCATATTGTATATTATTATTCCATGTTTGGGTGATATCCCTGGGAGACCTGCTCTTTCCTGAAGGGAAAGATGTGGGGACTGAGAGGAGGGGAGGGGAGGAAAGCTGTGGTCAGGCTGTGATAATATACAAGAGAAGAATAAAAAAAAATGGTCCATATTTTTACCAGGCCTATGAAAGATACATTTCTAAACCTTGTCTTACATGTCATCTTAAAAATTGCTTAAAGACTTAAAGGCATGTTTTAAACTTTGCAGATAATCCTGATATGTTACATTATTGTAATACGTTTGAAACTATTACTTATTTCTGTATTTTGAATTTTGAAGAAAGAAAAAAATTAGTTTAGGTGAAAAAAACTTGTCAAATTATTGACATACTACAAAGGTAAGCTAGTAGTCTTAACAAAAACATAAAACAAACAAACAAAAAAAAAACAGATAAAGTAAAAAGACGTCTGATGTCATCCCTCTCTGGATGCTCATAAACCCTGTTGAGAAGTGAGTACTTTTTAAAAACCAAAACAATTTCAAAGAGTCTGCTATAATGACTTAAATATTTAACAAATAATTAATTTAAACTGATTTTTAAAAGATTATTAATGTGATTTACCTTTATTTATAACTATTAGATATTTAATACTATATATACATCATGTTTTATATAGCTTTCTGAATCTTCATTCAAATCCCTATTAAAAGATTTTCTAAACTATATAATAAGAAGAATGACAATAATAATATAAAGAAATCCATCAAGTTTTTAGAATGAGATACAGAGGCTATAGGCATAAGCCATATTTTTGGCAAAAAAAGATAGGAAAAGAATAATGCTTTCGATGAACAAAGACTTCATATAGTATGGTAAAGGTTGTTCCAGCGGAAATAAATAAAAATGTCCTATTAGATTATATGGTAGGAAGTTTGCAAAACTTGAAATTTAATAGGCCTATGCAGATACAGCTAAGATGGTTGGAATATAAAGGTTATTACCTTTCTAAAATTATTTTCTATTGGTTATTTGGGAATATCACACCATGCACTAACCAGTCTTCTCTTGTCTGATCCTCCTCCCCAGTGAGGCCCCCCTAAAATCATGAAGAAACGAGAAAAGGGGAAAAATGAAAAACAGACTCCAAACAAAACTCCACAAAGAGTCCATTTTGTGTCTCCAAATACTGGGGCCTGGTTAAGTTCACTCTCAAGGGAGGAAGGGTCTCCCTCTGGCCCTGTCCAAGGCAGAAGCTGTCAGCTGAGGAAAACTGTGGCTGGCGAAAGGCTGGGACAAAACACCCCTGAGATTTACATAGGGATGAGCAATTTTTCTCAACCGCCACAGGGAGAATATCTATTGTTCTGATCCTTTGATAAAAACCCATTTCTATTTAAGGTGTTGACTAGGGGAATTGGTGGAGTACAATAAACTACATTAACTATCATGTTAAACAGAAAGAGCTGGGCAGTGTCCGCACACGCCTTTAATTCCAACACTAAGGGGGCAGAGGCAGGCAGATATCTGTGAGTTCGAAACCAACATGGTCCATAAAGTGAGTTCCAGTACAGCCAAGGATACACAGCGAAACCTTGTCTTGGAAAAAAAAGTGATAATCAAAGTCATTATCTTGTGAAATTAATACATGATAATTAAAAGATCTTTAAATTGTGTTAAATTTCTTTGAATAACAGTTTTGTTTTTGATGTAAAATCTTACTTATGCAAATTAATTCCTATTTTATTTTTGATGCTATTATAAATACACAGATGAAAGTGTTGTGTATTTCCATATTTGTCATATATATACATATATATATGGATATGGATATAGGTATATATTTTATGAAGACATGTTGAAATCTTATTAGTGTAAGAGATTTGGCACTCCTAAAGATTTTCTAAATACAAAGTCAAGCCTTCTTTGGCTTCTTCCTTTATAACCTAATACCCCCTCTCCATTTTTTCTTGCCTGAATTTCTCAGCTAGGAAGTAAAGTGCACCGAGAAAAGACATAAATAATAGGGAATGTTGTCTTGTTTCTGATCTTTGAAAGTTTCCAGCCTTTTCCTGGGGGAGCTTAGCGTTAGCTGTGTTGTTCACGAGAGTCCTTACCATGCTGAGGAGTGTGTGTGTGTGTGTGTGTGTGTGTGTGTGTGTGTGTGTGAGTGTGTGTTACCTTTAAGGCTAAACATTCTGGAGTCTCTAATTACCTGCACCTTGACCAGTTGTGAGTCACTGTGTCTCCTGCAATTAGAAGCTCTCAGATGAGGGATGAAAGATGAATTGATCTTTGGGTACAAGGATAAATTATTAGTAATTAGTTTATGCTGTGTTCTTTTCGCAGCACAATAGGAGTGGGTTCTCCCCGAGAACTGACCTGTCCAGCCATAGACTCTTAGCTTGGTAATGGTGCCAGGTACGGGTTCCATCTTATGACGTGGGACTTACAACCAATCAGAAAGCAGATAGTTACTCCCATGATGATTATGGCTTCGTTACAGCAGTGGTTGGGTCTCACCACTATTGTAGCCTCATACAACTGATGGTCCTCACAACTCTTTCAGGATATTTTCTTCACGAAAGGCTATGAGTCTTATATTATGTATTTTTCACCATCTTTTCACTATCTACTGCTATAACCGTGGGGGTTTTATTTACTTATTTTTGTCTTTTATTCTGATGGGATGGCATACTATAACAAGTGGCTCAGTTTTACATCCCAGGGGTATATTTTAATTAGTCATGATGTGCTATTATTTTAAGGTATTAGTTTGTTCTGTCTCGTTCTACATTCCTGTCGTCACTGGAATGAGATGGCCTCTCGTTTGCCTTCATTTATGTTGTCTGTACTTTTATCAGAATTAGGCTGGCTCCACGGAAGAAAGTTGGTATCTTCCCTCTTTCCTGTTTTTCGAAAGAGTTTATGAAGAATCTGTGTTAATTCCTTTTTAGCCGTCTAGTAGAGCTCACGAGGAAAGTTAACCAATACATGAATTTTACGTGTGAGAGAGGGATTTAAAAAAAAACAAAAACATACTAACCTAATTTCTTGTCATCGATCTGTAGACATACACTGATTGTTTGATTAGCAACCTGAGTCAGTATTTACACTTTCTATTTGTAGAAATGTGTTAATTTATATGCACATTCGGTCTGTAAGTAGGCAACTGTTCCCAGTACTTCCGTAAGAATCTTTGTGACTTCTGAAAGGACAGCGCTAATGTTCTCTCTCATCCCTTACCTCTGTAATTGGAGACTTGTCATTTTTGCTTGGCCGGATGATCTGAAGCTCTGCCAATCACGTATTGATGTTTTTTGGTGGAGGTTCCCAAGGCTTTTGGAGCTAGTAATTTTTGGGCTCACCGCCAAATGCCCTGCAGTGGTGTTAGCGGTATCCTCCGCCTTCGGCCAGCCAGCTTCTCCTTCGCTCCGCCTGGTACTTCTTGCTTGTGCAGAGTCTAAAGGCAAACTCAAGCTGAGCTCTCAGGAGCTGTTTGTTCTCTTCTGGTTACCCACAGGCCTTGGAGAAGTCCACGTTACACATCTCCAAATTCTGCGGAAACTTTTCTTCATATTCAGTCGCCTCTCACGGTTGTCAGCCAGGGCCTATCAGGGAAAGGGGGTTTGTGCCGGGGGAGCTCTGGGTCATGTCAAGTACCTGCACTTTCAGTGGAAAACTCCAAGGAATTACTGTGAAAATGTGACAGTTCACTGGGATTAGGGCTCGGAACCCCTGGTGTCCCTGCTAGCACAGCTGTGTCTCCAGGTATGGCGAGCCTGTTGTTTCCCCAGGATTTCTGGCTATTGTTACAGTTGTTAAAACTGCTTCAGGGCTCAAGAAGTGTTGGCTGGGAAGGTTTGGAACCACGGAGAAACTACACTTACTAAGATTTGCTGGAATGCATGTTCTCCAGGTTGCTATAAAGTTTGGTTAGTTTCTAGAGTTCAAAAAAAGGGAGGGGGAGTAATTTCTGGCTAATTTTTCAAGTGTTTCATTACTTCCACAGAATTGGGGGTGAGCATCGTCTTTATTTGGCCATTTCCACCGTTTTCGTCAAGTCTTTCGATTCTGATTGAAACAACAGTGGATAGGACCTTTCCTGGTTGGTGTAACAGGAAAAAAACTCCCTCCTCCACCTGTACATTCCTTTACCTCGTTACTGGGGCCTTTTAAATCTCACAATTCTGTTCGGAAGGTGACACCCCCGGACACACACACACACACACACACACACACACACACACACACACTCACACTCCTTAGTGTCTCTGTTAAGGAACTCGGGAGCACTGAGACACTGCCCAGGACAGCTGTTCTCACATCCTTTCAGCTCCAGTCCCAGCTTTGCAGTTTTCTCTCCTCATCCTCTGGCCTCCAGGGCTCTAGCCTGGGCTCCTTGCTGGAATTCTGTAAGCCTAGACAGGAAGTCCTTACTGTCCCTGTGTCTCTAGTGTCCCGCTGGTCCTCAGCGGGTCCTTGAAAGGTTTAAGCCTTATTTCATACCTCCCGTTCCTTGTTTATCTTGGTTGCTATTCAATAAAAGCAAAGGCTTTCAGATTGGAGCCCAGAGAGCTTTGGATAGTGTACAGAGACAGAGGGTCCTGGGAAAGGCTGCAGGGGTAAATCTTCACAGTACAACCACTGATCGGACCTGCTGGGTTGTTATCCACTTTATTAAATCTCCCAGTCAGACTTTTAGATAAAGTGCTTTTTAATAAAAGAAGAAGTTTGAAAATTACCTTTACAAAAAAAAATTTTTTTTTAAAAAAGGACATAGACAACATCCCATGACTAGACTATCACTGTTCCCTGGTTTCAAGCTGCAGGATTCTCTAACACCGTAAAAAGACAAACTTTTCATACAGTTAAGGAAATGAAAACACAGGGAAGTGGTAAGATATCAGCATGGCTGGGTCTAACACAGCGTTAATAAGCAGCTCTTTTGAGAATAGCATATAGTTCTCTGCCATGGTAGTGCTGAAAAGGGAATACTAGTCCATTTTCTGTTGAACAAAACCACATGAAAGAACACTTATGGTATGTGCTCACTTATAAGAGGATACTAGTCCTGCCCCCCCCCCCCCACAAAAAAGCTCAGAATACCCAAGAAACCATCCACAAAACTTATGAAGCTCAAAAAGAAGGAAGACAAGAATGTGGATGCCTCAGTCCTTCTTAGAAGGGAACACAAAACACGGAGAAATACAAGGTCAAATAGAGAAGCAGGGATTGAAGAAAAGATCTACAGAGGCTGCTTCACCCGGAGAACCACCCCATATGCAGCCACCAAACCCAAACACTATTGGTGATGTCAAGAAGTGTTTACCAGTAGGAACCAGACGTGATGTCTCCTCAGAGACTCTCCCAGACTCACACAGATATAGATGAGGATGCTTGCAGCTAAACATCAGACTGAACACAGGGATCCCATTGAAAGAGCTAGAGAAAGGACTGAAATAGCAGAAGGGTTTGCACCCTCATGGGAAGAACAACATCATCAACAGCCAAGGCACTGAGGTGGAGAGGGAGATTGGGAGAGGGAGCACCTTCATGGAAGCAAGTTGAGGGGGAGGAGGGAGGGCAGCATGGGGAGAGTATAACATTTAAAATGTAAATGCAGAGAATATCCAATAAAATTGAAAAAACCCACATAATACAGTAGATTCTAAGGGAAGTAGGTTTTATTTAGGCTCTGCTATTCTGCCTAAGATTAAGGAGCCTGTGCAGGATAGATAAGTGTTTACTTGACACAAGCCAAGATCATCTGAGAAGGGCCAGGCTGTAGGCAAGCATGTAGGATATTTTCTTAATTAGTGGTTGATAGGGAGGGCCCAGCCCATTGTAGGTGATGCCATCCCTGGCTGGGAATCCTGGATTCTCTTAGAAAGCAGGCTGAGCAGACCTGAGGAACAAGCCAGTAAGCAGCACCTCTCCGTGATATCTGCATCAGCTCCTGTCTCTACGTTCATGCTCTGAATCCCTCCAGTGACGAACAATGATGTGGAAGTATAAACCAAATGAATCCTTTCCCCACCAAGTTATTTTGGTAATGATGGCATTTAATCGCAGGGATAGGAACCCCAAGACAAGGCAACGTCTGCTGATGGCCTAGAAAATGCAATACATGAAACTAAGGTCAAGATATGTGTATGGCCTCTCCCTGTTCTTATGAAGCTACCAACATGCATTAAGGACGCCTTACCTCAGGGAGTTTATCCATTTTACTCTTTACTCTGAGCCCTATGGTGATATTCAGCTTCCATCTCTTGATATCCACAATGGAGATGCAATATAAACACACTGTATTTGACATACATAGCACACAAAGACAATTAGTGTTTTCCCAGCTTAAAGTCTTTTGAAAGACATCTCACCTTAGGCACACACTAATATTCCTTACTCCTCCTACTGAATGTTTTCTTGTATTGGGCTGAGAGTTAGGAAGATGCCACTAAATCTTCTCATGAGCACTTGTTTTAGTCAGTCTCTGTTTGTATCTTAGCTATGATCTTTAAAACTCAGTGCTGTTTGGCTTGGCTTAGACTACAGATGAACTCTCCAACCTTCCTAGTCAGCAATTTCTCTCTGGTCCAGTAACCTGCACCCAAGGGTATGTGTTTTCCAAGCATTACCATGGCTGTCTACCTCTGCTCTTTTACTCGGATGTAAAACAAATAGAGTGGAAAGACGCCAAAACAATGTGATAAAAATACATCTACCCAGTCATTCTTTGGAGCCATCATTGAGACCAGTTCATACTTGAATCAAGAGGATCCTATCTGTCCCTCTCCCTCTTCCCTCCAGCCCACCTGAAAGAGACCCTGGCAGACCTGAAATTCACATGCCTGCATCACTTTAGAAATTGAAATGTTTGTTAATAGATTTGGTCATTAAGAAGACAAGTGTAGTTATCCCCACTGTCACTGTCGATCAGGTTACACGTATGTGTGTCTGGTTGTTCTTTTCATAGCAAACATTATTATTATCATGTTTCCACTGTGGGTCTTTTTCTCAAATAAGTCTTGCTTTATGATTATATTATTATGTGTTTTTTTTATAACTTCTTCCTCCGCCATTATTCTAAAAGATGTACTGGCATTCATGCAAATATTATAAGCACCGAGGGTGGAATAAATTGCTACACTAAAAGTATATGAGCTGGTTAACTTGTTCCTCACATCTTAAAGACTTTCCTTCTATAGGTGAAATTGCTAGGTGGCTTTTATGAAACGAATTGTTCCAATATAGGTATGAAAGTGTTAATACAAATAAACTCAAGGCCACAAACTTTCTGTCCCCAAGAAAGTATCATTTGTCATTATAAACACCCTCTTGGAGATGTCCTTAGTGAAAGGAGAATGGAGCATTATTTCTGCCAACAGTCTTGGCTTTATTTGTTGCATTGAAGTTTCTTGACTCTCAGCCCATAAGAAGAGCAAAGTAGACCCCAGGGTAAAGGACATTTTCCTTTTTCATATTACCTTGGTTTTCTGCTTTTCTATTCTATCTCTCCAGGGACAAAAAGGTCCTGTCCCTGAGCTGCACCCTTGGCCCGTGTTTGGTTGCTATTACTACACTTTCCCATCAGTCTCGCTTGCTTTCTGGTTGGCCTCCTCCTAATTTTACTGCTGCTCACGGATTCACCCTCTCCTTGCTCTTAGCTCAAGAGGATTCCTCCTTAGGCAATCCTCGTGTGGTTTGTCACCTTACAAGTGTAACAGTCATTTATCTTCTAGGTGTAATGGGCACTTAGAAGTCACCTTTGCCAAGAGAGCATTAAGTCCTCACTAGGGTCCATAAGTGGGCTAAGGGCACACTGCCATCTATCTGTCTTGCTCATTTTCTCTCTCCTCATGGCTGAAGCAAGAAAGATAAGTTATTCTCTTTAACTTGCGTTCATTTCTATGTCAAGATAATCAATGCACTAATGTTGTATCTAGCCACTTTGCTGAAGGTGATTATCTGCTGTAGGAGTTCTCTGGTAGAGTTTTTGTAGTCACTTATGTATACTACCTGATATGCAAATAGCAATACATTGACTTCTTTCTTTCCAATTTATATCCCCTTTATCTGACTTATTGCTCTAGCAAAAACTTCAAGTACTATATTTATTAGATATGGGGGTGGTGGGAAATAAGGAGATTGTCTTCTCCCTGATTTTGTTGGAGTTCTTTAGGTTTCTTCCCATTTAACTTGATGTTGACTATTGGCTTGCTGTATATTGCTTTTATTATGTTTGGGTATGTATGTTCCTTATATCTCTGATCTCTCTAAGACTTTTATTATGAAGGGGTGTTGGATTTTGTCAAAGGCTTTTTCAGTTTGTTTGCATGACGGATTATGTTGATGTATTTTCCCGTGTTGAACAATCTCTGCCTCTGTGGGATGATGCTTACTTGATCATAATTGAACTGGCTTATTTTCTCAAAGAACCAACTCTTTGTTTCATTCATTTTTTTTTTTTTTTTTTGGTATTGGTCTCTTTGTTTCTATTTTATTTATTTTATTCCTAAGTTTTCAGGCAAATCATTCTGAGTGAGGTAATCCAGACCCAGAAAGACAAACATGGTATGTACTCATTTATAAATGGATATTAGTCATAAAGTATAGGATGACCATGCTACAAATTGCAGACTCAAAGAATCTAAGTAACAAGGGGCCCCAAGGAAGACTGATTGAATCTCACTGAGAAGGGGAATAGATTAGATATGCGTGGGGAGTGAAAGAGGACAGGGACTGGATGGGAGAGGGGTGTGGATGGGGACAGGAAGGATGGGTTAGAGGAGGGTGAAGAGGATGGAGAGTACTGTGAGAAAAAACTGGATTGGGAGAGCCTATCTCTGAAAGGAGCGAAAACCTAGGACAATGGAAACTCCCAGGAATCCGAGGGTGACCAGCGCTAAGACTCCTTATGGAGCTTGAATCACCCGTCTCCAATAACCAGGAAGGATTTCCAATGGAGGGATGAGAGCGCCAGCAGTGCCATGTGATCCCCTGACACGGTTAATGGTACTCTGCTATACCTGCAGACATGAGCCTATCATAATTGTCATCAGAGAGACTTCACCCAGCAACTGATGGAAACTGATGCAGAAGTGGAGCTTAGGGAATCCCATGGGAGAGAGGGAGAAGAATGACGGAAGGGACCAGCAGGGTCATGGACATCACAGGAAAGCCTACAGATAAAAGATAAGCAATGTGGATGCGGACCTCCTCTTAACTTAGGGTGCCGATCTTTGAGTGTGAGGCCATACCCTGCAGCAGAAGTGACTATCTTGTAGAAATCTAATAGCCTTCTCTTAGCTAATGAAAGCCATTTCCAGTTAAAGTTATTAACAAACTATCAACATTGATGCAGGGCTGGGGCTAAGACAACGATGCCAGACATTTCATTTTAGCAGAACTTCCAAATTCTGCATGTCTCACACCATCTTTTAACCCAACAGCCCATAATCTTGCCATGAAGTTGGATCAAGAGTCTCTGGATCTCTTTATTTTCTCTTCTCAATGTGGCCACATTGTTTGACTCTATCTGTATCTCACTACCATTCATTTGTTTGCTTTAATCAGCAGATTGGGACTGCTGGCTCAGCCTACTCTCTAGGGACTTCATCCATAAAACCCTGGTACTATGATTATCAGCAAGTCACTTGTCACCTTCCTAGCAACAGCTCCCTTGACTACCTATCCCTCTTCCCCCAAGTCCACCTTTTTACTTCTATTGTGCTCTACTTTTCTCTGGAATATTTATTTCAGTGACAGTACATATCCATTCCCTATTAACCAGCCCCTCTCATTTGAACACAAAGATAATAAGGTCAGTGATTACTAACGGAAATCTTATAATGTCCAATTTTTGAATGAATACATAATTATTATATCATGTTTCATGTTCTTAATCATTTTAAGTAAGAATAAACTTCTGTAAACTCAAACATGAACAGGAGATGAAGTCTACCTCATGAAAAACTAAAACACAGATTTGCTCAAAGCATGAATGAACGATGTTTCTACTAGAAGCTATGTCTTTCAAGAAAAACTTGCAGTGCAGATTGTGAGATATCTCCATATGAGGTGTGGACCAGTGAGTTCCAAGAGGCTCCCCAAAACAGGGAGGTTATTGCCGTTGCTTTTATTTGGCCTCCAGAACTAGATGGCATGGCCCTAATACCAAAGACATGACCCAGTTTTGCTGAAGCACACAGATTTTTAAAAAGCTGGACAAAAGCTGAAGTATCCATTCCACTGGGTAGCAGTCAGGCTGCTTGAATGAATAATGAAGGCTACGGAAAGAGGAAAAGCATCAGTTATCTTACCAGCTGCGGATTCTAAGTACATAATACTGACTTTTTGGCAGGATGGTCTTACTTGTTAAAAGTAACAAAGAACTTTTAACTGTATTTGAGGCTCACTCATGGAAATGAATTTATATTTAGTATGTAAACCATGGAATAAACTCTAACCCTGGATATGTCACAGGCTCTAAGGGCAAAGCATTAATAATATTAAGCTCAATAGGTGTGCAGCCAACTGCCTTCTAAATATTTTTATTGATACCCATAGACCCCCCACTGCTATCTACCTTGGCCAGAGAAGCTCCATTTGTATATTACCACTTAATACAGGGACTCATAACTGGTCAACATGCTGATAATTACTGACTGTTGAGTGTCTACATGGGTGTATTAGTTAGTGTTCTCTAGAATAACAGTACTTAGGGAATTGCATATATATATGTACCCAACAATGGCTGACTATGAATAGAATACAGGAGTTGTTCAGTCCATGAGGTTGGGTGTCTCAGCTGGTCTTTGGTATACACTGGAGTCCTGAAGAAATGGCCTCTAACGCCAGTGAAGGTATAGACTGGCCAATGAGAGTGAGAATAAGAAAGCAACTTCTTTCACATCCTGTATATAGGCTCCCGGCAGAAAATGTGGTTCAGATTAAAGGTAGATCTTCCAACCTCAAAGATCCAGATTAAAAGTGGGCCTTCCCACTTCAAATGATCCAATTAAGAAAAAAAAAAAATCCTCACAGGTGTGCCTAGGCACTTGGGAGTTTTAGTGGTAGTTTAGATGTCGTCAAATTGAGAACCATGAAAAGCCATCACAAGTGGTGTTATATTTCAGAATAATAAGTAACCTTTTAATTGGCACCCGCCCTCATAGTTCCAATACATGAGCATTTCCGCTTCTATATTTATGGTGTCAGAGATACCCAGCAAAACCCAGCAGGAAATGAGGCACAGTTCTGTTGTTATCCAACAGGAATGAAATGTGTCTATAATTTTCCTATCAGAAATCAATTTTTTCTTGCCATTTATCCTGGCAGGATGATGACAGACCTTTTCTCTACACACTAAGGTATTGTCAAAATAATGGAAACGAAGGGTTAAATAAACAAGAACACAATTTCATGTCAATCAGAGTAGAGAGCAAACTCACTCCTACTGTTAGTTGCATGAAATTCAAGTTAATTACTAAAAGCATTTAATTTTTTTCTTCTTTGTGAAATCAGAGCAAAAATGCTGGGCTATAATTTTAATGTATAATCTTATTTGAAGAGTTATAGTCTCTCTCATTACTTTCCCTTTCCTCATTTTAACTTGAAATTTACACATGAAAGAGGTGATATAATGCTTCTATTATCTAAAAATGAGAGTTTAAATCTATTTAGGCAAAAATAAATTCCTTCAACTTAGTTTCCAGACTCAGAAACTTCTTACTCTCATTTGCATAGGTAACTCATTTGCATAGGTAATTTTGGATTAATTATGCTCGGAGACACACTGTGTTGCTTTTTCGGTTGAAAAATGTGTTCTAGATGACTAATGACCCATATCCACTTTTCCTGTAGCAACACAAACTGGACTTAACAGCAGAACAGGGCTATCTAATAACAACATCCTCTTCAGTGGGAGACCTTACTAAGAGTATCCATATGTGCTGTGTTTGAGACAATTATGGGAAGCATTTATCAAAGCAGCCAGTCCATAAGAGGGTTGGGATATGAAGATTAAACAAGGAACTTGTACCCTGGGTTGTACAAGGAAATCATGGGTTCTTTAGCTGAAAACTCTGCTCTCTAGGGACAATTCTCTGCCCTTCTCCTTGGGACCAGCAAACTTACCCTAAAGCAGCTTCCCAATAAACTTGCCTTAGTAAAATCTAATCTGGTGTGAATTAGCTCATTTCACCAGTGGTGGAGAAATTACTGAACACTGTCTGTCTGTCTGTCTGCCTGCCTGCCTGTTTATCTATCTATCTATCTATCTATCTATCTATCTATCTATCTATCTATCTATCTATCATCTGTCTCTGTTTCATGTATTTAACTATCACTATCATCTTCCTATCTAGGCACCATCTATTAAGTATTAGATGTTCATAAATTTTATTCATGGTCAAGATGATTTTGGAGAACATACTATCTAGAAAATATTTTCTCCACCCACAGTTTGTACCTTTTCATTATATAGCTACTTATTGATCAGATGACAATATTGTGGTTTTGGGGACAGTGAAACACTCTTTAGCTTTTACTCGAGCCATATTTTGGAAAAGAAAGTAAAGATTTTTATCCATCTTGTTCTGCCTCCACAGTGTTCTTGTACTTTACCTTTGCTTCCTCCAATTTAACCTCCTGTGAGTAAGCCTGACAGGGCTTAAGAGAGGTCCACTTGTGTCCTGGTCCACAGCACCATTGTGTGACCAGTGAGGTGTGTCAGGGACTTGCATTAAATAATACACTAAAACGTTCTAGAACTTACATATGGATCTCTTCCCTTGGCTCGAGGGGTGATGTAAAGCTCAGGGTTAGAGGGCTTGTTTGCCCAGACAGTGTGCTCAAGATCCTGGGCTTGATCTTTAGTACTTTAGAAAAACAAGCAGAAAACCTACGTATATGGTAAACCAGATGGATAAGGAGAGTGAACATTATATCTCTATAGGTTCAGATAATCAGGGGACAAAGGAGAGTGGTTCAGCTACAAATAATGATCATAGGTGCTTGTTTATTGATTTTTATTTGTGTTAATAATGGAAGCCAGGACTGCCATCATGCTAGGCAAGTACTCTGTCCCTGGGCTACACTCCCAGTGTCTTGTGGCTTCATTGAATGCCACCTTAAATCATAGCATTTCCACTACACTAGATTATAAATGCCACATAATCAGAAAATCATTTTTTTTCCTTTTGCCCTTTTGGATACTGATGCATGAACCAGTTTTGAAATCATTGGTAAAAATGTACCAGTTGCTGTGTGGGTAAGTCTTACGAACATTTCATGGCTGGCAAAGGAAAGGCAATACTGATATGGTCTGCTTCGGCTCTTGCTAGAGTATCAGGGCTGATAAAGGAACTCTATGAAACTTTCATGAACAAGGAAAACCTACCAACAAAGGAGCTCTGTCAAGTTAGAGCCCAGATCAGCATATTAGTAATTCCTTTAGACTGAAGGAACGCTATCAGTACCGGCTTTACTCTCCTGGGGACGATGTGACCAGGCCTGCTGCTATTCAACCCTGGCCCATATCTGTTCATTAAAAAAAGAATGAGAAGTTTATTTAATTCTGGCACATGTACATATCATGGCAAAACTGCTCTTGTTGGAGACAGGCAAATGTGAATTTTAGAAACAAGCCCAAGCTTGATTTGCAAACTTTTTTTTTCTTTTGCGGCAGGGGTGGTGGTGGTGGTGTTTTGGTTTTATCAGTATAGGATCGAGCAAAGTAACAAAAAAGTCAACGTAAGTGAAAAGATGCAACATGAATTGTTAGAAGGCCCAGGACATCTGTGGTGTAGAATTAATCTGGGGAAAACCAGGTCTTAGAAAATTGAAGTGTTATTGCCTAGCCTCTGGGAATAAAGAATAAATGTCACACCTATCAACATATTAACATAGTAGTGTCCACACTATGATTTTTTTTTCAAACCTGAATGTATAACTGACAAAGAAAATTTTTCTAAGAGAAATGCATTAAGATGGTCTCAGCACTGGGATAATGGATGGTAGGTAAAGCACAAAGCCCGGAACTCAATCTACAGTTCTGAGGGGAAAATGGGGAACTAAAGATTTCCCACTTTCTAAGTGAGACTCAAACATCCTCCCTTGGGCCTTCTTTATAAAATAGTCAGAGGAGGCAAATGGAGGGAGGGAACTGGGTGGGAGAAGGAACGGAAAAGGGAATGGGAGAGGGAATGGGGGGTTTCAGGATCAGGTGTTGGGGAGACATGAGAGATGGCCAGATGGCCATGAGACTGAAGGGAAATCTGCAGCTGGCAGGGGTAGGGGCTGGAGGGCATCTTCAGTGTCTGCCAGAGACCTGGGATAGGGACCTGCCTCCCAAGAATCAGTGGGTGAGATCTTAACAGAGACTCTAAGCATTGAGGCTATGGAACTTGAAGAGGCCACTTCTTACAGACAGGAACCTCAGGGGAGCAATAGGGACCCCAATCTACCCTTAAAATTTGGACACAAAATTTATCCTTCCTACAAAAAATTCGGTCATAGGGATGGAGCAGAGACTGAGGGAAAGGCCAACCAATTACCAGCCCAACCAGAGACCCATCCTATGGGCAAGCACCAATCCCTGACACTATTAATGAATTGGGTAGTGTTCCTTCTATTTCTATTTTGTTGAATACTTTGGAGAGTCTTGGTATTATGTCTTCTATGAAGGTCTGATAGAATTCTGCACTAAACACATCTATCTGGTTCTGGGCTTTTTTTTTTTTTTTTTTGGTTGGGAGACTTTTGGTGACTGCTTCTGTTTCTTTGGGGGTTTTTGGCACTGTTTAGATGGTTTATGTGATCCTGATTTAACTTTGGTACTTGGTATCTGTCTAGAAAATTGTCCATATCGTTCAGATTTTCCAGTTTTGTTGAGTATAGGCTTTTGTAGTAGGATCTAATGATTTCCTGAATTTCCTCAGTTTCTGTTGTTATATCTTCCTTTGTGGGGCGCTGCCTGCACATTCTCCATTACAAGATGGTGCTGACATCCGGCTGGAGTTAGCAGTAAACAAGTCATGTGTGCACGTGCTGGGTAACTTTCCACTCCTTGAGCTCTGCCTCTCCCGCGGCGTCATAGGGCCTGATGAGTTTCAACCAATCAGGGGGCTCCACGTCCAAGGCGAGGACTGATTCCTATATAAGAGGACAGGCTAGATAGTTCGTGGTCTTCGCTTCTACTTGATGTAAGCTTATGCTCTGCCTCTCGAGAGCATTAAAGCTTTACCACAGAAGAATCCTATTTTGTGTGCCACGTCGTTCTTGCTGGCGAGACGGTTGCGCGGGACATTCCTTTTCATTTCTGATTTTGTTAATTTGGATACTGTGTCTCTACCCTCTGGTTAGTCTTGCTAAGGGTTTATCTATCCTGTTGATTTTCTCAAAGAACCAGCTCCTGGTTTTGTTGATTCTTTGTATAGTTCTTTTTGTTTATACTTGGTTGGTATCCGTCTGGAGTTTGATTATTTCTTGCAATCTACTCCTCTTGGGCATATTTGATTCTTTTTGTTCTAGAGCTTTCAGGTGTGTTGTCAAACTGTTATTGTATGTTCTCTCCAGTTTCTTTTTGGAGGGACTCAGAGCTATGAGTTTTCCTCTTAGTACTGATTTCATTTCGTCCCATAAGTTGGGAGTGTTGTGCCTTCATTTTAATTAAATTGTAAAACGTCTTTAATTTCTTTCCTTATTTCTTCCTTGACCAAGTTATCACCAAGTAGCACATTGTTCAGCGTCCATGTGTGTGGGCTTTCTGTCATTCTTGTTATTGAAGACTAGTCTTAGTCTTCAGTGATCTGATAGGATGCACGGGATTATTTCAGTCTTCTTGTATCTGTTGAGGCCTGTTTTGTGACCAGTTATATGGTCAATGTTGTAGAAGGTACCATGAGGCAATGAGAAGAAGCTATGATCTTTTGTTTTAAGATGAAATGTTTTATAGATGTCTGTTCAATCCATTTGTTTCATAACTTCTGTTAGTTTCTCTGTGTCTCTGTCTAGTTTCTGCTTCCATGATCTGTCCATTGATGAGAGTGGGGTGTTGAAGTCTCCCACTATTACTGTGACAACTGTCTATTTTTTAACACCTCAAAAGTTCTGAAAATTGATGAAAAATTAACAGTTGATGTTAGTGATCTTGCATGGTTCAATTACAGCATGTAAAGACCTTCCAAACAAATTAAGACATTTTCTAAGGAAAGACTTCATTTCTAAAACATAAAAATTTGAAAGGCCTTTAGTTAGCATGCACTGCTGTAGGTACCCTTCTCTCTGGACTACACTGCAGCCTGCTCAGCATTTTCTTCCTGTTTCTTAACATGTCTTCTAACATACATCTTTAACAAATGAGAGAGATAGAGCAAACAAATAGTTCTTCCACACACATATGTCCTTTATCTGTTTCATTACTTTTCATGGGAATAAAAATAATGAGCTTCATTTGCATGTTTTTATATACACAATTGTTCTTCATCATAGTGATCCCTCGATGTCCTTACTTGTCACCTGTCCCCTCCTGTTGATCCCTGTTCCCACCCAACATGCTTCTTTTGCTTTCATGCCTCATGTATGTGTGTTTGATATTTGTGTATATTTAATAGTCATATTTTGTATATCAGAGAAAATATGTTGTTATTGAGAGTTTGCCTTAGTTCAGGTAATGTGATGATCTCTAGTTCTGCTGACTTCTTGTACATTCATAATTCATAATTCTATTTCTTTTTATTTCTATATAAAACATCATGTCAAATACTCCATTATTGATTCTTAATAGTTGCTGAACACAATTTCTCCCTTTGGGGACATGTTTGCTCTTTTCTATGTACATGCACACACACACACACACACACACATGCTGATGCTCCAAGGTCTTTTGACTAAGGCTGCACCTACCTCCAACCTCATAGCTAATATAAAAAAATTCATAAAGATAAAGATGTGATTCTACTTTATTTCTTTTTCTGGTGTGTGTGTGTGTGTGTGTGTGTATGTGTGTGTGTGTGCATGAGAGAGAGAGAGAGAGAGAGAGAGAGAGAGAAACAAATAAACATATGAAAGATAGAGAAACATTAGCCTCTGGATTTCCAGGCCTCTTATCTATCTTCCCAGCACATATGACAGCACAGTACCTCTGTGTCAATCAGTGAACACCACTGTCATTTCTTCTGTACTCCTTGCCTTACTCTTCTTTACCAACCTTCCCAGTACCACTGGCCTGAAAGAAAGGACCACCTTAATGTCTTACATTGCCAGAATTTAGGATACATCTGGTGTACAGCAGTGGCTCAGTGAATATTTTTCAAGCATACATCTAGAGTGACCTTCCCAGGACACTTGCTGGTTATACTAAAGGCCTATTTGAAAATATTTTTAATGGCCTGTCTCTGTTGCCCATAGAGCAGAGGTCATCTTTGTTAAACTGAAATAAGTTTGGCCTAAGACATACCTGGACTTCAGTGGTAAAATCTGGCTCTAAATGGCCTCTGTGTAAACCAACTCTAATCTAACCTAAGACTGTAACTAAGCAACTGAACCTCTGCCAAGCACATGACAAAGGTTACCAAATTATGCTCAATAAAACAAATATCAAATTGTATCAAGTGGGTAAACTTCATATGTCATTCCCTGTCTTTCTAGTAATTGAAAGTCATAGATCACTCTATTTAAGTAGAGGTATATGTTAAACCATCTAAAATGCTGGTGAGTCCTACAACTTTCTACCCTGTTAGGTTAGTTAAATTTGAGTAGAATCCATGTTTCCTTTAACATTTAGAATTTCCAAGCCTCTGCCCTGGCAACATGTCTGCAGTCTCTGTTCCTGGACCATCAGACCATCTTGGAAGTGTTCAGTGCATAATTGTAAAATTAAAAAGGTTTTTCTATGCCCACCCTAGCTCTGAAATAATGGAGACCTGGCATATTCATTAATAAGCTTCTTGCGCTATAGCTGAGCAGATGCCAAGCTATTCTAACCCATCTATGCTGGTCTGGCCTACTTCTGAGACACATGGTGTTACTTGCCATCTTAGACTTGTTTTGACTGCTCCTACTCCATCTGTCCTCTCCTGACAACTCTCTCATCATGACCTCATGGTGAATCCAACTGAAGTGGAAGTTTCTGATTATGTCAGGTGATGCAGACTCACATAGTGTTTGACCGAGGCAAGACCCATGGGGAGGACATGTGATGTTTGGAGAGAGTATAAATAGGACTCAACAGACAATGACAGTGTGCTTGCATAGCTAGCCACACACCATGCAATGCTTTGTCTTTGCTGATCTTCACTCCACTGAGAACTTTCCCTGGCATCCTGGCTGGTCCTGGTCCCTCCATGCTGATTTGTTGAGGGCCTGGCTGTTTCTGCTGGATCATGCCACTGTTTCAGACTCGTGTTTGTTATTTTGACACTACTGAACTGGACTGCTGTTATCCTGACAATGGAGATTGGAATTGCCCCAAAGAACTACTTCTAAACAGGCCCATATTCCGTTGTCCTAGTTACCATCTTTTCTCCTGTACCTTTGGATGGTGGGCAGTCTAAGAATTTGAGAACCCTTACTAAAAGTAGATTTTAAAAAATCTAAGCCTACGACTAATTTCTCCCCGCCCCCAGACCCTTTTACTGGTTTCAGGAGTCCTGCCTTTTCCTTTCCTACTCAGATATTGGCTGACCAGTTCTTTATTACTAATCATAGATGATAAGAACAGTTTTTATACAACATTAAGACAGGAGACGCTTGACAATGCCAGTGTCAAGACTGCAACCAGATCAAAGGGCACAGTAATGAGCATATGAATACACAGTGCACAAAACCATCCTTCAGTACAGACCCTCCCTGCACTGTGCCCCTGTGCCTTGCTCTCCTGCCTTCATATACCTGTCTGATAGCACCTGTACCCAGATCCTTTTCTTTTTCTCACCTTCCAAGAGTCCCTAAATAAGCAAATGAAAAGAACTACTATGGTATGTGGGGGAAAAAATGAACCTTCTCGAGACTAAATACTAATAGAAATCACTGTTCACTCCTAAGCGTTGTTTAGAATCACGTTTTCTATTGTTTCCAATAAACTCAACTTTCTGGGAGTAGAGCACTTATACAAATAATACTCCTAATGTTTCTAAAATTAAGCTAGATTAAACTTATGACACTGCCAAAGTAACTTATATTACCTTAGGATAACCCACTTTGCTGTAGACTTCAGGTTGACATGAACCATTTGGTATCATGAATCTTATAATCTTTTTATGACTCCATTGCAGCCTTTTCCTTTCTTGTAGCTTCACAGAAGATATTGTATTAGAAAAACATTTCCTAAACATAAATATTCAAGACTAAGTGTCTTAATATTAGAAGGCAGTCCATTATTCAGGAAGTCCTTTGTGCCCAAATTCTGAATGAGGCGCCTATAACAAAAGTGAGAAGCAAACTTAAATTGTTTTCAAAATAACAGAGAATAGTAAATGTGAATAGTTTCTTTTCTTGTTTGCTTAATTCGTACTTTTCCAGTGTTACTATAGAAAAATTAAGCTGCCCCCACAATTATGTAACAGACTTCGGGGAAACAGATATGACATTTTTTATTGTCTTTCTGTTCTAGATCAGAACTGTCCCTGGAGTCAAGCAAATGCCCAACCCCTAGGCAGAATTGCATTACGTTGCCTAAGTTGTTCCTGACTTAACTCTGCATAGCAGGCAAGGCTTGGATTTTTTTTTTTTTTTTTTTTTTTTGTGCTCCTGTATCTGCCTCCCAAGGAGCTGAAATTATAGGCTGTGCCAACTGACTTTCTTAAAAGACAATTTTTTTTTAAATTGAACAACTTTATTTTTAAAAACAAAGATAAATGTGCAGGTTTTAAAAGCATTTGTGCATAAAAGTATATGAATACATTTTTGTCAGTACTTGATTTTTTTAAAGGTTTTATATTATGCCTTAAAATCTGACTAGTTACAAAGAACATAAAGTACATGTAAAACAAGATGTAAACTGGAAATAGTCAAAGTTTTCTTGGTGTGTAAAAATTAATCATAATGATTTTTCATTTTTTTGGCCTTTGTTTTTCTTGAACTTCATATAGTCTGTAAGTTGTTTCTGGGGTGTTCAGAGCTTTCTGGGGTTAGTATCCAATTATCAGTAACTGTATATTATGTCTGTTCTTTTGTGACTGGGTTACCTTACTCAGGATGATGTTCTCTAGATGCATCATTTTCTTAAGAATTTCATAAAGTCATTGTTTCTGATAGATGAGTAGTACTCCATTGTGTAAATATACCACAATATTTGTATCCATTCATCTACGGAAGGACATCTGGGTTCTTTCCAGTTTCTGGCTATTGTAAATAGGGCTGCAATAAACATTGGGGTGCATGTTTCTTTGTTGTATGTTGGAGAGTCTCTGGGGTATATGCCCAGAAGTGGAATAACTGGGTCTTCAGGTAATACTATGTCCAATTTTCTGAGGAATCACCAGACTGATTTCCAGAGTGGTTGTACCAGTTAACAACTCCACCAACAGTGGAGAAGTGTTCCCCTTTCTCCACATCCTTGCCAGAATCTGCTGTCATCTGAATTTTTGATCTTAGCCATTCTGATTGGTGTGAGGTGGAATCTCGGGGTTGTTTTGATTTGCATTTCCCTGATGACTAAGGATGTTGAGCACTTCTTTAGGTGCTTCTCAGCCATTCTATATTCCTCAATTGAGAACTTTTTGTTTAGATCTGTACCCCATTTTTTAATAGGGTTGCTTGATTCTCCGGTGTCTAACTTCTTGAGCTCTTTGTATACCTTAGATATTAGGCCTCTGTCAGATGTGGGGATGGTAAAAATCTTTTCCCAATCTGTTGGCTGCCATTTGTTTTCTTGACAGTGTCCTTAGCCTTACAGAAACTTTGCAATCTCATTAAGTCCCATTTGTCAATATCTGACCTTAGAGCATAAGCCAGTTTCCTTTTGGAAGCACTCAGAGTTATGAGTTTTCCTCTTAATGCTGCTTTCATTGCATTCCATAGGTTTGGGTATGTTGTGTTTTCATTTTCTAGAAAATCCTTAATTTCTTTATTTCTTCTTTGACCATACTATCATTTAATAGAGCATTGTTTAATTTCCATGTATATATGGAATTTTTGTTGTCTTTGTTGTTATTAAAGACCAGCCTTAGACCATGGTGATCTGACAGGATACATGGTAGTTTTTCAATCTTCTTATATCTATTGAGGCTTGTTTTATGATCGATTATATGGTCCGTATTGGAGAAGGTGCCATGAGGTGCTGAAAAGAAGGTGTATTCTTTTGTTTTAGGATGAAATGTTCTGTAGATGTCTATTAATTCCAATTGGTCTGCTAGTTTCACTGTGTCCTTGTTCAGTTTCTGTTTCCATGATCTGTCCATTGATGAGAGTGGGGTGTTGAGGTCTCCCACTATTATTGTGTGGGGTACAATGTATTTTTTGAACTTTAGTAGGGTTTCTTTTATGAATATGGGTGCTCTTGTATTTGGAGCATATATGTTAAAAGTTGAGAGTTCCTCCTGACAAATTTTTTCTGTAATGAGTAAAAAGTGTCCTTCCTTATCTTTTTTGATAACTTTTGGTTGAAAATCTACTTTATTATATTTTAAAATGGCCATTCCAGCTTGCTTCTTGGGGCCATTTGCTTGGAAGGTTTTTCCCCAACCTTTTACTCTGAGATAGTGTCTGTCTTTGTCTCTGAGATGAGTTTCCTGTATGCAGGAAAATTCTGGATTTTGCTTATTTATCTAGTCTGATAGCTTATGTCTCTTTATTGGGAAATTGAGTCCATTTATGTTAACAGATATTAAGGAATAGTGGTTGCTGTTTCCTGCTATTTTTGCTTTTAGAGGTCGAATTGTGCCTGTGTGTCTTTCTTCTTTTAGTTTTCTTGCTTAGGTATTTTTTTGTTTTTACTAGGATGTAGTTTCCCTCCTTGTATTGGGTTTTCCACCTATAATTCATTGTAGTGCTGGGTCTGTGGTCAGATATTGTGTAAATTTAGTTTTGTCCTGGAATATCTTGGTCTCTCCATCTATGGTGATTGAGAGTTTGCTGGCTATAGAAGCTTGGGTTGACATTTGTGTTCTCTTAGGGTCTGCATGATGTCTGTCCAGGATCTTCTAGCTTTCATAGTCTCTGTTGAGAAGTCGGGTGTGATTCTGATTGGTCTGCCTTTATATGTTACATGACCTTTTCCCCTTACTGCTTTTAATATTCTTTCTTTGCTTTGGGCACTTGGCGTTTTGACTATTATGTGTCTGGAGGAATTTCTTTTCTGGTCCAACCTATTTGGAGTTCTGAAGGCTTCTTTTATGCTCATGGTCATCTCATTCTTAAGGGTAGGGAAGTTTTCTTCTACGATTTTGTTGAAGATATTTACTGTGCCTCTTAGTTGATATTCTTCACCCTCTTCTATTCCTATTATCCTTAGGATTAGTTTTCTCATTGTTTCCTGGATCTCCTGGATATTTTGTGTTAGGAGCATTTTGGTTTTTGCATCTTCTCTGACTCTTTTGTCCATGTTTTCCATGTTGTCTTCGGCCCCTGAAATTCTCTCTTCTATCTCTTGTACTCTGTTGTAGATGCTTGCGTCTGTGTCTACTGATTTATTTTTTAGGTTTTCTACCTCCAGGGTTGTCTCTTTTAGTGTTTTCTTTATTGTTTCCATTTCCATTTTAAATTCCTTCTTCAATTCCTTTACCTCTTTGGTTCTGTTTTCCTCTAGTTCTTTGATTTCTTTGAGTTTTTTTCTTGTTTCCTCTTTAAAATCTTCTTTCTTTATGCTTTTCCTTCTGTTCTTGTTTAAGAATCTCTATCATCATCTTGAGGTATGATTTCAGGTCTGAGTCTTCTTTTTCTGGATTGTTTGGCATTCCTCTGTTTCCTGTGATGGGAGAGCTGGCTTCTGGTGTTGCCAGGTTGTCTTGGTTTCCATTGGGTAAGTTTCTGCTTGCCATCTTGTTGTCTGTGATTATATGTGGTCTTGTTGTCAGTGATTGGTTCCCGTCTCTCCCATGTACTTTGCCTGTGTCCCTGGATCTCCGCTGTTCCCACTGGTGCTTGGTCCACATGCCAGGAGAGAAATTCTTATTCCAAATAGTTTTCTTTTGTAATTTTTTTTCTGAAAATAGAAATTTCAATAGATTTTGTAGTAAGAACAAACCTGATCTTTGAAGTTGTCAACTATAGTTCAGGATTTGGAAAACCAAATATTTTAATGAGCCTCAAGCTTGTACTAACACATGGGCTTCTCCCTGACAGCACATAGAACCAGCTGTGCAAATGAAAATTTCAAATGATATCTTCATAACAGCCACTAGCCTAAAGACTCCAATCACAAATCCACCCCTATCCTTCTGTTGCAGACTGCAAATCAGCCATCTCAGAATCTCATGAGTGCCTCAAGTCAGAGCATTTCCAATTAAGAACAAAATCTACATGACAGGAAAATTCTCTGTAAGTTAAAAAACATACCAGAAAAATTAGATTGTATACACTCATACACATTGTATATGAATGTAGATAAAAAAATGAAGGATAAGCCCATAACTACCTAAAATGTAATTTGAGGAATTCGATAACTTCTTTAGAATAAACACACAAATTGGTATCTGTCTATACCAATGCATATGTATATAGCTTGTTACTTGTTAGTTAGTGTTTTCATGGAGTGAGTGTGTATGTGAGTGTGCGCACGCATGCAAGCATGTTACATGTTCATGGGAGGTCAGAGGAAAACATCAGGTATCCGTTACTGGTTTTCACCTTGCTTTTTGAGATAGGATCTCTGGTTGAATACGAAGCTGACTCTTTCATCTATGCTGTTTTGAGCTCCTGAGACCCACCTGTCTCTGTCTCTGAATGCTGGAACTACAGTCATAGATGTCCACGTCCAACTTTTATGTAAGTGCTAGGGATTTGAATGTGTGCCTTCTTACTTTCACAGTGAGCTTTGACACATCGAACCATTTTCTTCACCTCTGGGAAGATGAACTTTGAAACAGGATATGGTCAGGCAGAAGTCAGTTCATAATACCTGCTGCAGGTATTTGTTTATACTCTCTCTGTAAATAAGGTGGTGAGTGGTCAAGCAATACACCCAACAACAACCTTGGTCCTCAGAGTGCACAGGTACACATCTACTAGCTGGTTTTGTGTCAACTTGACACAAGCTGGAGTTATTGCAGAGAAAGGAACCTCAATTGAGGAAATGCCTCCACGAGATCCAGCTCTAAGGCATTTTCTCAACTAGAGATCAAGGGGGAAGGACCCAGCCCATTGAGGGTGGTGCCATCCCTGGGCTGGTAGACCTGGGTTTTATATGAAAGCAGGCTGAGCAAGCCAGGGGAAGCAAGCCAGTAAGTAACATCCCTCCATGGCCTCTGCATCAGCTCCTGCTTCCTTACCTGCTTGAGTCCCAGTCCTGACTTCCTCTGGTAAACAGCAATGTGAACAGTGTGAGCTGAATAAACCCTTTTTGTGGAGGAATAGAAACCCCAACTAAGACATGCATATACACACATACATGCATATACGTGTAATACACATAATGCCAGTGTTTGGACTGCAACCAGATCTCTGGGCACAGTAAACAGCACTTTAATCCACCACACTCATACATGAAGTCAAAATACATAGAGAATTTGGAGGATTTAATCCTGGGCTAAGCTGGGTGGAATAGAGGGAACCTGGAGAAATCAGAGCGCAGGCCCAGCTCCCTGGAACAGCAGTAGCATGTTTACGAAATTACAGGCAACAGCCATGAGATGAAACTGGTATATTTTCTTCCACTTGTTATAACCTTAACATCATCTGTCACTGGACACCATTCTTGATAAAATCCAAGGCTGTAACCTGTTTCTGGCTAAAATAAGCGTGTCTAGTATTGATTCAGTGAGCTCTTCAAGATTATCGTCCAGCATCTAGTCTGAAAAACATTTCATTGACCTAACCCACCATGACAAGTTCCATCCCACCAGGATCCCCTCTTTCCTATTGCATGGACTAGCAAGCCTCAGCTGTACTTTGGATATAAGATGTCTGCTCACAGATATTGGTAGTGTTTAAGGTGAGGCTTGCTGGGGGGAAAGCTGGCCACTGGGGTCAGAATTTGAGGTTTTTTTAGTTATTTTTCTTTCTTGTCTTCTTTTGGTTCTTGACCGTGGGCGCAGTGAGCTAATCACTTCACACCCTTCCTGACTGTGATGGGCTATATTCCCTCAAATCACAAAGTCAACATTCCCTCCCTTGAGTTGCTTCTTATCAGGTATTTGATCCCAGCGATGAGAAACGCTATTAATGTACCTTCGTGGTTCTGAGGATTAGAGAATCTGTACTCTGAATATGTCAGGGATTTGAGAGCTAATTGGTTAGGGACAGGATGCAGGTTAATCGCAGTAATGTCTGCCATGACAAGCCAAAGAAACATGCTGCTTTATGATGTTTTTCATCAATTTTCCTGGATCTAGAATCACCTAAGAGGCAGATTCTAGGTGTGCTTGTGAGGGCATCCCCACAGAGATCAACCGAGAAAGGAATAGCCACTCTGAATGTGGATGGTACCCATCCAGGAATTGATGTTCTAGGCTATATAACACAGCAGATAAGAGGAAAACTCATAATAATACATATTTTCTGCTTCCTTTGGATAAATTGCAATCAGCCATCTGATAATTTGCATGGCCATGTGCTCTGTACCACGATAGACTGTATTCTTTCAATACAGAAGCCAAATAAGCTATCCCTCCTATTATCTGCTTCTCATTGGGTATTTGGTTGCATCAATCAGAAAAGTAAATGGTACATGCACTGCAATGTTGACTATCCCAGATGTTAATGTAAGTAACCGATTCTATTAGGTCAGAAAATAAAATGTTTCCTCAAGGGAAAAAAAAAAAGCAGGACTGTGAGCGTTCCATTTTTGTAATTATAACTTAATTTTTGCTGTTCAAAGACTTTATAGCGGGAAAGAAATTCTTATGCACCCTCCAAAATAAACAATGATAATCTTTTGTTCTCTTTATTTCTCTTATTAAACAAAACGTTTGCTCTTGTCCATGGAAAGACTACTGACATACCAGAAAAGCAAGCCTACTAAATGCTATGGCATATTCTAAAGAAATTATTTTTAAAGGGAATCCCCTAAAAAGAGAACCTGTAAAACCCATAGATTTGGTTATAGTTCTGAGACATGGATGTACCAATAAAGAGATGTACTGCTAACATTTTATGTATCTGTGAGCTACTGCTGTATGTTCTTCTTGGAATTATTTCAATTAGTCCATGCCATAAGCCATTAAGGAAAACACTTGCTCATCCATGACATATTAGAACTTATCAGGTTTTAATGCTCCTGGGAAATGATGGCTCTATGGCATCCGGTTGCTGGGCACTGAAGATGCCAACATGGAAATGCTCGAAGATTATCTTCACTGCTTTGAGTGTCTAAGGGCACACCCCTTTCAGATCCCTTGTTAAATCCCAACCTGACTTCTGAGTATAATAGAATGTTAATCAAAAATTGCTTAGGGAACTTTTGAAAAATGGCGAAGAATCCTCAAATCTATCCACAACGACATATGCAGCAGATGGGTGATATTTACGTAAAGAAAGAAAGGGTATGTGGTCTACTTGATCAGATACAAAAACAGGAAATTATAGTTACCAGTCACTGTTCATTGAATATTTACTACGGGTCAGCTGGATGTTCCCAATAATGTTAGTTGCTGTGAGTTCCACAGAAGCACCATGTCCTGGGTTGTCCATCTAGTGACTTGAGAGCTAACTGATGAATCCTTTGTGGGAAGAAAAACAATTTGTCTCTAGTCTCAAGCTCTGTATCATTGTTGTTTATGTGTTGTTGCTGATTGTGTCCTGATCTTCCAGCTCCATTACAATGAATGATTTTCTTAGCATGACTTTACTTTTAACTGAGGAGTTCCCATTCTTCATCAATAGGTATAGAATACTGGTTGATTGCTTTCTGAGTAGCTGATCCTACAATATGCTCCACAGATCACTATTGACAAGGCTATTGTGGGTCCTGACCTATCTGGCTTATGTGTACTAATTCAGTAATTGACATATTCCTGTTTGCTCTGATATGTCCCGAAGTGGGTGACAGATGATATAACTGTGACTCTACCTATTAGCAGTTCACCTAAGGCTTAAACAAAACAAAACAAAACTAGATTATATACTTTCTCATTGCGCAACTGTATACCCAAGAAGTAGCAACTGAAAGAAGGCCTCCATTTTGCTTACAGTTGAAAGACATACAGTACATCATGGTGGCAAAAACGCAGCAGCAGGAGCACAAGGTGGCTTGTCACACAGAGAAGCTTGAGTTCAGATAGAAGGAGTGAGATACATGTAAGGAAGTTAATTCGTGACACAATAGTGGGGAATTGGAAAATCTCCATGTCTTCCATATGTGAATGAGATAGAATGAAAACAGAGTGTGAACAGCTCCAGAAAGACTCTGGGACCCTCCACAATAGCCAGAGTTCTGACAAGAACCACTGTGTTTGGAAAGCTCAAGACACAAGAGAAGTCAGGAGCAGAGAACTCAACCATCCATCAGTCTGGCTGGATGCGGGGCAAGGACTCATCAGAGAAGGGTCTTTCTCTGTAGTGGCACTTTTAACATTATTTGCATCCTACATGGGCTGGTAGAAGATAATACTGGGAACCCATGTAAGAAGGAACCAAGCTCTTGAGTAGGCAATTTGTTAGGCCCAGCAGGTAGTACAGTTCCTACTTTGTAACAGAAGGGAGGAGAGGTAGCCTTAGCCTATATGATGCTCAACAGAAGACATGCTTATTCCACCCACTAAGAAGGCATAGTGAGATGCTGGGACAGAAGACACCAAGAGGCCCACCTCCCACTTGACCTACCGCCTGTGAGAGCCACTAGGATGTGCAAGTATGTGCTGGAGAGATGGGAGAGAAAGAGAAGCACAACAGTTTGAGCATCATAAAGAGAGGTGGAACTGGAGACTTGAAGGTGGTGAGGCACAGCCTGATATGAGTAGACAGCCCTGCCACCTGAGGCCATGGTGAAGTCCCCACCCATGCTACTGGTGAGAGCCATATTTGAGTCTGTGGCCATGAAGTAGCAGGGGTCTGTGTTGATGTCCATGCTACCACCAAAGGCCATGTCAATGTCCCTGGTCTAGGCTGAGAGCTGGGATCATGTTGACGTCTAAGGGCTATGCAGAGCTTGGCCTCACCCCTCACTGGGTGTGGCACTAGGAAGAGCTGGCCTGTATCATGCTTGGGTAGTGCAGGGAGCTAGGCCTGGTGGTTGTGGTGGTGGTAGTGGTGAGTGTGATGGTGGTGGTGGTAGTCGTGAGTGTGGTGGTGGTGAGTGTGGTAGTGGTGGTGGTGGTGAGTGTGGTGGTGGTGGTGGTGAGTGTGGTGGTGGTGAGTGTGGTGGTGGTGAGTGTGGTAGTGGTGGTGGTGGTGAGTGTGGTGGTGGTGAGTGTGGTAGTAGTGGTGGTGGTGAGTGTGGTGGTGGTAGTGGTGAGGTGGCCCTGCCTTTTGTCTGCTGTGAGGGACATGAGTGCTACAGAGATGCCCTTCCCACCATTGCCTCTGACCACCTTCAGCAGGTGGGAAAGCTGGCCCCAGAAGTCATAAGAATGGCAGAGCTGGCCCTGTTTCTTGATCAGAGGCATTAGCTACCTGAGGCAGTGCTGGAGAGCTCACCATGGTGGTGTGGGTTCTGGAGAGCTGGCAGGCTGATTAACTCGGCTTCCACCCAGAACCAGATCCAGGGCTTTGATTTGGCCAACCCCAACATTTACCCCATCTATGGACTGCTGGTGCATGTGAAGGGGCAGATTCAGCAGATCCTCCATGAAGTAGGGCAACAACAGAATGTTCCAGGAGTCCTGGTGAGGATCCTGTATTGATAATGTGGCAGAAGTCAGAGGCCTTGAACCAGACCCAAGGACTCCTTGCACTGAGCATTTGCAAGTGAAGGTGAGCACACAAAAGGGTGTATTGTGGGATGTACTATGATACACAACAGCTTCCATGGTGAGACTTTTAAAAATTATTTTGATATATTATTTTTGGGGGACAGGTTGCAAGGACAGGGGGTAGATATGAAGATATGAAGTACATATGCATGATGTGAAATTCACAAAGAATCAATAAAAAAAACAGAGCATATAATACAACAGTCATCAAAATAGAGAGCTGTGGGGAAAAATTAGTAATTCAAAAGTCAAAAGAGAAGAAGACATAGAACATATCCAGAAACTTTTGGAAGCATTGGGTAAACTTGCTTTAATGTACCATAAGATAGGGATATTTTTAGTGGCACAGAGAAAAAACAAAACTCCTTTATTGTCTTAAACATATAATCATAGAAGACTTTTTTCCAAAATTTTTTTATCATGAAGAAGACTTTTATTTGTTTAAAAAGAGGTTATCATGTTTTATTTGCAAACCTTTTCTTTCTTGATTTGTGATCTCATTAGTTAATCGGGGAAAAGAATTTAAGCATCTCATCAAAGTACCAAAAATGATGCACTTTAATTTGAAACATTACCCAGTTTGGTATCCAGGATAAACCAAATGGCCTGGGATTCAGATATTTTAATAAGTTCTCTGTTTTCATACCATTAGCCATCTGCTTATGTGGCAGACAGATTGAAAATCCAGGAATATGTGTACATCTAATATTCATGGAAGCCAAATAGAAGTTATTCTTTAGAAAGCAATATCACTATCTCCAGAGAAGTAGCAACACATCTTGTTCTTAGGTTATTGTCTGTTGGGGGCCCATCCTTTGCTCTTTACTTTGTTCTGTATGCAGTTGGTGCATGCTGATTGCTTTTGATTGATGGGCTCAAAATATCACCTGCCCCTTTTCTATAGGAAGCTGCTAAGGGCAGGGGGACACATTCACGGGTAAACACAATTTCTATTCACGAACTGGCTGTTTCTTTATTATTCTCTTGCTTTAGATCTTTCTGTGTGGCAGGTTCAGAAGTTCGACCATGATAGGCATAAAAGAAACTGTGGTGTTTATCTTGAATCTGCAGTAATCCACACAGAATCTTTGTGAGGATAGTTTTCTTGGAAGTGCAGGTACCTCTGGTTCATTTTATACTAGAGATTCTGGGCGAATTCTGTCTCCTACCATTTTGCCCTTTTTGCTTTGGACTCTGACAGCGATGGGTGCTAAGGAAACCTGTGAATTTTTTAAGAGACAAGAACTCCATTTGCATGCTGGTCTATATTGGCTACCGGAGGAGAAAGGATAGGGACTGCTCTTTTAGATTTGAGACGCTGAATTATTCATGTTTTGTTAATTTTAGTATTAATAATCTTAATCCTTAAAACTAAAACGTATTTTCTATTTCAGATACATTGCTTTGCATCCGTCTGCTTTTGTTTGTTTGTTAAGCATTCATCTGGTGTCAGTCGCTTAATTGGTCTTGGGAAAGAGATTAAGGAATGGGTAGGCATCTATTTCTGGGAAACTGGCCTGCTTAGCCAACTCAGGAAGAGCTGTCATTGTGGATTCCTCCTGCCATTTTCAGTGAGGTGCCATCTCTACGTCTCCATTGAACTACAGTAATTGTTCAACACACGGATACACAACATCTTATGAGTCCAGTACTGCAGAGAAGCCAGAAATGACAACGATATCCCTAGGAACGGCAGATAGCACACACATTCACTGCTAGTCACATGCCAGTGTTTGGTCAAGTGTTGATCAACATGTGCTTGGCTGGGTTTGGTTCAGGCTTGTTCCATTTGGATCTCAACTTCCTTGGGTTCCAGGGTTCCTGTCACGGTGCAAACAGATGCACACAAGGCAAGCTGAGCCACACAATGCACTAAAGTTCTGTGCTGGAAAAGAAGCTCTGTTGCTCTCTGTTGCAGTAAATATTAAAAAATTTAAAAGGCTTATCTCTATATCGGCCCCGTGGTCTCATTCTGCGGGCCAGCTTCTAGTACAGAGCCGGTCACACAGACTCTGACACCCAGTTCGAGCCACCACCACAGACTCCCTTCCGTGGTGGTCTACTCCCCCAGTTTATTGCCTCCGTCCAGGGGTGTTTCTTTACCCCAAATCCCAACACAAAAACTCTAAGGCCATAACTTTTCATATAGGTTTTTATAGTCAATTCTCAATCCACAAACCCTCTACCTAATAAGATTACATCAAATAGACAAAGATACAAACTGCCCTTTTATATGAGATCTAAGACCTATAGAAATAAGAGCTCTCGCCTTAATTTTACTAACTAAAATGGAAGGTTTTGATGAAGTCCTCTTGGAAAAAAGGGTCTCATGAGCCATGTTGGTCATCAATAACATGGCCAATCACTCTCTCCTTGGGGTCCTACTGAGGTGAGAGCCATCTTCAAATATGTCACCTTTTCTTTCACAAACTCCTACTATAGGCTAACACTCTGTAGGATGCTGAGGGGTCAGTGCTTCCCAATAAATGCAGCATCCATGGTTCTGTCTCCTACTAAGTTCACTGTGCCTCCTTAAATGCAATGAAGGTGATAGTTAAAGCCAAGGTCCAACCTGCTTTTGAAAGTCTGAGGAAGTGTTTAAGGGTACCCTCTCTCCTGGAATCTCTTGCAATGGTCTTTGTGGGGTGATTGGCAGTTTATCTGAACTGTGGTTTCCCTCAGCTGCAGAAACAGATTTTCAGGATAAATACTGAAGCCCAGGGCCTTTTCTCATCCCCCACAGTGCTGCTATTAAACTAGTAGTGGAAGATAGGTCCTTTTCTTTTGGCTTTTTTGTCTTGTTTTTATTCTTGCTGCGAGTTTTCATTTACAATCTGTTTCCGACTAGACTCTTGTTTTTCTATCTCTATCCGATTAAGCAAACAAGCTGATAACAAGCTTGAATAGCAATGCTCTTTTTAAAAAGAAAATCCCAAACATTCATTCAGTTTTACCAAATGAAGACTCAGGGGCCAGATGCTGAGGTAAAAGCCTATTAGCTCAGAGAGGCAGAGAAAGCACCAGGCTGACCTTCCTACTCCACTGACATCACCAAAAAAGAAAAAAAAAGTTCTTTCTCTGCAGTGTCTCTTTTGTTTTATTGGATACTCTCTGTATTTACATTTGAAATGTTATCCCCTTCCCCCACCCTGCTCCTATCCCCCTTTCTTCCCCCCTCCACCTGTCTCCACAAAGGGACACTTGCTCCTAATCACCCTCTCCACCTGTTCCTTGGCATTCCCCTACATTGGGAAAAATGAGCCAAAGGCCTCTTCTCTCATTGATGCCAGACACTAATATCTTCAGCTACATATGCAACTGGAGCCATGGGTCTCTCCATGTGTGCTTAATGGTTGGTGTTTTATTCCATGGGAGTTGTAGAGGGTTTGGTTGGTTGATAATATTGTTCTTCCCATGAGGTTGCAACCCCTTTCAGCTCCTTCAATCCTTTCTCTAGCACCTTCATTGGGGTCCCTGTGTTCAGTCCAATGGTTAGCTGCAAGCATGCTCAGCTGTATCTATATGACTCTGGCAGAGCCTCTGAGGGGGCATCCCTATCTGGCTCCTGCCAATAAGTACTTCTTGGCATCAGCAATAGGGTTTGGGTTTGGTGGCTGCATATGGGGTGGATGCCAAGGTGAGGCAGCCTTTGAATGATCTTTTCTTCAGTTTGACCTTGTATTTTCTTCCATGAGTTTTTTTTTTTTTCCTTCCTTTTAAGAAGAACTGAGATATCCACATTTTGGTCTTCCTTCTTTTTGAGCTTCATAAGGTCTGTGAATTGTTTCTTGGTTATTCAGAGAGGTCTGGGGCTAGTATCCGCTTATCAGTGAGTACATACCATAAGTGTTCTTTTGTGACTGGGTTACCTCACTCAGAATGATAGTCTCTAGTTCCATCCATTTGCCTAGGAATTTCATAAAGTCATTGTTTCTAATAGCTGAATAGTACTTCATTGTGTAAATGTACTACAATTTCTGTATCCATTCCCTTGTTGAAGGAACTCTGGGTTCTTTCCAGTTTCTAGCTATTATAAATAAGACTGATATGAACATGGTGAAGCATGTGTCCTTGTTATATGTTAGAGCATCTTTGGGGTATATGCCCAAGAGTGGTATCGCTGGGTCTTCAGGTAGTATTACAAGAACTCAAGAAATTAGACTCCAGAGAATCAAACAATCCTATTAAAAATGAGGTACAGAGCTAAACAAAGAATTCTCAACTGAGGAATACTGAATGGCCAAGGAGCACCTAAAGAAATGTTTAACATCCCTAGTCATTAGGGAAATGCAAGTCAAAACACCAGTCAGAATGGCTAAGATCAAAAACTTAGAAGACAGCAGATATTGGCGAGGATGTGGAGAAAGAGGAACACTTCTTGACTCTTGGTGGGGTTGTAAGCCAGTACAACCACTCTGGAAATCAGTCTGGTGGTTTCTCTGCAGGGTCTTAAAAACCCTTCCAATGGAATGTCTCTCCTTCCTACTTCCTGTGTTCTCTCTATTCATCTTCCTTACATCATCTCACTCTTTGTGGTTCTTTTCCTATGTTCACTCCCTGTTAGTTGGTTACTTGTCCTGCCTCTTGACCTATGGTTGGTTTTATTCAATTGTGTTTACAATAAACACAAGGATTGAAGGTGTATGCTAGAGCTGAGCCACACCACAAGAAGTAACAGGTTTTCCAGTACATAATCTCACAATGTGATCAAATAGCCTTCAACACTCTAGGGCTGAGACATGACAAATAGAGACAGGTTATCTATCTATCTATCTATCTATCTATCTATCTATCTATCTATCTATCATCTATCTACCTACCTACTTATCTGTCTATCTACCTACCCACCCACCATCTATCCATCCATCCACCCACCCACCCACCCACCCACCCACCCACCCACCCACCCACCCATCCATCCATCCATCCATCCATCCATCCATCCATCCATCCATCTATCTATCTATCTATCTATCTATCTATCTATCTATCTATCTATCTATCTATCTATCTATCTTTACCAGTATACAATCTTAGGGTTCAGAGTGTGATTAAATACCCTGCAATATATCCACTCTGTATAAAAATGTCTGGATATTTATTTACTGATGCTAGGATTTTGGTTTGTTGTTGTTGTTTTTTGGTGGCAGTGCCTAATAGTACTTTAGTTATAACACCAAGCACAGGCCAGGCTTGGAACCCCACTTAACCCCTGTTCTCTGTCTTTGACAGCCTGTCATTATGTTTTTATGAACTAGTAGGAATAAGTTTGCTACTGTTCACATATCCCAAGTACCCTGCACAGTACTGACAAATTCTAGCATTCAAGCAAACACCGTATCTGAGAGCTCCAGCAAAGTGAAAAGTATCATTTATTTTGCCAATGGTATTTTCTTAAGCCATCTGTTTTCAGTTTTTTTTCCATAACCTGGAGACTCCTGTGAGAACACAGTAGCAATAGATGCTCATACGTAGCAATATGAGTCTCAAGTTGTACCAACTCCCTCCCCCCCAAAAAAAGGAAAGAAAAAGAAAGAAAGAAAAGAAACAAAAAGAAAGAAAATCCCAGATGTGCAGTCCATAGATTTCTGGGATGCTCTAAGTCTTGACACCTTTCCCAGAGGGATCATTACTACCAGTAATAGAATGAATCTATGAAAAAGATGTTTTGGATAGCACTCAGAGTTTCTAGGTAGAACCTTTGTAAAGCCAGAGTGTCCAGACAAAAATGATGGCTAGAGCATCACATACTTTTAGATTCCGTGTATCTCATGACAGCTCTTTCCAGCTGTCATGTCAGCACTGGTTCTTCCTAATTAGCTTTAGGGCCTGTTTCAGGTGCAGGGCCCCGGAGCATTGTGCTTAGACCTGCCAATATCACTGTGTCCTAAATTCATTTTCAACTATGAAATTGACAACCTCTGCTGCTTCTGATGAAGATCACCCCCAAAACTGTTCCAGCTAACATTCTTCAAGTAATGAACATTTGAAAGAAAAACAAAACAAAACAACAAAAAAATCCCAACCCTTAAGCAATAGAACTTCTTTTCACAGAATTAATCTTAAAATTTACTATAATCTTTGTATGTTTCAGTGTTTGTCTACATACATGTTTGTGTGCTGCGTGCCTGCTTGGCACTCGTGAAGGACAGAATAGGGTATAAAATTAGCTAAAACTATTCCAGATAGTTGTAAGGTATCACAAGGGGGGTAGGACTCAATCTCAGGGATGCTGCCAGTACAAAAGTGCTTATACCTGCTTCTCCATCACTTCTCACACACCCCCAAAGATGGAGGTTTTCAATGAGAAAATTTGATCGTGTTCAAGAAATCTTACGTGATTCAAGATAGAGTTCAAAGTTACTTAGCTCCATGACCTTTTCCATACTATTGCTCTCTGTGGCCAACAGTACGCAAAGGTTTGCGTGACTAGGGATTCTTCTTAAGAAGGTATACATTTCCAACCTTGTACTTGCTCACAGGGACTCTAAGCCATCCGTACATGCAGAATCTCTCTTCCCTTTATCCTCCCTGATCCAGATCCCACATGAAGTCTTCTTGATATTTCAGAGCATAATGCCTTCCAAATAGCTGGTATCTTAGCTGTCACCAGAGTAGCGATATCTAGAAAACCTTTCCTTTTTAGGATCTAGCCAGTAGCACTCTCCTGTTTAGTTCACTCCTTAACGACTCAGGTTTCTAATCCATGGAGGCTTTTTATGTAATGAAAGCTTCAAATAGAAACTTACGGTTCAAAGAAACGGTTGAAGGATTAAATGGTAGGCTTTGAGGTGTGTGTGTTTTAATTGGCTTTCTGTTATAACAGAAGAAACTGTTGAATGGGCTCTGATATCACATCTATTTGCTTTCGTCTCAGGCCTAAGATATGATAGTCATTCCACCAAAGCCTCAGGTTCTAATGAAAATTGCTCCTCTTAACAGGTACAAAGCAAATTGTATCTCGTACCATAGTTGAATAGCTGCCAGGTGTATGACAAGAACCTGTGGATAGAAAATCAGCCTTCTAGAATCACAGAGCTAGCAGGAAGTTCACAGAGATGGATACAACTTTGATCACCTTAACAGTCCGGTATCATGGCTCTCATCATCTCTGCTGGGTGTTCATTTGTGTTCACATCTCCTGCTGGTAGCAGAAAGAAGAACAAAACTTGAGTCACCTGGGCATCCTGCACCAGACACCCCAGCCTTTGGTGGAGCTAGTCTGTTCTCCTTGTGTATGGAAGGTCCTGAGAAGGGCAACAAAAAAGCAGAGGCAAACTCATCCTGGAGCTGTAAGTTCTGCTTATTGGTTAGTCTCTGGTCCTTTCTGGTTTTCTGCTTTGGCTAGGTCATCTTTAACTATACCAGGCCCTCTCCTACAGAGAAAAGAGTCCCTCCTACATCACAAATTTACCTTGTCACAGGACTTGTGATGAGACTCAAACAAAGGTGTCTTTGTCTCTTGTACCTCACATTCTTGATTCTCTTAGTCCCTGGGTAGGCAAGACCTTTCCTTCTTGGGGCTTCCCGGAATATTTTGAATGTCAGGTTGTCTCAACAATACTGTTGTTAGCTGGCTTCCCTAGGTTACCATACCAGGTCTCTCAGGTTTATATACTGAGGTTAATGGTTTTCTTAGATTATCGGCTAGCTATGTGTATGTGTGAATGAGAGGGGAATCTGAGGCCCTGTAAATCCCCCCCCCCTTTTCTTTCATCCATGAACTTCACCATCCTATCTAAATCTATTTTTGTTGTGTCAATAGTAATATGGCGATTTTGTGACTCCATGATTTCTTTATACTCAGTTGTCTAAATTTCTCCCTAAAGACAGAGGGTTTATGTCTGAGTAATTCATTTGATTCCATTGATCAACATGGCTGTTTTTATGCCAATACCATGCAGTTTTTATTACTATAGCTCTGTAGTACATCTTGAAACATGGAATACTGATACCTCTTGATATCTCCAGTGGTTTTTTTTTTTTTAAGTACTCAGGATTGTTTTAGCTATTCTGAGCTTTTGTATTTTCATGTGAAATGAAGATGATTTTTCCAATTTCTTTGAAGAGATGGGTGTTAAAGATTTGCTGGAAATTGCAGGCAATCATTAAATTGCTTTTGTAGGATGGGCATTTTTCAGACTATTAATCTTATTTATCCATGAGCATGGGAGATATTTCCATCTTCTGGCATATCCTTCAACTGTTGATAAATGTCTTGAGGTTTTTAATCATACAAGCCTTTCTCTTGGTTGCTTAGAAGTACCTTGAGAGTGTTTTTTTGTTTGTATCTTTTGATGATATAAAAGTACTGTTCCCTGAGGTTTTTTTTTTCTCCTTTTTCTTTTGCTTTTATATAAAATAAGGCTACTGATATTTAATTTTGTACTTTGCTGAAAGTGTTTATCAGCGGTAAAGGTTTCCTAGTGGAATTTTGGGGGTCTTTTTTTTTTAATATACAATCATATCATCTTCAAATGAAGATACTTGGACTGCTCCCCTTCCTATATGTATTTTTTTCAGTTCTCCAATTCTGACTTCAAGTAGTATCTTGAGTACGTATGTAGATATTCTTCTCTCCTTTCTGATTTTAGTAGAAATGCTTTGACTTTCCCTTTAAGTTGATGTTAGCTTCCTATAATCTGTCTTTTATATGTAGAGTTATATTTCTTGTACCTGTGGCCTCTCCAGCTTCTATTATGAAGAAATGTTGAACTTATCACAAAGGCATTTTTGACACCCCTCCATGGCCTTCAGATGAACCCCTGCCTCCAGATCCTGTTTTACTTCCTTCCGCGACTTTCCGCAGTCAGGGAGTTACCTGGAAGTATAATTTGAAATAACCCCTTTCCCCCTCAGGGTGTTTTATCACCGCAGTTGTAAGTCTGACTAGGACACGTTGGTTTGAGCAGGTTATGCTCATTATAATTCAGTTTTAAAAGAATTTTCATTTCTGTCTTGATTTCGATGCTGACCTGCTTTTCATTCAGTAGCGAGCTGCTCGGTTCCCATGCATTTGTATATTTTCTGTTATTCCAATGCAACTTTGACTCAATTCATGACGGCTATTTCAATTTTGTTATCAGATAGTGATCTTAAAAAGCCAGGCACAGCTGGGTGGTGGCAGCATTCACCTTTAAGCCTGTAATCCCAGCATTCGGAAGCAAGTAGTTTGACGTCAGCCTGGCCTAAAACAGAATTCCAGGGTAGCCGAAGCTATACAGAGAAACTCTGTCTTGAAGCCTTTTAAAATGCATAAAAGACAGAAAAACATAAAGATGAAAGCACATGCTTCCCCTTACTGCTAGTGCTTACTCTTCCTGGCCGTTTTATTAAATGAGACCTTTCAAATTGCAATTTCTTATCACCCAGTATTGTTCAAACAGAGGCTTAAATATCTGCCAAGGATGTTAGCTACATTCTAGCCATGCTCCTAGAGACAGTAAACCTACGAGGCAGAAACAGAGAAATGCCCAGTACGGATAGTACTTTACATATTCCTAAACTGAGATGATTATGTCTTTCAGAATTACGGAAATTGCATGGTTTTCCCAAAAGAACATATGTTTTTCAGCAGACTTGCCGAAACGCATGCATTCGATGAAGCTTACCACAGAGTAGCTTTGTGGGAGATATAGCACAGTTGTTCCCTCCAAAGGTGTTGCTTCTTAAAATAGTTGGGAGCTCTGCTTTCAGAATGGTACTGGAATAACAGTCTGGGAACGATCAGTCTATCACCTGCTCTATAATCGTATCTCGCTCTAAAATAAAACTACAATTCAATCATTCACATTCTTCTCCCTCAGTTGGATCTAATTTGTAGTCTGGGTTGCAAAACAGATACAGGTTCTGAATAGGAAGATGCTCCTTAGAGGGTAAGATGTATGTCCTTGAGATGCAGCCCACAATAAGCTATAAGTTAGCCAAGTTTAGTTTTCACACTCTGACCCAGAGAGCAGGGCTCAGGCGGTTATCATATTGCTGGTGTTTGATTGGGTGAATGAAAAATGAGTGTTGAACATCCCAGACAAGCAGAACCCTACACACTAGCTGATTGCATGTAGCATTTCATGAAGTTCAAAAACTAGTGAGGCTGTGAACCAAGAGATAATGCAGGTCTGAGCAGAGCCAGCTGCTGCTCAGAGTCTTTCCCGAGCTTCTCAGAAGTAGCATGGGGTGAGCAGAAGTCAGGGGCGGCCACACAGTTCTGGTGCCCTGAGTAACAGGCATCATCTCGAGTGAGTGGCCTCCTGGGTATCTCAGTGCTTTGTCAGTTTGGTTTTGCCTGAGGAATTGGGCATATTACACCATTTAATTAATTAATATATTTATGTTGTGTCTGAGGCATGCATACTGGATCTTGCAACCATAGAAGAGAGAAAGACAGAGCCCTGCTCATGAGTTTAAATAGAAATAGGAAAGTCAACTGTTCCACCCTCATGCATGGTGAGAATTATGGAGAAGCCTTATTTTCAGTCTCCTCTTCTTTCTTCTGCATTCTATAAACACTGAGCATTATTTACGTCCTAGTACCAAATACATTTCTGGCTGAAAGTTCCCCTAACTTATACTTCACAGTTTACCCCTGGTGGAGGGACACTCTTGAGTAGGCTGAGTAGTGGACTTTGACCAAGCTGTTCCTAACAGTTCTGTTGATTGGTTTTTGGGGGGATGGGCCCTGCTGAGTACACAAGTGAGATTTCCATTGAACACAATTTCCAAAGGGAACATGAGTCTGAGAAACTGTCTCCAATCTACAGAGTGTAAACTATGGAGTCTACATACTAAGTTAACCCTCTTTCATCAGCATGACAGGTGGGACCTTAGGACTCTTCACTAAGTGCCGAAATGGACCAGGGAAAACAGGCAGGGGCCTGTTTTCATCTTTTGCAGAACTGAAAACTATAGAGATGACAATGTCTGCACCCCGGTCCTGTGTCCCCAGATCAGCTTCACACTCGGCTTGGAGGTCTAAGTAGGCTCCTAACCACCTCCTTTGGCAGAGTGCAGTTCCATGCTACTCAAGGGGAGGACTGGAAACTTCTGAGTGGTCCAGAACACGGGGTCACCTCTAACTGGCTTTCTCTGAGTCACAGGCACTCTTTCACCCAGCGGTCTGATGACTGGGGGTTGGTCGGACTCAGAGGAAGTGGTAAGGAACTTGGGAAATTAATCGTAGTATCTCTCTCAAGAGGAGAAGAGGTGGACAACTTCCAAGGAAACCAGCAGTGTCCACAGACAAGGCTTCTCAGGACACAGAGGCATATCTAAAATTACTGTGGTTGAAAATAGGCAGCATATGATTTCATTGTGGGAAACACAATGGAAACATGGGATAAGAAAAAGACAGGGGCATAGGGGCCTTCTTCTGGATCTCTCTTATGTGACAGCCCATGGGTGCAGAGCCTGTGTCTTCTGCAACTCTCTCTATATGATCTGTTGGATACCTTTTAGTGTTAGTACATTCAGAGTAATCAGATCTAACAAGCATCATCCCTGCTTGCCAAAATATTTAGGCTTTCATTTTGAGCATAAGGAATAGTCATTAGAGAGTCATATGATCTGAGTACTTGTGAGTAAAAAAAAGAAAAGCCAAACCCAAACCATAAGCCGGGATGCTTCCTGGAAGGACACCCTTTTCTGGAGAACCCCCTTTCTTGGGGATATTTTCTATCCTTTCGGTTTTGTGAGCATTCTTCTAGGCTTGTCTGATCCCTGTCAGTCACCTATCTCTAGCTTTCACACTCTTTAGTCAGTGGACCTTATAACAAAGTATTTCCCCTTAGTTTAGGCAGCAGTAGTGGTGTGTGTGTGTGTGTGTGTGTGTGTGTGTCTGTATACATGTTCATGTATGTGAACATCCCTGAACCTGGAGCTCACCAATTTGGCTACATCATCTGTCCAGAAAGCCCCCCATTCACCTGATTCTGCTCCACTCATCCTTCTGTGTCCCCTGTGTTGCGATTACAGGCACGTGCCACTATGTCCTCCATAGGTTAGTGGCTGGAGATCCAAATTCATGTTCTCATACTTGCACACCAAGCACTTTACTGACTGAACCCTGTACAGATTGTGAGCCCTTACCTATACCTTTGGGTGATACAGCTGCTTTTCTGTCACCAATGCCCCTGCGTACAACACCAATGCACACACTGGTTGGCAAAGCTAGAATTAGATGGATGTGTCTCTTTGGTCTATTCTCTATCTGGGGTGAATGGTAGCTTATGTTTTATGTGGTAGCTATTTTTGATAGAGATAGAAAACTTTGAATAACTTACATAGGTCAAGGTTTTGAGGCAGACAAGAGTAAGAACAGTGAGCTAGGGTGCCTCCCCTTAAAAAGGTATGAAGGGCACAAACTTTCCCTCCTGTGTGTAAATTGTATTCAAACACATTCTAGTAGAAAAGATTAAAATAAATTAATAATACAATTCCAAGCAACTCAACTTAGTAGATTTCAAGTTACTTCTACAATATAGCACAAAGGATATGGAAAAGTTATTTTATTACTGTTCAGGGAACAATGGCAAGATAAAGGGTCTGGCTATGTTCAGTATAAACACATTAAAATATTTTCAATCAAATCTTCATTGTGTCTGCAGATGAGGACTCTGTGAATACGAAGAGCTATGAAGTACTCAGGGTTGGTCTCCTTTTCTTTCTGTCCCCACTGTTGACATTTTCTAACATTCTCACTCCTGTAAGTAAGATGGAAGTGTAAGTGGCAAAATGGCCATTGTAATTGCTTTGACTGTTAATTGACTACAGGCTTCTGAAAGAGGTGGAAGCCTACAGGTCCCAGGGAGGTCATATAAGACTTTAATTAACTACACGTGCGCATGTCCTGCTGTACTCCACTGCAATCAAAACAATTCCAGGGTTGCACTTAATGTTTGTAAAGTAGAAGTAAAACCAGTCAAAGTTCTCCAGCATAGCAGAGGACGAGAGGTTCCCCAGAGGAGCCATGGTCCTAATGTTGGGGCGGGTGGGCTTTCCGTTGACTTGCCTTTGGAACATGTAAACAAATCTATATTTAACCAACATTTTTTTAACAACAAAATGATGAAGGACATGCCACCAGAATGTACATAATTGATTTTGGAATATTCTCTATCAGAAATGATTGCCACTCGAAAACCAGGAGGAATAAACTTCCTGTGGACTATAGGAATGGTATAGCTGGGTAAGAAGGTAGTTTGATCCCAGTCACAAAAGAACAGACATAATATGCAGTCACTGATAATTGTATACTAACCCCAGAAAGCTCTAAACACCCCAGAAACAACTCACAGACTATATGAAGTTCAAGAATAAACAAAGGCCAAAAAAAAAAAAAAAAAAAAAAAAAAAAAAAAAAAAAAAAAGAAAGAAAGAAAGAAAGAAAAAGAAAAACCATTATGCTTAATCTTTACACACCAAGAAAACTTTGACCATTTCCAGGTTACATCTTGTTTTACATGTACTTTATGCTCATTGTAACTAGTAAGATTTTAATGCATACTATCAAACCTTAAAAAAATCAAGTACTGCCAAAAATGTATTCACATACTTTTATGCATAAATGTTTAAAATCTGTACATTTATCTTTGTTTTTTAAAATAAAGTTGTAATAAAAAAAGAAATATTACAAAACAGAAAATAAAGAAGGTAGTTTGATTTGTCTCAACAGATTCTCACTGGAGCTGGAAATAAGGAAGAGATATGGGGCTGCAGGTGGTTAGATGCCCCTGGGATTCTGTTCTCTTGCTGCTGCCTTCTGATGCTCCACAAAGCCCAGGACACTGGCAGGAAGCAGTCAGTAATTCCTGATGCATTGAATAAGGGTTCCTGAGGAAGCAATAAGTAATTCCTGGTGCATTGAATAAGGATTCCTGAGGCCTGTCTTTACCTACAGAGGACTGTGCTTCCTCTGAGCTATTGTAAGCCCCTCCGAAAAGAGTCTTTGAAGGTGGGGAGGGAAGTCCCTCATATTTAACCCAGTTAAAAAGACTAAAGGCTTAGCCCTCACAGAAAATCCAGCCAGGGAACAAACAATAGCTAATGAAAGAGGATCCAAGGAATTGGAAAAAAGGGTTGAGAATTCCTAGGTGCATGAGACAATTGGTAGTTGAAAACTCCACACGTTTTTGGGAGCAGAGAGCTGGAAGCAGTGACCACTGTGAGTTGCTGTCCCCTGGCTGGGAGCAGAGAGGTGTGAGTGAACAGTGACCCCTGTCTGTGAGCAGTGACCCCTGTCTGTGAGCAGTGACCTCTGTCTGTGAGCAGTGACCTCTGTCTGTGAGCAGTGACCCCTGTCTGTGAGCAGTGACCTCTGTCTGTGAGCAGTGACCTCTGTCTGTGAGCAGTGACCTCTGTCTGTGAGCAGTGACCACCGTCTGTGAACAGTGACCTCTGTCTGTGAGCAGTGACCCCTGTCTGTGAGCAGTGACCTCTGTCTGTGAGCAGTGACCCCTGTCTGTGAGCAGTGACCTCTGTCTGTGAACAGTGACCTCTGTCTGTGAGCAGTGACCCCTGTCTGTGAGCAGTGACCTCTGTCTGTGAGCAGTGACCTCTGTCTGTGAGCAGTGACCCCTGACTGTGAGCAGTGACCTCTGTCTGTGAGCAGTGACCTCTGTCTGTGAGCAGTGACCCCTGTCTGTGAGCAGTGACCTCTGTCTGTGAACAGTGACCTCTGTCTGTGAGCAGTTACCCCTGTCTGTGAGCTGTGACCTCTGTCTGTGAGCAGTGACTTCTGTCTGTGAGCAGTGACCTCTGTCTGTGAGCAGTGACCTCTGTCTGTGAACAGTGACCACCATCTGTGAGCAGTGACCTCTGTCTGTGAGCAGTGACCTCTGTCTGTGAGCAGTGACCTCTGTCTGTGAGCAGTGACCACTGGCTATGAGCTGCTGTCCTTGGCTGGTTTGCTGAGACTGGACCATTTCTTAAAAATTCTCCAGCTGCTGGTTGGCTCCCATCAAGGTTTTGAATTTTTCTGGCTCCAAGAGACTCCATCTTGGACTTATTTACTCACCTTCAGGTCTTTCTGTGTTTTGTAGGAGGGGCAGTCTGCTGATGTCCTCTCCATTTTGTTGTTGAACCACTCAGCTCTGAGCTTAGACAGGCTTTTCAGAGACCACCCAGGACACACCTGTAACTGCGAACATGTGAGCAGGTGTACATGTGGTGTGGGCTTCATGTTATGTGCGTACCCCACATTGAAGCTATCAGACTTGTGTGCATTTTGAACGATCCCTCATTTCCATCATCATTTCATGGACGATGCGCATCACTTAAACAACTATAGAGAACAATGAACAGGGGAAGTGTCAGTGAGAAACAGCAGGAGGAACAGAACAGAATGGTTAGAACGCGTGACAGCTCCCTCTCACTATCTACTCTTTTTCAATACTTCAGCGAGCTCGGCTTGATTAGGCTGGTCCTGGGATCTTGCTAGTGACAGACTATGACAATGGGTTAGCCCCATTTCTTCTTGCTCCCGGTTCCCTCAACTTCTGTGGTTAGCAAGGTTCCCCAGAGGCGGTTCAGACAGGAGGCAGAGACTCTTATAAACTCAGTTCCCCTAATGAAAACCCAGAGAACAGGCCTAGAAGCATTTCACTCAGGTTTTGGCCTTAAGGACACTCGATTGCAGGACCCTGGTTTGCCTTTCACATGGATCGTTTGTCTTAAGCATCCCGTGGATTTGTTCAGCTTAGTCCTCCTCATCCCGATGCCTTCCCTGCGGCCTGTTGAAAGTGACCAGAGTTTCAATGGCTTGTAGACATTCTGACAAGGACACTTCTCTTCATTTTGCTTCGCTCCAGGGGATGCCCTGACAAGTCTGATCCCCATCTTTCTTGTCTGATCCTGTTTTCCCAAGAAAGCTATTGTCATCAGACAACCAGTACATCTAACTTTCCTAGTTTGCTTCATTTCTTCTATGTCTTTATTGGAAACCAGTTCCCACAAGAAAGCCACAGCTATGTTAACAACTCTGCGAGACTGATCGGCCCTTTCTGAGTTTTGTACCAAGTGTAGTGTAAGGAGGCCTGGAAGCACATTTGGAGCGAATTCCTGAAGAATGCGACATGTGTATGCAGATGAACACACAGTCATTTAAGCGCAGAGAATACAAAAACCCATGTCGGCTATTAAACCAGCTTTACAGGCATCAGGTGGTATATTAAATGTGGAAACCAATTGAGAATGTGAAACACTATCCGGATCTCAATTCGCAGATTCTTCACACCCAAGAATTCTCAACAGATGGAAACGGCCCGTAAAACTTGAGAAGGGGTCTTCAGGGGAGCCAGCCCGTTCTACAGCAGATGCCTGAGCATTGAGCTGCCCTGAGAAACCTATAACACTGGGCAAGACACATTGGGCCTTTGTCCAGAGCAAGCAGAACAGGGCCCTTCCACCCTCTGCCGCAACTACCTCCTCCCTCCCCCAGCACAGACAGGAGCCATACACTCCCCAGCCATGTGCAGCTGTCAGTTCACTAGGAAAAAAATGAAAGCTTTCATTGAAATAGCTACAGGCCCAGGACATTGCCAAAGCGTGTATGTATGTCAGCATTTTTTCCCTCTAAATGAAAATGCTCAGCAGCTCCAACGATGCCCTAAAACTTGCCCAGAGAATGCAAGGACCAGGACACCTTCCAGCCTCAGCTTAGATGTACTCAAGCAAGAAGCTCACCTGGCTGCTGTAATCCCACTATTCTGTAGAAGAGAGAAGCACTAGAGACATTTATGTGTGCCTACGAAGCCTTGGAGATTCGTGACTCGGCCTTGAGAAGGCAAAGAATGCACTTAAGGAGGTCTAGGGAGGTTTCCTCTTGTGTCTTTCAGCAGAACTTCCAAATGTTATCAACTGCAAGCTACCAGTGCAGTTACAACCCACCAAGGGAACAATGGCATTTGAGAGTATCTTGCTCCTCCTCCTTCAGCTCTGATAGCAGAATTCCAGAGGGCAAACCACCTGTGGCTAAGCCTGTGTGCACACAGCGGAAACACGCATAGGTGGCTTCTGAGTCATCCCCTCTGCTGCTAATCTGCTGGGAGATCCTCAATGGTTAACAGCCAGAAGCTCACTGTGGATGCCACTCTCCAAACCTCCTCCAAGAATAGAAATCGTAGTGGTGACCTCAGATTCTCTGTATCACATACCTATTTACTTCACATCTCCTTCCAACACATGCCAGGTGGCCTGTTAGGCATAGGTCATACCATAGTAAAAAATACTGCCTATCTTCATGGAAGGGGCCTTTGGGAAACTGAGGCAGAGCCATACTGTGGCAGCATGTATGGGTGGAGAATAAAGACAATGGGGTATAGAGTAGGCAGTGGAAGCCGGGAGTCAGAGAAATCAGACTTGGACAATGACTCCTGAGGACCACTACTTATCTATGGATCAAATATTTTCAGAAGCAACAGTTAAAACATAGGTAGAAACTTCCAAATCCCCCAAATTTCTTAGAATGATTTATCTGTATGAAGTTTTATGACATCTAGGGTTAAAACATAAACAATTAACTTATCCTAATAGAAAAATTCTGGATCAAAGTAGCCAATGTATAGTTTTTTGAGACAAGAAATATTGGACAGGAATGCAGATACTCCAGCTTCCCTATGGAAGCCCACTGAAAGCTGACTACACGCTAAACCTACCTATCATGCACCAACCTACCAACAACCCTATCTTAGCAATGCTGTGAACCCAGGGATCAACTGTCAGTGTGCAAATTCTAGAGAGGGCAGGGAAGTAGCTTGTCACCTGCCTTGGGAAAGAGCAAAATTCAAAGGCTTTCTACCAGATATTTAGGTTATTGCTGTCTCATCTTAGCATCATAGATCACTTGGAGCAGACTGGCTCATAAACTGCTGCTCTGTCTCCATATGGAATAGTGAGGTTTGGCAGCGCCCATTCCGCCTCTGCGGTGAGGTCAGAACAGCACCTTCCTCCCTTCCAGCCCCACTGACCAGCCTGCCGGCTCTACATAGCTGTGAGTGTCTTACTGTACTTCTCTTTACCTGTTTTCTTTGCTGTGCAACGAGCTGGGGGACCACCAATCACTCCCGTCACCCCCAGAAGCTTCAGTCCGGATGTGATTACTTGCAATGGATTTTTGTAAACTACTTATTATAAGGAAGAATCACAAGTCAGCGCACACAATAGTGTCTGAGAAAATTCTGCAGTGCAACTTACTGTTGAGGATCAAACCCAGCTTCTACCAGACTGGATCCCAAGATTCATTTTCATACATACAAAGGGCTCTTAGGATGTTTTATTAACCTTGGTTTGTTTCCCTCTTCCTAATTATTGAATGGGTGCCTTTGAGGAAAAAAAAAGCTTAATTCTCAGATACTCTGTTGGCAAGGTGGATTCTTATTTAACCCTAAAATTCTTAAGAGGGAAGTAATGTGACTGAGGGCTTATCCTAGAGCAGCATTCAAGACACTAATAGTTGTTTCGAGGCCGAGATGAATGGAGCGTTTAGCTAGTGAAAGACTCATTTTCATCCCCAAAGCACTGTGACTTGGTGTGTGCCTGGCTGCATCCCATCTGTCAGCTCCTGTCAATCAGAAAGGCTAATGAGTCTTTTTGGGGGTCCCTTCTATTCAAGAGGAATCCTTTGATAGACCTGATTTCCTTTTCCATCCAACACTTGATGGCAGCTAGAGCATAAAGTGCCATTCAGTGCAGTGTCTGACTTCAGCTGGGTCTCATCTGTCCCCTATTCACCACAAAGCATAAGAAAGTCATTTTCATATTCTTATCATGGATCTTGATGCTTCAACTCAAGCTGTCAAGAAATAGAGGCATCAGATAACCCTTGCCCTTCCACAGGTGAGGAAATAGAAATCACCTGTTAAATAGCGGGGTTTCAGATTGTGGAGGGAGGGGATGCAGAAGCTGAGCCATCTCCCCCTGGAGTTCCCTTCTGTGGGCTTTCAGATAAAGCAAGAGAGTAACTCCTCTTGAAGTCATCTTGGAGAGAGGCATGTATGAAGCCTCAAGGTGGAGGTCCTTACAGTGTAGTATGTGTTCAGGCAGCTCTGCAGCAACAACAGACCCCACAGCCATTTCCTGAGCTAGTATGTGCATGAGTTAGGGTTGACATTTCCAAAATGGTAGTGAGATCAGTTCTCTTTTCTGAGTTAAGACCCACTCAGTTTTAACTTAGGACACCCTTGACCTCCTTGTTCCTTAATATATCTGCTGGCCAGACAGCTAGCACCTCCTCAAGGTTATGAGAACAGAGAGATGCTGATTCCTCAGACAGTCCTAGTGCATTCCTTGACTGTAGATTTATGGCTATTTGTCTCTGCTGTTTAGCCTTCCAAACATCCTTGATCCAAAAGGCAGGATATCACTTAAAAATCTGCAAGGAAGAATGCTCTTCCAATGGCTTTGTCTCTCTGAACTCAGTGGCTGCATGCTACTCTCGTTGGAATGGCTGAAGTCTTTTTCTAAATTTATGGGCTCCCATTTAGGTGAGAGGGAGTTGCTGAAAGTTGAAATGTCTTTGACATATTTATACACCTTGACAGATTTAATGGTCAAATGAGCTGAAGGCCCCTCCTGTTCTGTGCCCACGCTCTTGTTCTGGTTTTCAATAAGACTCTTAGACAAGTAGAACGGAGATTGTAGTGATGAGTTCAAGGTCATCTAGCTCCAGCTTCCTATGGGGTCTTGTTAAAGACCTTCATCTACATGGGGCTGATGTTCTTCACCTCTAAAGTAAGGGTAGAAACAGCTACTTGGATCTCCCTGGGACAGGGTTTATATTTTAGGCTGAGAATTACGCATGATGTAAGATGAATATGATTCAAAGTCAGAAATGCTCTGAAGTTTGAAGGCAACTTGATGCTCTGAGTTCCTGTTTTGGGGCATTTAAATTTCAGGATTTTGCAGTGTGATCATTGATTGGTAAATATCTTCAAATCTAAAAAGCTGAAAAATTCTAAATACTCTGATCCCAAGCATTTTTTTTTTTTTTGATAAGGGATCCTCAAACTAAAGATAAATACCACCAATCCCTTGCCGACTGTCGCTTCTATAATTATCCATTACTACTAGTAAAACACTTACTAAGTATCTATCACAGACTCTGAGTTGTGTGTTATACACTGTGAAACCTAGGGCTGACATTGAAGATCTCTGTGTTTTTTTCAGAGATTTTCCCCCCTCTCTCACAAGGAAGCTATACTTTAATAAGGGCATCATGTAGTGCCCCGGCTGTGCAGAGGTGGAGGGCACAGGACAGACCTGCCTTCCTCACTCACTCCTTAGGCATTCCCATAACATACGGCAGAGATGCCCTAGGGAGCCCTGACGGCTATTCTCAGTTGTCAAGTTGACTGCATCTAGAATTAACTACAACCTAAATGGCTGGGTACACCCATAGGAATTTTTGTTTTCCCTCTGTAAATCATTTGTAGTGGGAAGAGCCACTCTTAATCTTGATCTATGAGTTTCGAAATACACCTTTAATCTGGGACACACCTTCTGCTGGCAGCCTATGTAAAGGTTGTGGAAGAATGAAGCTTGCTCTCTCTCTGTTCTCGATAGCAAGGCCATTCTTTTACTGGCATTAGAGGCTGCTCTGGGATCCTGATGTATAATGGAGGCTGGATGAGATATCTGGCTTTGTGGACTTTAACAACTATTGGACTTTGGACTTTTTCTTGGTAGACAACCATTGGTGGATGGACTAGCTGAAACATAGCCTTGTAAGTTATTCCAATTATCCCATATAAATCATATATGTATGTATATATGTATGTATATATGTGTGTATGTATTTGTATACATTCATACTATAAGTTCTGTTCCTCTGGAGAACCCTGGCTTTTCTTGTGAGGAACTGAGGCTACTTTCCATGTTAAGAGAGTAACTTTCTAGCATGTGAATCTTGACCCATTGCCATCTAACATCTTGTGAACAGCTGCATGAAACAACCTGTCAGGAACCATTTGGCTAAGCCAGTCCTAGATAACCAGCACTTACTGTTTTAAGTTGCTGAGTTCTGGGGGAATTTATTATAGTATGTATCAGGAAATTGGTAGGAAACATTCTTAATGGTAACTAAGTTGTCTTTGATAGGATCCTGGAGGCCTGGATAAGTCGGGAGTCTGAGAGGTAAATGTCCAACATTCTCTTTGTGTTAAGAAGTTAGGATTCATCTTCACATCAATCCACCCCATTTACCCATCTAACCACCAGGAGGGTGTGTGCTGTATAGAGATGAGGGGGAGAGTCCTGTGTAGCAGTTTGAGAAACAACACTTCAGGTGAGACTTAAAAGCCTGAGCTAGACCACAGCACAGTTAGAGATATGGAAGAATTGCTTCAAGATTTGGTGGTTTTCAGAAAAAAAGTGGGTTTGTTTTCAGGACCCTCGAATGTAGTCACCTTATATTCAGGAGTGTGTGGCCGTGTGAAACTTCCAGGAGCTGGAAGATGTACTTTGTAGAGTACTTCACATTTAGAAAACAAACCCCTTGGTATTTCATACTAACCAACTGAGACAGTCTTTTATAGAAACATTTACAGAAACACACTCTCACCTCTCACAGGAACAGAAAGCCTCACATTGTCCAGTATACAAAGGGGGCCAGGAAACTGGACCGGTTCTTAGGGTTGGTAGCTATATAGTGGAGGTTGCAAGCAAAATATACAACCAAACTAGCAGAAGCAATGGTATACACTCAGCCAGGAAATGTTCATCTCCCCAAAGATGGTTTTCTTAGGAAAATAACATTTTTCAGTATTTTAATTACACCAGAACTGATGTTTGCCAAGGCATCTATGTCTTAAAAAGTCACATTTCTACATATGTGACGAGTAAACAAACCTATTTTTTTTTGGCCTAGAAAATTTCTTACTCTATTAATTTGAATATGTATCACCACCATCCACAGGAGAATTCTAAGAAAATTTTTTTTTTTTTTTTTTTTTTTTTTTTTTTTTCTGGAAAGCTGGGTTCTAGTTTCAGGGAATACTCACGGAGAGAAGCAGAATGAACTGAAAACCAGTAGGATGAGTCAAAGAACCAAATTTGCTTTTCAGAAAATAAAATATTTATCAGTGAATTAGGTTGACAATCATCAATGCTTTTGAAAAATCACATTTTTAATAATGCTTTCTTATATTTGCGTATTAAGCATAGCCTTAGAAGAAACGTTCTTCAAGTGTCTTGATTCAATGCATGCTTATTGAATGCTTAGTGTGTGTGCAAGGAAGCAGGACACAGCCCCTGAGAAATGGTAGGTACTTCCCTTACAAAGCTGTGAAAGTCTAAGTCCTTTCCAGGCTGAGGCTGTTGACCATGGTGGTCCAGGGTCTGCCACCTTGAAAGATGAGTAAGTGGGCAAAGACACAATCACACAGAGTGGTACTGACATTGAGCCTGAACACGAGAAAACACGGCTAGCCATTTCAAACCCATGTCCCCCCACAGTAAGAACTCCCAATATTTCAACTGAAGAATCTCCTGGAAAATGTGAAAAATTCTGATGTTTAAGGAAAGGCAAAAATAAAACTAGTAAGTGAAGAGACAGCATATTTCGGGGACCTCGCAGTAACTATTTTAGCAAACGCACGCCTAATCAACTACAATTAAGAATAGTGCCGCTCATAGTTGCTGAGATGGGGTGAGATCCACGTAACAGAACGATGTTTCTTGAAGCCTATAAAGACGTGCGTCTGACCGGGAGTCCAAAGTTAACTTCTTATGAAGAAAATAAAGGACAAAGAAATCAGCACAGGTAAAGCCTACACCAGAGCTATTTATTAGCATAACTTTCTCCTTAGATTCCAGAACAACTAAAGTATGTACAAAATCTTACAGCATTCACACCGTTTAATGGCTCCTAGTAGCTGATGAGGACCAAGGTGCTTCTGCTGAGAACCTGTGGGTTTTGAAGCAGTGGAGCAAACCTCTGCTTCTCCTCCCATCTTCCGAAATCACCCGGAGGGCAGGTTATTGTGGGAAGAGGCAAATGAGAGACAACAGGGTGGAAAGCTACAGTGTTTCTACCGGTTTCCAGAGCTGTAACAAATCCCCACAGCCCGAGACAGGAGCATACTCTAGCTAACAGTCACACTGCTGAGACGGAAGCTACGAGACCCACGTGGACCCTGTGGAATGGAGACTATACTGACATGAATGGTTTTCTCGCTTCCCTTCAGAGAGTGCTGACCTGTAGAAAGAAGCTCCACCCATCTGCCCCAAAGAGACAAACTACCAAGGGAGCCAGGGAGAGAAACAACATGAGTTAGTAGTTCTTGGTCAAAAACACAAAACAAATAAAATCCCACAAAACCGTTTTAAAAATAGCATTCCGGATCAGCTTTAATCACCTGTAGAACAGCCCTTCCTGTCAGGTTAACACTAGATATTTCTGAATTCCCCCACCTCCAACAGCATGGACAGTCTTCCCCCCTCCTCCCAATCCATATTGGGCCTTCTACATTTGCTTATCCCGGGTTTTATCTGATTGTCTTTCCTGGACTTCAGGACTACAAAAATACCAACATATACAGTGAATCGGACCGAGGACTGCACTGTTGCCCCACAACGCTCTATAAAGTGGCAAGAAAATGCCAACATGTGAAGCCAAGAGCAAGGCCCACCACTGGATTTCACATAAATAAACTCCAGCCTGGCTCTGTATCTGTCAGTCATTCTGGATTGGGTGGCAAGTCCCATCTATTTCCCCAGTGTTAGGGTCTCCCGTGTAGGCAAAGTGGCTTTTTGTTTCAGAAGGACTCTGCTCTCAACTTAAAAGCCAGTTGATAAAACTTTTAATTAAGACACAATAGCGCAGGGTATAAAAACACAAAAAAACCACATAAATATTGAAGAAATCGAAACCATTTTTTTTCCCCTCCTGTAAACAGTTTTGCTTAAGAGCAAAGCCCTAGTCAGATTCCGGCCGGAAACTTTTGGCAGACTAGTGTTCAGCGAAGACTCTGCAGAGGTATGAGAAGGAAGCCAGGCCAGCTGCCCTGTTGACAGGCATGCAACTTGAGAACATCGCACAAGAAGCAACACAAAGAGTGGAGAAGCTCACAACACTTCAAGGAGACCTCACAACCTTCACAACTGTGTATGCACAGACAGACCCACCCCTCCCTCCAGTCCATCTCGGTGCCTCTTACACGTGGGACACCTTCTGCGACTCTCTAGCTTGTTTGATGCTATATAGCCACTTGATGATTCTAGCATTTCTTTCGATGGCAGAAATGCCATATGGCACCCGGTCATTGGCACTGTCATCGTTTCTAAGGTCACTGTTACTGTCCTGAGACTGTTCACAGTCTGAGCTGATCATGCTTGCACTGCGGAAGTTGAGAGATATGATGTCAGAATTAGCCCTTGCAAAGTTCTCCATGCCAAGGTTTTCCAGCTCTTCTGGGTCAAGTCCACAGTAGTTGAAGAACCTCTCCACGTCTGCGTCTACTCGGAAATACCTGTCACTCAAGTCTGACTTGGACCGCTGAAGGGAAGGTCTCCGGCTGACCCCACAGGCTGGTTCCACTTGGTCAGCATCGGGGGACTTCATGGCAGCCACCTTGGGCTTGGGAGGCAGGGGAGGGGCAGAACTGCTGCAGGGGATGGCTTTAAGGGGCTTCACACTGGTCACTTTGCGGATGTCTGAGGAGCTGTGTGAGACGTGCAGGAAGGAGTCCCCGGACTGCTCCAGCAGCCTCCTGCTCACATGGGAGCTGCTCTCCTGCGGGCTGCCACGGCCAGGTGTAGGGTACACCTTCAGCGACTCTGCGAAGGAATGCCGGTGCAGGTCAGTGGTGTCCCTGTGGGGCGGCCAGTTACGGGAGCTATGCTTGTGGCCAGAGCCAGAGCTGGAGCCCTCTGAGCTGTTGATGATGTTCTTGAGGATCTCAAGCTTGAGGGTCTCGCGCTGCACGCCACTCTCGGTCTTGGCATGGTTGCCGAACACTTTGAGAGTGGGGCTGCCCAGTGCTCGCTTGGCTCCTGGGCACACAGGGGGCTTGGCCAACACGGCCGGCTTCACTGGCTCCTGCTTGGCATTGATCACCTCCTGGCTCTTGACGTATTTGGCCTTGTCAGCCTCCAGCCGCTCTACCGCACTGAGTCTCTTGGGGTTGGGCTCAGCCTGCCTGCGGAAGTAGTCGGGTCCTTTGTTCAGGATGCGCAGGGGCACCGCTGACGTGAAGGTGCCCGCGGGGCTGACAGGCTTCACCATGCTACCTGTCTGTAGCGTCTCCGTGGGCATGGTGGGCGGTCTTTCCCCGGCAGCCGTGGTGGATGCTCTTCTGGGCGCCTCTGGCCGGCCTGAACAGACACATGTACACGAAGCACAAAGGGCAGATGAAGGATCCTGGAAGCAGTGTCAGCCGCGGCTGCGCCTCATCTCACAGCTCATTAACCGTCACTGTGGCTTCGGTGCACTTTTCTCCCCTTCCAGGCCGCTCCTACACAAAAAAGCCACAAGCCACAAGTTCCTTTTAATAGGCTTGGCTGCCTCCTTTCTTCTCCCTGAAGGCTGTGGGAGTCTCCTTCAGGTCTTTGTGCTCAACTGCAGGCAGAGCTGAAACACAAAACAACCAACCGCGGGTTAGGAGGGGCGGGTGACATCACAGCTCTAGCAACAGAGGAACCCCCGCAGTGCTCCCACCTCCTTGGCACCCCAGCCCGCCAAGAGACCCCCCCAAGGTCAGTGAGGATCGCGACTGGCAATTCCAGGTTAACCGAGCACAGAGGGTAACTGCGACCTCTCCAGGACCCTGCGCCGCCTCCGGCAGCAGCCAGATGTGGGCGTTTGCCAGCAAGAAAGCAGCAGAGGCTTCCCACGGAACTCTTCCAGCTGCCTCTCCATTGGTGAGAACCGCCTCCTAAAAACGCCTGGCTGGCATCACTTAGGAGTGAGACCCAGGAAACACTCGTGAATAGAGAACTGACGGTCCAGCCAAGCCCTGTTCCGTTCTGTAGCTCATTAAATGCTAGGGGCTTCCTAAGACCTCCATCTGCTTTAGCGGCGACGTGGGCGATGGGCGGCTGCTGTGTCCCTTGTGCAGTGAAGTAAAACTTGGTACCGCTTATGACCGATCTGTCAGTAAGACCCGAAACAATCATTTCTTTAATAATTCACAAAACTGGAAAGGTGGTGAGAAACGGGGATGGTAAGAAACCAAACCAAACCAAACCAAACCAAACCAAAAAGCTTGTGAAGAAATACAACCGGTTTCAAGTTTTCTGACTTTTAGCAAGGAGTATTGTTTCAAAGCACTGTTCTAGAAACCAATGATGCATGTGAAGTTTACCTTATTAAATTCGCATTTAGTTAAAAATAACCACTGTAGAAATACTTGGAGGAGAACCATATGAGTGGATAAGTTAATTATAAAATGCTATATAATTTCTCATACTTGATAAATGTGAAACACCGTTTCCTTTTGCTAGTAGGAGAGCCTATGTTATCAACCATTAGCATTCCAAAGCAGCCAGAAAATGGTATCACCTGCATTCTCTTACAACAGGGAATATTAAGTGAGTGATCCGTCTAACTAACATGCTGAGTTACAAATGTGCGCAACATATAAGGTGATATTACTGTAAGTTTTTCCTCCCTTGTGAGATACTGAAGTCAGGGCAGAAATACTGGTATCTCTCTCGACAATCTTCTCAAAAGCTCCATCTCTAAATACAATCCATTCCACTTTACTGGAGCCAATTTTGGGAATCTGCAAAGGGATTTGTTTTAATAAAAATGTGTTCCTGTGTAATATTTGAGAGACCCCAAGGCAATGAATACATAATGATTTCCTTTAATTGTGCAATTCTTTTCTGATGCCTCAATTTGGATTAAAAAAAAAAAAAAGAAAAACGACAACAACAACAAAATACAACACCCCACCTCCTCCCACGAAAATTAAATGAGATTCTTTCTTTGAATGCAATTTGAAAGAAACTGCCTCAGGAAGCCCTAATTCCTTGAGTCTCTATGTTGGTTAATCTGCTATTTAAGGCCCATCTCACTGGGCAGTAGACAGGCTGTCTACTGAGCAGACAGCATAGCAACCAGCAAGCCTGGCTGAGAGGCAACCCTGGTGCTCACACACGGTCAGCCTTCATGAGGAAGGTGTCACTGTGGGCCTTAGAAATACACTTCTCTGTCATCTCCTTTCTAACTTTTACTCCTTAGCCATAGGCACCAGGGCGAGCCCCCCTCGGCCCTCAGCTCCCTTTAGAAGCAGGTATGGAGTCCCAACCCACTTTCCCTGAACTAGCCTAAAATCTCAAAAGCTTCGAAAGATCTCTAGAGGTCTTTGTGAGCAAGAGTTGGTCACAATAAGATTCTCTGATCTACCTTGCTTGACTGTAAGAGCTCATTTCAGAAAGGGTGTGTCTGTATCTGTGAGGAAGGGGTATAACCTAGAGAGGCCTCGCTGGACTTTCATCAGTCTGTTGCCATTCGTTCGATCACACTTTCTAATGGGCTTTCTGTGCATCAAAAAACCCAGATGGTTCACCTCGGGTCTAACCTAATGTAAACCTACAATCAGCTATTTCCTGGTTTTATTTATTTATTTTTTTGTTTGTTTTGTTTTTGTTCTGTGAGGAACAAGAAAGGGTCTTCTGTATCATACTTTACCACCGATTAGCTTTAAAACTGTCAAAATGCCTCTGTGTTCTGGGAAAATACCAGACGGTTAGGTAAGAGCAAAGAGTGGGCCTTAGATCTCTGCCTGAGGAGAATATCCCTCCAAGGCACCCTACGATGGACCAAAAGGCAGAAGCTGAGTGCGCTTTCACGGGCATGAGTTTACTAGATAAAAACTCCTGTAATCCATTTCTGCTCAGAAACCTTGTGGCTCAAGGACCCAAGACAGGGACTCATTTTAAATTTCAAAATGGGATCGTGGGCTCCTGGTGACTGGCTTAACTTCCTATGTGTTCTGTGTGGAGCGTCCTTAGGGGAACTTTTCTCTGACTAAGGGATGTGATGTTCAGGCACCATCCTCGTTGACCTATGCTCCTCTCTGCCCTCTCTGCTACTTTCTCCTTTTTGGTCACTTTTATGATCAGTGGTCACCACTGCCCAACTTGCCTGCATGCCCAACTACCTGTGAAGGCCGGTTTTGGTCACCTCTGAAACTCTAAAAAAAATAATCATTATTCTGAATTCACAAGACTGGGAAATACGAATACATCTTCCAGGAGCCTTTTCTAGAAAAATCTCTGTTCTTCTTTTCTTATTACTTTCCTCACTCCTGAGACTGGCCCCTTAGGCTCCTTAGGCTTCCTAGAGACTACCAGACATCTGTAAAGCCAGCAAGGAAGGATTATGTTAAAAACAGTGATACTTTGTAACCACCTCCTATTTCTTCTTTCCATTTCCAGGGCTTCCCTTCTTCTGGGCCAATCTCAATTTCTGTAATCATTTTTAAATAGTAATGAGAGAATACCCACACAGTCAAAAGGCATTCTGGGAAGACTCCAAGAAAAGGAAAAAGCTACAGATACGTTTGGTACTGAAGGAAAATAACAGTCATCCTTGATGTCTGCTCCCTGGGCTAGCCAACAGCTGGACGTGATGTGATGGTATGGGCTGCTCTCACTTAAGCCGAGGCATCTGCTCCACTATTTCACGTGGGGAACTATTGTCAGGGGCACAGCTGTCCAGGCCTGGAGAGATAACTCTGAACTGTGCAGTATAGAGTAGTTAATTGTAGATAACCTAGCAGGTGCCCCGGAGCTGTATCTCAATGTCATGGACAAAGTAACCATGGAGTCCTCCAGGGAATGCTGGAGCACCAGACCCTGACATCTGGCTCAGGGTCGCTAGTGTGGCTGGGATTAATCACAGCAGTGACACCAACTGCTGGGCTGGGATGGGGAACTATGCTTTTTTTTTTGGGAAAGGAAAATTCGATCTCAGTCTCCTAATGTTCCATAAATACAAGTAACTATAAAGTCGTGCTTTATTTTTGTCCCTTGTTGGAGGGGACAGAATCCCAGGCTTGTTTATACGAAGCACATCCTTTATCACTGGCTACACCCTAACCGGGGTATACTCTCAGACTCCTGCACATGGCTGAGGAGGCAGAACCTGTCGAACAGCCTGACAAAGGGAGAGACTTCCCCTTGGATCACGTCTCCATTCTAGCCCGGGGAATAAGTTTGAGCTACCCGAAGGGTAAAAGGACCCGGATAAAGAAACATGGTTGAGTTATACAGCAAAGTAGCTGGCTATGTCAGGGCAGATGTGATCTCCAAAGCTATTGTGGGTGGAGGGGATCCTGATGCTTGATGGAGACCTGGCCTGGGCAGAGGCTTCCTGGTGACTGGCCCTGTACTGGTTTCAAGAACAATAACGAGGATGCCAAGTTGGGTTCAGGAGATTTCCATGAAGCCCCAGATTCTCCATTTCTTGCTAGATCACAAGAGATGCTGTTGTGTTAGAGTCATATAGTATTAGAGGAGGGAGGACAGGAGGCCCATGTCTGGTTTCCATTTCTTGCTAGATCACAAGAGATGCTGTTGTGTTAGAGTCATACAGTATTAGAGGAGGGAGGACAGGAGGCCCATGTCTGGTTTCACGTGTAACCTACAGAACCCACATTCCAACATCACAGGAATGGCTGAAGCTACCTCAGATTTTTAAAAGCAAGTGCTTTGCGTCCTTCTAATTTCTACTTTGCCAGTAGCTCATGGGGTTATTTAGGGAAAGATCTGTCTGGATCCTCAATATGATATGAAGTATTAGGGAACATTTAGAACCCTGAGGGGTTAGGACGAGTAAATCTCCTCTACGCACATGGTTCATCTTAAAACATACTAAAGTCAGCACTCCTGTGAGCCAGGCCATGTTCCCGGGCATCTAGGATGCTGAGGTGAGGGCACCAGGCTTGAACAAGAAGCCCCAGTTCAGGGCTGCCCAGGAACATGTCTCTCTGTTGCTTAGGAGCAAATCCAGAATTCTGGATAGCAGTCTGTCCCATGAAACACTGTAAGCCAAATCTGCTCAACCGAGTCGTTTCTATTCCTTTATGCCGTACTTCTGGCAAAGGAAAGAGAAACACCCTCTAAATTGTAAGCAGGAAAAAAGGCCACCGAAGTTAGAGCACAGCCTGTGGGAACCGAACACACCCACAGAGGTTTCCAAGTGTGAAAGTGGGTCACTCTCCCCGGGCACTACAGCATAAGTGGGGAAGCAAGGCTTCAAAGAGCATGCCTGGCTAATTCCACTCAGTCTGAGGAACAGCTCAGTCTTGATTTGCTTATGTATAGAAGCGAACTTGTTGGTCTGGTGACCTGGAAAGGTCGTGCTCATTCAAAGGGGGTGCACAGCAAAAGCAGCTGCTGGGCCTCTGAAGTGAGGATTGCAGATCTGGTTCTTTGGGGGCTCTTTACCTCTGCTTACACGTGATCCAGTGTGCTCTGCCACACGGCCTCTGGTATAGTGTCCCTGCTTTTATTTTGCATGTTGGGTCTGGCAAGGTTTCTTCTCCCCCAACTTTTTTTTTTTAAACTTATGACTTTAAGCATAAAGTTGCAACCTGACTAGGAGCATTCCCAATATCTGCATACTGGAATTTTCTCATTTAAAAGCAAAGTCATATCAATTTCATGCGCTCTTCTGATTCCTTTTCTAGTGTAAGGAATGTGCTCGAAGTGTGAGCACTCACTAAAGTATGCACTGTGTTCAGCCCAGTGATTTTTATCTATGACTGAGCAGTTATGTGTAAGCTGTCAAGCAGAAAAGCCACAGACAGTGTAGGAAAATTCAGGCCCATCTAATGAAGAGAAATAATACGGTGACAACGTTGTCAGCCTAGCAACAAACTGAACTCACCGCACCAATGAGTGAGACAGGGGACAAAGGGACAAGACTCATAGTAGGAGGGACAGAAGGACATTAGGCTTTGTAGATAGTAATGAGAGGACAGGAAGTGAAGTAAGGTTATAATGCCATGGTCACAGCTTTACTTAAAATGTTTGTGTCTTCCCCCTGTCCAGTATGGAATAGGTTAAGAACTTGTTAGGTTTCAAACTCAGGACAGATAGTCAAGATGCCTGTTTAACATATCAAATCAGACCTGGCCTCCAAGTTCTCCCAGCATCCCTCAGTTCCTACCTGTTACAGGTTATGGCCAGCATGCTTTCCAGCAGAAAGGGCTGCTCTTCTCCCAGAGGTACTGCCTTATATAATCCAGATCTTTTTGGCTATGATCCAGATGTTTTTGGCTACTTACCCCTTTTAGACCTTTGGTCTCCTGGCTGCTGTACCTGGTAACCCCATCTCTCCTCTTTCTTCACCTCCCCTCTTCCCACATGGCTCAGGGTCATGTCTACTCTGGACTCTCCCAGATGTCTCTGGCTCTGGCCACACTCTCCCACATGCCTGTCATAAACGTTTCTTCTCCACCATATCTAGGAGTAGCCATGTCCATCCCTTTCCTTTCCTTTGTCCGCTTCACTTATCAAACACAACTGCAGAAGAGACAGAGCTGGCAAATGAGATTGAAAACGCAGATGACTAATACCCACTTGAATGTTCAACACGTTCTCTACACTAAAACTGGAATGTTTTCCATGCTCAGCCCTCTGCTGAAGCAGGTGAAGTGCTTCATGGGTCTCCTAACCCTGTCACAGGTCTTCCTCCTTTAATCTGTCTCCTGTCCCATTCAGAGTTGGTTCTACCAAGGCTGAGTACAAAATTGATCAGATCTGTTTTCCTGTTACCTTCTCCCAAAGAATACAGTGTAACTACTTACATAGCATTTACCTCTGTATGTCTACATATTACTTTTCTGCTACTATAACAAAATACTTAGAAACAATTTACAAAGGACAAAAGGTATTTCTTGGCTCTCAGTTCCCCAGCGTTTCAGTCCATCATAATGATGGAAGCATGGTAGAGCAGTCTACCCAATCAGTGATGGCAGAAACAAATTACAGAGGCTGTTCATATGGCAACAGACCAAGAAGCAGAAAAGATGCTAGCACCAGGGGATGGGTGCAACCTTCAAAGGTCTATCCATTGTGATCCACTTGAGTTGGGCTTCACCTCTTAAAGGTCCTACAGTTTCCCGAAATAGCACTACTATCTGAGGAACACATGTTAAAAGACCCAGTCCTGTGTGGGACATGTGGGATTCCAAAGGGAGCTAAGATATTATGGATAATCTAGGGATGATTTAAGTACAGTTTATGCTAGCAGGCTTCATGTACCCCAGGGTGGCTATTCATGGAGCTCAATACAAAATCATAAATTTACTTAGCATACTGAATTGTTTGTGATACTCATGTAACTTGACTATGCAGTTCTTGTGTAATGAGTGAGCTTTGTAGACAATAATGTTGTGCCACACATCAAGAAGCCAGACATGCTCTGCAGGAGGATGAGTATAAATTCTATACAAGTAATTCTTCCATCTTAGATAAGGGACTTGAGCATCCACTGATTCTGGTCTGTGAGAGGTTTCCCAAAGCAGCTCTCTTATAGAAACCTAGAGGGGGTTGGGGGGAAGGAAAGGGAAGCGGGGAGAGGAAAACTTGGGGAGATTTTTTGGAAGTTATTTGGGTTATCTTATACAGACTCTTTGTTACAGTTAGATTTAGGATGAGAAGATGGCAATGTTTCAAAGGTGTTTATGATGCACACTAGAAGGAACCTCAAGGCAGATAGAACAGGTTGTGGATTCCAGGCTGACTTCTGAGGAACACACAGTTTGCACTTTAACCTTCTCTACCCTCTTCCTCTGTACACCAGACTTGCCAGACACCATCTCAGCAGCTGGCAGCCTCAGGAACCAGTTAGGCTTGTTCACACATTTGCTTTCCTCCTTAGCAGGCTTACAACCAACTTGTCCCTGTATATATTCACCATTAGCAGTAATGAGGTCATCACAGACAGTCACAGTGAAAGTGTATTAAGAAATCAAGCTTCCTGGGGTGGGGGGTGGAGGTAGGGGGTCGGGTTAGAGAAGAAGGAAATAATCCTGGTGAAAAGTGTTTACTCATTTCAAGGAATAAGATTAGCCATGTTTACACATCTGCCCTTTCCTTTCCTTCTCTAGTGCAAATGTGCTCTCGTACAAACTTTTCAGGAATGCAAATATAAGATGGGTGTGGTGACACAGGCTTATAATTCCAGCACTTGGGAGGTGGGGGAAGGGGGATCAGGCTTATCCCTAGCTCCACAGCTAGTACAAGGGTGGCCTTGGAGGCATAAATACCGGGGACCCCTGGGGGCGGGTGTGGGGGGGACCAGAAAAAGAAAAGGAAAGAAAATAAAATAAAAGATACAAATGTGAAGGCGGAGAACAGAAGGAAAATCAAAACCGGGAATGAAAGGTGCGTGTACCTCAGAAAAGACTGAACGTGGTCACTATAAACTGGGCCAAAGGAAAATGTTTCCAACCAGGTGGAAAAATCAAGTCAAAACTTGAACCTCTTCAGGACCCTTTCCATTATTGAGTGGTGAGCTTCCTCCCTTCTCTCTACCTTAAATCCCTTGCCATCTATAGTTTGACAGCTGGATTTTAACATCCCTCGCTCTCCCTCTGTCTCCCTTCCTCCCTCCCTCCCTCCCTTCCTCCCTCCCTCCCTGCCTCCCCCTATCAGTGTTGCCATTAGCAATCAGCTTCAGGTTATAAATAAAATAAAATCACCCCCTTTCAACACCATTGTCTCTTCATAAATTCTCTGAAATCCCAAACTCTTCCTTCCTAATAACACTGAAACCTTTGATGACAACCATTTTTTATGATGATGGTTGTCTTAGTTAGGGTTTTGCTGCGGTGAACAGAAACCATGACCAAGGAAACTCTTATAAAGACAATGTTTAGTTGGGGCTAGTTTACAGGTTCAGAGATTCAGCCCATTATCATCAAGGCAGGAACATGGAGGCATCCAGGCAGGGGTGGTGCAGGAGGAACTGAGAGTTCTACATCTTCATCTGAAGGCTGCTAGCAGAATACTGGCTTCTAGGATGGGTGTTGTAAAGCCCAGGTCGACAGTGACACACCTATTCTAACAAGGCCACACCTTCTAACAGTGCCACTCCCTGGGCTAAACATACACAAACTATGTTATTAAGCATAAGGACATGAGGTTGTTCAATCTATAGAGGGGAAGGAGAGCCTCTAGTTTCCTGGTCAGCTAGCCCAGTGAAGTCAATGGTTGGCCTCTACAAATATGCACACAGAAACTTGCACACACATGTATATATAGCATGTGAACATCTATAGTGAACACACTATACCCCGCCCCCAATTCTCTTAGATTTCTACTTTTTGTTACATATTTTATTTTTTTCATAACATTTTCTCATGTTTTAGTTTTATGTAACTCCTAACGTCCGGCTATTTTTTTTTTTTTTTTTTTTTTGACACATGCCTTTTATATAGGAAGACTGTGGGAAGCAAATGTTGGGGCTAGGATGGAGATGCCAGGGAGGGTGATGCTCACCTGTCAACATTTTTATAAATATGGGTCAAGAAATGGAATATGTACTCTGATGGTTTGTATGTGGTAAGCTGAAGGCCACACAGATGTTCCAGAAAACATACCTGATGGTTCTTGTTCAGTGTGGGAAAATTATTTGGGAGGTGAAGTTTATATACAAGGAGGACATCCCTAGTCTAAACACCAGAGGTGTCCCAATGCCTCACATTTCTTATTTGGGAGGTGAAGTTTATATACAAGGAGGACATCCCTAGTCTAAACACCAGAGGTGTCCCAATGCCTCACATTTCTTAACTGGTGACAAGATGCTACATGTGGGAACGCCCACACCTGAAATGTGATTAGCCACGGTTAACAAGCAGGGCCATTCAAAATACTGCACAAAATTCCCTTCAGGCTGTGCATGTAAAGTATACACAGAACATAAGTGAATCTCCTGTTTTGAGTACATCTTATCCCCGAGATACCTCATTACATACAGGTAAACATCCCCTCACCCCATCTCTGCCAAACAGCAGTAATCTTACAGGCTTCTGGTACCAAGTGGCTGAAATAATGGATTGTCAACTCTACTAACTCATTCCTGCTGCCTCTGTGTGGTGTTCTGAACTGAGCTGTTCTGGAGGGAGTTTGCTACCCACAATGTTCTCCCATGACATCAGGCGAGCAAAGAAAGCAAGATTCCCGGATTGGAGGCGGGGCTGGGGAGAATGCCTCCAGGAGTAAGAGTAGCTCAGAGCTGGGGTGTGCAACATTAGGGCCACACAGGGAGCCCGACACAGGTCCTTTGGGGGCTCAGAAGCCTGGGAATTAACTTACAACTACAGTGTGGGTGGTCAAAGTGCTAGACTCTAAAACCAACACACAGCAAGAGCAAGCAGCTGCCTTTTCACAAGCACTAGGGGAAAGGTTGCTGTGTACTAGGGGAGAGAAGCAACTGGTCGATCAGAAGCCTTCAGGGAGACTGCCTGAAGCCCCCAATGAGGAAGCAAGTGAGCAGGGAGCACCCATTAGTCAGTGTGAAGTCCAAGCTGCTTCCTTTCAGCAAGCTAGAGCCCTCTCAAATGTGGCATGACTAGGGACAGCAGATCCCTGCAGCAAGAGCCCAGAGAGCCTATGTCCCTTCCCTTATACAAGCACTCTCTTGGTGCACATCACACACTTCCACGGGGTTTGCTCTGGATGTTAGAGGTGACACCTAATAATGCCTGGGACAGAGATTCAAGGAGGGAAGAGGGAAGACAATTTTGCCCAAGTCTCCTTTTCCCCAGAGGCTCTCAGAAGGACTCAGGATAGAGCCAGAGAAGCAGAAGTTTCCAGGCATGAGGGCGGAGCTCTCTCTGGGGCAGGAAGGTAAAACCCTTCTGTCTGAACCTGAGCTGAGGACTCTAAATTATTTAAGGTCTACGAAGGCTATGTGTCCTATCTGAGAACAGTCAGAGGGACAAAGGAGAATTTAGGGAACACAGGGAAAATGGCTACATCTTTTCCTTTTACCTCTGAAGGGATCGAGGCCAGGAAATGCCATGAGGCTTCCCCCACCCGTTTGTCTTCACGTGTGCACCTGGCTCCTGAGAACGTGTGTGGCTGCAGTGCTCCGACCTCCTCCTCACAAATAGCGTGAGGTACTTACTCGTCCGCTTGGCTTGGCTTCTGGCTGCTGTGGGAATGTGGATGAGTCACTGTGAACGTAAGCACCAGTCAGTCCCTGAGTTTCTTAAGGCAGTACTGCTAAGCTCACAGGCTGCTCCAGTTCTGTTAAGTGACAGCTCAGGAGCTCAGTGTGACCATCCTCCTCACCCATTCAGCCAATGCGGGCTTTGCATCAACTGTCCAGCCTCCTGTTCACAACTTGGCACTGGTAATCCCCATCATTCTGTTTCAACAAATAATAATAATAATAATAATAATGATGATGATGATGATGATGATGATGATGATGATGATAATAAATCTTTTAAAACATGACTCCACTAATCTTACATGGTACAGTTAGAGCTATTAGTAATATTCTGTTGAACTGGATTGCCTGCAGTTTCTGCCCAACAGGTCACCTGGATGCCCTCATTTTTTTTTATTTATTTAAGGTTCAAAGAAAATATGTGTTTTCAAATTTCAAAGCAGTTATGGGAGCAAACTAGGCCAAAGCAACAAATAGAGCCATTATTAAAAGTAAAATCCAGCTCAATGAGGGCAAGAGGAAAAGAGCAGGGTGGAGCTCAGAGCCTGCTGGGTTCTGAAGCGTCTGTCCTTCCCCAAGGTCCTTTAGAGAATCTGCTCACATGTTTCAAGTGAATCCTCATTACTATAACGTGTTTACCTTCAAACGGACAAACAAATGAGACAGAATCAGAATCAAATAAAAGTCACAGTTCTGGCTCAACGGGCTTCCTTTGTCTAAGCAAGGAATAACTGGTTGTGAGGCCACCAGCCTTCCTTCATTCAGGCGTTCTGCTCTTAATCAGGGAGAATAGAAATAGATGCTGTGTGTAGCTGGTGCCCAAAGTCCTCTGAAAATGCAGTAACAAAAATACTTCACTAAATGTAAAGTCAGCAGGCTTCCCAATGGATACTGAATAGCACAGCCATCCCAAATCAAACACAGAAAGGCCAGTTCTGTTCTTCCTGTAGCTCTGCCTTCACTTCCAACATCCCGAGAGTCTGTGCGGGACAAAAGTGCAGGGTCTCTGTGACAGACCAGTCTCTTCATGTTTGTGGGCGTGAGTGAGCTGCCCGCCGCATTACTGGGGCCAGGAATGCTGATAGCAATGTGGTGAATGCTTGCTCTGGGAACTGGATAAAAATGGCAGGGCTCCTAAGGCCCTCTGAAGAGGTGGGTGGGTCCCCTTTCAGGAAAAGCCTTGCTTGCTTCCTGGCAGATGTGGAGCCCACACTAAGGTGCTGAACTGCTTAGATCTGGCTAGTTTTGCTCGGTTCTCCCTCCAACATTGAGTTTATTTATCGATACTTGCCCATCATTGCCTTTTCCTTTCACAGTATTTGTGTACCCCACAGTAGCTTTGTACCCCAAGGCTCATAACATAAAAAAATTATGACTTCTGTAGCACAGACAAGCAGAATATTTCTGCAAGAAATTCCTAGTTTCTAGTGTAGAGCCTTTGGGCCATAAACAAAAGTCACTCCGTAACAAGTACGAAAATCTGTGTTAGAAGAATCTGTGAAACACTCAAACTTGAAGCAGGCAAAAGGAGGCAGAATTTCCTCTAGGGAGATGGGACCCAGTCCTTCATGAGTGCCTCAGGCAATTGCTGCATAATGTTCTCTTAAAATTACCTACTGCTTCTTCCTACACACAGCATCCTAGGCTTGTACAGGTGCCCTTTGGTGCTTTACCACCCATTCCCGTAATAGTGAGAGTGATGCTTCTTATCCCACGATGGGATTACATCCTGATAGATAAACCCATTGGAAACTGAAAACACCATAAGGAGGAAAGGCATTAATCCACATCCCGTCCCCACTGAGCCTTCTTGCTTATCTGTTCTCTGAAGCTGTGTGCCAAGTGCTTCCCACTGTGACCCAGAGACAGACTGTGGGATATGGCTCGCCTCTTGTTACCCAGAACCATAGGAACGGACTGTATGTCACTCTGTTACTCCTTGGGAGATCGACACTCTGTGTGCAAAGACCACTGCGTGTGTGTACCTCTTTTGCATCATCATCATATAGCAAAAAGAAAAAAGAAAAAAAAAAGTAAGTTAAGCCACTGGATAAGGGGTTGTGTGTCTAAAGTAGGTGTTACCAATGTTAAATGTCTGAAGTCACAATGGCCATGGTCCATGCCCCAGTGGCAGGGGCTTGACCTAGATGTGGGAACAGGGATACTCTATCTGACAATGCTGCATTGTTTATGTTCCTAAGGACAGGAATGTCCCCTAACGTTTTCATCTTACTATACAGTCGGTGCTCATTAACATAGTCACTGAGATGAACTGAAAGGATATTGGGTGAAATAAATATCAAGTGAACCCTTTTATATTGTAAGGGTCCAATGAAGATATCAGATAGAAAACTTGGAACACAGGAGTATTTATCAACTTTGGATGATGCGTGAGATACATCCTTCGGGTTGAATATTATAATACATTTCCACACAGGTACAGAGAAACCAGGCACAATTAGAAACATTAGCATTGCACTGTGGTTAAGACCCAGACACGAAACACATGTGGTCAAGGCTGTATATGGCTGAACCACTGGGTTCATATAAAACAATAATGACTTTTTGCTCTCACTTGCCAATGAACAGTTTTCTCCATATTCTTCCAGCAGCTGGAACACACCCAGTCCTCTTGACTGGAGTCCTCTGGAAACAGTTAAAAGTTTTCTTTCTTCAGCTGGGCAGTGGTTGTGCATACAGGTGAACCTCCGAGGCTGGGTCCAGCCTGGTATACAGAGCAAGTTCCAGGACAGACAGAGCTATATACAGAAACCCTGTCTAGGAAAAGCTTGTTTGGTTTTTTTTTTTTTTTCCATTTCTAAGGATTTTTGCCTCAACTGTGGGACAAAAATATACTCAAAATAAGACATAAGATTACAGATACCTAGTTTTCAGAGCATATTATTTTCATACTTTAGTGCCTGACATCTTACATAAAACAAGATAGTTTTTGGTTTAGAATTGTGCAGAGATACACACACATACACACACACACACACACACACACACACAGAGAGAGAGAGAGAGAGAGAGAGAGAGAGAGAGAGAGAGAGAGAGAGAGAGAATTCACTACAATTTCCACTCACAATAGTATTTCAGGGCCTGAGTAGCAAGGTAGACAAGGAATGGTTAACACACTTATTTCAGCGTGCCCAGGCCCTTCCGGCTTTGTCTGTGAGAGCCTTAGGATGTAACCAGCAGGTAGGTGGTCACTGCCAGGCAGCTCTTTGAGGACTGGGAAAGGATTCCTGTAGGGTTTTGGAATGAAGTCTACAGCTGCAGGCTCTCTTCTCTCTATTCCCTCACTGGAATACACCCCCCCCCATTCTGCTTCTCCCTCCTCCTTCTGCCCCCCCCAACCCCACTTTCTTTGAATTTATTAAACTGACAGGTAGCCAAACCTTTGGGAATCCTTTCTAATCTGTTCTGGATTCTGTCCTTTGGACCAGGTAGTCATTTCTGTCCCTAATATGAGCAGTGATCCTAACTCTTCTCCCAAGCAGCTGTCTGGCTCAGGGCACCCCAGCACAGTGCCCAGTACTGGTAGGAACAGAGCCTAGACCCTTGTGTAGAAATTATTTTCTGGTGTGTTCAATTCAGACAAAAAGAATATAAATCAACAAGGTATCTACTGTGTCAGTCCAGATAACTTTGACCCTTCCTTCCCCACACCCCACACTCTACTGCAGATCAAGAAGGAAAAACACACCCCTGGGGGGTACTGAAAATGTCACCTTTGGAAAACTAGGAAACAGGCCAGTTCACACTATGCTGACACGGTGTCTCCTTTATAAGGCACTACCAAATTCTGTCTCACAACTTTTAACACTTCTGATCCCTAGTTATCAAAGGAACCACCCTCCTTCCTGCAGTTTAGAGATTGGCTTTGTATATTAAGAGGTGGTTTTCTGTTACTTTGGCAATAATAAAAAAAGTAACTTGGCACATGGTACGATGTCAGAGCTGACATTCAGGAGCCACTTGTATCTCATGTTTTGAGTCTGTCCACCATGGTCTCATGCGTGAGAAATCATCAGCCAGGCAGCAGCTGTCTGTCACCTGCCAGCCAGCAAGGCCAGGTAGGACACAGGCCCTTTCCTGTCCAGCCCTGCTCAGTGTGCATGCTTTGTGCTATAGGACTGAAGAAACAGAGGCCCAGAAGTTTGGGTAGCAGGCTTGAACTGCTGTCCTGCTGTGCTTTTTGCACACCTGAGGTCTGCCTCCTGTGCTGCTCTGGGCAACCATTGGAAGCTGACTTCAGCAAGAAGCAAGAAAGGGTGGACAGAATGTGGGTAGCTGCCTTTTTTATCACTTCCAGCCTAGTGAGGCAGCCAGGGGAAGCCCCAACAAGCACTTGTGCCACAGGATAAAGTAGGGAGGGAAACAGGAAGATAGGGAGGTGCCTTGAAAACTTGGTGGCCAGAGCCATTCATAAAATGTAAAAATAAGCCCAAAGAATCCAGTATGAGGGAGAGACAACACAAGCTCTTTGTTTGATGAGATTCTCCAAGGGGCTCTCAAAATGTCACAGCACCCTCCTTCATGAAAAATAAACACTCTAGTGTTTAGCTAAGGAAATTAAACTATCTTCTGAGCACAGGAAACAATAATAGAGTCATGACCCGACCAGATAAAAATCAGATTATTGGAAAGCCTCATCTTCCCAGGCTGCTCTGTGAGAAGTCAAGGGTCGTACAGACCATGGCACCCACTCACCAGGGGAAAGGCAGCCTCTCACAAGCTCTCCCCTCAGAGAGGCATGCTTAATCGGGTTAAAAACAAAGGAACTAGAAGGCAAGAAGACATGAATACTCTTTGGATGGTGGTTTAGTCCCTGGGAGCTCTGGGGGGTCTGGTTGGTTGATATTGTTCTTCCTATGGTGCTGCAAACCTGTTCCGCTCCTTCAGTCCTTTCTCTCACTCCTCCCCTGGAATTCCTGTGCTCAGTCGGATGGTTAGCTGCAAGCATCCTCACATGGAGGGACCATGGCTCCAGCTGCATATGTAGCAGGGAATGGCATTGTTGGCATCAATAGAAGAAGAAGCTTCCCCGGTGTAGGGGAATGCCAGGGTGTTAAGGTGGGAGTAGGTGGGTGGGAGGGGGAGAAACCTCATAGAAGCAGAAGGAGGGGGATGAGGGGGGCACCAGGAAAGGGGATAACATTTGAAATGCAAATATATAAAATGTCCAATTAAAAAATAGAAAAAAAAAGACACCAGTAGTGGTAGTGGGTCTGTTGATCCAGAAAATGTTTACTGATCCTCTGCTATGTGGCAGACAGGGAAAAACAAGAGCTATGGCGCTTATGTGTGTAGTACACATATAGTAAGTATGTGGTGTGCCATGAACAGATTCTGAATAGAAAAAGAGAGCAGAGATTCAGCATGGTAGACGGTCTGCCAACACCCACAGCAAGAGGTGTGATCCAGACGCGGGAATGGAAGAACTTTCCCAAGAGGGCAGTGGGATGGGCTCGTTTCTTGGGCTTGGAGATGTACGGACAGCTAGAGGTGGGAGAAATATTTACTTCAAGAGGGCAGAAGTGTGGCATTTATGCGCTTATGCGAAATATACAGTACAAAGAAAAGCACACAGGCTGAGGGAGAGACTTCCACCTCCACATTGAAAATGGGGGAATAAAAAATTAACTGCTGTCTGAGGGACACTGAGCCACAGGTGTCAGAGATGGAATAGGACACACTTCCTAAACTCTTGCGTGACATCGGAGAGATACAGAAGAGCAGTCCAGGTCTGTGCCATCCTGCAGAGCACCAAGGGGAAGGAGTGTGTGCAAAGGCTACAGGCTGAAGAAAAAGCTGTAGGAAGGTTCCTAAATTTGGGCAAGTCCGCAGTTACTTTAGGGCAGGCTGTGAACTACTAGAGACAAAGCCTAGTGGGCCCTGGCAACGTTAGTTCTCCATCTGCTTGTAGTCTCCTGCCAAAAGCAAATGGTCTGAGAGAAGGTTTTGCCTACAGAACAGGGAAGGGAAGTGTTGCTCCTGCAGATATGGAGTTTACCAATGAGGACTCTGAAACCCTAAGGAAAAAGAGCCGGAAGCACATAGATATTCAGTTATGTGACCTCTGACCAAGTGGTACTTCATGCCAGGCACTGTGTCAGGTGCTAGAGGCATTCATGGGAAAGGGACAGATGTAAACGCATGTACCCATGGCATCTTCACACATTTTAAGAGTTGACAAGGTCAGAGTTCCCGGCTGGATTCTCGTATAAGTGCTCTGTGCACATAAGAAGCAGCTGGGATGACCTTGTGCGTGAGGGTACGCAGTGTTTGACTTGGTTTTCACCACTGGTTACTATGTGACCCAGAGTCCTCATCAGTCAATACCCTAGGCCCCTTACTCCCAGTGGGGAGGATGATGATGTTGGGGCTGCACACACTGACTTCGGGTACTCACAGATAAGCACAAGGAGAACCAGGAAGGTTAAACACACAGGGTTGTCCCTTCAAAAGGAGGGACATACACACTCTTTTCTGCCTAGAAGGCTGAGAGAACACATGGTTAACAGCTTGGTGACCTTTATGCTATGTGTGTGGCAGAGACCACACCAGATCCTCCCCAGATCCTCATCACGAACCAGTCAATGTATAGAATCCATATTTATGGGCGATGTCATGTGTACTTTACAAAGACATCTTGAACTTTAGTGCTGGCATCCACATGAGATTGAGTTAATTATCAGCAAGAAATTTTTCACCAAATTTTGCTCTGCTTAAATATGCCAAAAGTAAGCTATATGGGCCCAGACTCCCAAAGTTGAACCAACATCAGGTACTGAGTAATGTGGAGTCACGTGACCTTCTTCCCTGCACAGATCATTATTCTGCTGACTGTGGAGGTAACAAAGATCCCCAAATGTTGTTAATGAAGTATGGAAAATGCCATCAGGTAAAGGCTGCTTCCAGACTAAATCACCCATTTATTTGAAAAAAAAAAAAAAATCCAGATCTAAAAGGAATTACTCTGCAATGAGAAGAACTTTTTGACTCAGAGAAAGGGTTGTGTAGAAGAGGCTGGCTTAGCACCCATCCTGTAATGGGTAGAAGTTCCTTCCAGGTATGTTCTAGGGCCCTGGATGTTCTCACTGCTTAGGCTGGATTTATTATTTTCAGAGCGAGGAAAGGAAACCATAAGGCAGAAGTTTGAAGATAGAGTATGCTAAGTGCTAACTGTAATGAACGGAGACTGCGGTTAGTAATGTATGTGAGTGAATGTCTATGAAGACACAGGCACTAAAACAAAGGGTATAAGGGAAGTGGGTTGGATGAAAGTGATGAAGGTAAACATGTAGGGGGCTGGCCTGCCTTCTGCACATGTTTGAGAAGTTGCTCATCTGTACTTTGCTGACATCTTACAACCTCTATGAACCCAGACTCCAAGCATAGAAGTAGAATGTTTTTAAGGTATGTATCTGTACGATGTTCCTGGTGGTGCAGATTCTGAAACTACAGGATGGGAGTTTATGGCTGACCAAGGAGACCCTCAGGGATGAATCCCTTAGGGATGCTCTGCTGGGGTTAGGAAGCAGATGCTGTAGCCCGGAAGTCCACCACAGCTGCCGATAACATCTGTCTTCAAAGAACTCTGATGTTCTCATACTTAACAGTGTTACAATGATGTGTTATGTTTACCTGTAACATGCCAGCTTATAATGGAGCTCATAACTACCCACAATGCATCAGAAAACATGTAGCCAACAACTGCAGGCCAGAAAGCAAGCCATTAAAACCTCCAGTCAGGACTTAGTGCACTGAGGCAGGAAGTCCGAGATTTAGAGCTGAGTTGAGCCACATCTTCATCCCCAGGGAATGCTTGGGTAGCATAATTTCCCTCTATTAGTTTAGAAGATCCAACTGTTCTGTGCAATTATTTTCTTTTATTGACTATTGGAAGGAAGGTATCAGTTTTTCCCTTTTGTATAAAATCTTTGAAGACAGATAGATGGTGGCTTTTATATATTTATTTATTTGACTTGCTAAAGACATTCTGTTATTCTGAGTGTTATGTCTAAAAAGCCAAGGAGGCAGAACCTTCCTATATTTACAAGTATGTCTGGAAAAACATTTTAGAGAATGAACCCTGTGCACCCAGAGAGTCAATTACTCCTGTTAGGAAGCCACAATCAGCCACCAAATGAAATTTATTTCACACAAACAATGAGAAGAACAATATACTAGAAAGTTACTGTCTGCTTCAGAAAGTTTCTCAGTCAGTCCATTTCCAGTCCATGGACAAAGAATACCTAGCTTCTCCTTTTTCCACGCCAGCTTTATCAAACAATATGATAAACAGCACAAAGTGACCTACATCACAACTATGAAAGTGTGTGTCATTCCAGAGTCTGTTTCTCCATGCACAGGGGGAAAACAGAGACTTCTATAGTCATTCCTCTCTGATGGCTGGGAAGAGCTCCTTTAAGCAAAATTCTAAAAAATAAAAGGAGGTGTGTGTGTGTGTGTGTGTGTGTGTGTGTGTGTATGTGTGTGTGTGTGTGTGTGTGTGTGTGTGTGATTTTTCCCCCCCGATAAGCATTTTTTAAATATTCCCTCTGGTAGGACCACTTGATATCTTGATATGCTTGGTTTAGCTCTCTTGCCAGACTATGAATGTACCAAACAGTGCCATCCAGAGCAGGTTATGAAGGGATATAAAGAGTCTTCATAGACTAGTTTCCTCTGAGAGGAACTCATATGAAAGGAAAAATGGCCCCCACATCTCTAGTCTTGTGAGAACGGTCATAGTACAATGATCTGCAGCAGACGTTGGCCTTTATTGACAGTGTCTTGGCCTCCGTTTCTCTAGTGATCACAGAAGGTCATAGAACAATTAGTCACAGCAGTTGGCCTTCACTGGCCATGTCTGGGCCCTAGTATCCTCTAGTCTTGCGTGAAAAGTCATAGTACAATGAATCACAGCAGATGTTGGCCATCACTGACCACATCTGGACAGATATCCTCTAGTGACCACTGAAGGTCATAGAACAATTAGCCATAGCAGATGTTGGCCTTCACTGACCACATCTGGACCAATATCCTCTAGTGATCATGGAAGGTCATGGAACAATGAACCACAGAAGACAGTGGCCTTCATTGGCCACTTCTGAATCCTGTTTCATCTGCTGTGACCTTGAACTAAGATGTCCTCTTGATGTTTTATATTTGCCAGGTGTCACATGAGAACAGGAACACTGTCCTCTAAGGTGGCTGGGGAGGTGACACAGTGGCTGGAAGCACTGGGCATGTAACCCAACTCACAGACATTGTGTCGGGAAATTTTACAACAGAATAGTTCTTTTTAATGGAAAGAAATTTTAAGTACCTTGTGGGAAAGACTTTTCTGGTCAACACACTGGTTTTAAAACCATGTAAGCTTAAGGTTTTCTTATAAGATAAAACATACCAAAATGAAATCCATTATTTACAAATAAATTATATCTAAAACCTTGGGAGGTACCACATTAAATTTGTTACCTATTTGAAGAGAATGCTCACGTTTGCTACAGTGACTTTCAGTCCCTAATGTGATTGTTCGCCCTCTCAGCGTTTTCTTCTTGTCAGTGTGTCTTACACTTTTTATTGCATTGACATTTAAGAAGTTTAGTTTTGAAAGTATCATAAATGCAGTTCTATTTCCAATGTCCATCTGGTCAAACCTGCTGAAACACCTGTAAGCTACAGACTCTCATATGAAGTTTTGTAGATTCCTCAAGGCTTTCTATGTGTACAGTCTTGCCAGACAAGTTAGATAATGAAGAATAAGCTACTGTAAGAAAAGTAGGCTAACAATATGGAAGCAGTCTAGATTCCCATCATCAGATTCATGGCTAAAGAAAATGCAGCGCACATACTAGAGTTCAAGTTAGCCACTCAGAAAAACTAGTTCCCATGTTTGGATGGCCAGCACTTTACGGAATGAGATATGTGCCCAACGACATATCTTTATAACCACACCTGTCTGTCTGTCTGTCTGTCTGCCTGCCTGCCTACCTGTTTACCTAGACTTACAGTAGAAAGGGCACTATTCACAGACAGGAAGGGAATCAGCAGAGGAAGGTGACAAGGGTAGGTAATGGGAGGTAAACGCAATGCGCAGTGATGTATGAGCACATCATAAAGAAGCTAATTTGTGTGCCATTTAAGAATAATTGAAACATAATAAAAATAAGCTAAGCGAATGAGGAGACAGATGAGTAGCAAGCAAAGCTTCCCCTCCCTTATTTGCAAACGTACAAAATATCACCGAAAACTTAACATGGAAAAGAGAAGAAGCTGAAAGAGCTAAAAGGATTCTGGGAAGGAGAGAAGGTTGGTGTGTCGCACTGTTAGAGACATCCAGGGAGAGTGCAGACTGCACAGTACACTAGGACAGACACACAGAGGGCAGGAACAGAGGAAAGAACACAGAACAGCCCCACACTGGTACAGCCACCTTGCCTGTGTCAAAAGTGCAAAGGGAACTCTTGGGAGAGACAGACGACTCAACAGTGCTGGAGCACCAGACGTCCGTAGGTCAAACCATGAAAGATCTCCAGCACCTCACACCTCACATCCAAGTTAACTTAAAGAAGTCAATCTCACATGCAGTCAATCCGAAAACAGAAACGTTTTGTGAGACAAAAACAGAGCATTTCTAGGATCACGGTTGAATGAGATATTCTCAGAGAGGACCCAGAAAGTGTGAGCCACGTAATGATGAAAAAAAAATTGGATATATTTGCCCGAATCAGGAAGACCAGGCTGTGTTTACTAAATGACTCCAAAGCTCTAAAATAAAATTTTGTTGTTGTTGTAGTAACAGAAGTCCTTTCTGTTACTGTGGGTCAGGATTTGGTATGGGAAGAAATGCATTCTGTAACTAGCACTGAAGGCAAAGGTATGACCAAGGAACTGCTCATATGCCTTAGAGACTCCAAAGGAATGTATATGACAAGACGGCTTTGGAACAAGAGATCTCAGTCTTTATGTTCAGAAATGTATGTATGGTGTAGCATGGAATTCGCTATGTTCTTTCAATGTTTCTAACAATTTCTTATTGTTAGAAATCTCATTTTTCTATACAGGGGCCCATGTTATCCCAGCAGTTCCAAGGCACAGCGATGTCTCATAGGCTGATAAGAGGTTAAACAAACCAAAGAAAGGAGAATTTTCCTAAAATGAACGTTAGTCTACCAAAGCTTCCCTGTGTTTTTCTAACCCATGTAGAATAAGAGTCTTTGACAGCATGCACAAAATCTCCTAACTTTCTTTACCTGCACCTTATTTATTTATTTATTTATTTATTTATTTATTTGGCTTTTTGAGATAAGGCCTCACTGTGTAGCCTAGGCTTGCCTTAGAACTAGCTCTGCAGCCCATACTGGTTTCAAATGTATAATTCTCGTGCCTCTGTAACTGATCAGACAAAGCTCACTAGGTTCTGTGCTCTTTTTAAAATTATTTCAATAGAAATACATGTAAAAAACAATGAGCACCCTGAAAGTTCCTGCTTCCTGTAAATGTGTGGGTCTGTCCTAATAACTATGATGGACGTTTTCCCTTTTAAAACTAAGAAGTCTATTATTTCTCATGCCTCCCACCTGCCGTCCTCCATGTGCATTTAGAGTACGTTTTATTATATTCCAATTGTCTTCACTGATATCCCTAGAATGTGGGACTTAAGGACGATACACAGAGATAATGAAAAGGCCCACTGGAAAATGTGTATGCATAGCAGAGAGTCATAGTCTGTATCTTACTGCCCTGTCTTGTCTGTTTGCCTTTGAGACCAAAGTATGTCTGACAAAGAGCGGAGGCGGAGAGTAGAACCTGGAACTCATCGTAGCCTCAGCCTATGAGAGTCTCACAAGCACAGAGTAGCTGGGGCCTCACGATGTCCATGCAGGCCAGCAAAGTTTACTGTAGGGTGGCTACGTCCCCAAAGGAACAGGGGAGTTCTGCTGCCATAAACAGTGTGTAACAGGAAGAGCCATCCCAATAACTGAATAAACATAAGACAAACCTGGTCCTCCCCTTAGCCTCTGCTACTACACTGACAAAAATAACCAGACTTTCCCCAAAATAAAAATGAAAGTGGATGGAAAGCAAGTGGTCTAAAGCCGACAGGCAGGTACAGAAGTAGACAGAGAGGTAGCTTCCTTCACACATCCCTGCCTCCTCTTTTCTAGAATAAGAAACACTTTTTCCTCATAAATAGAACAAAACTCTTAATTAACTTTCTGCCTTCACTCTGTCCCAGAAGCGCCTCTGCAGGGTGAGAACTGTATTTCAGAACCTACAATCACAGCAGCTATGAGCTTAAGTCTGGCACAACTGACAATTCGTTCTCAATTCCTATTTATAAAGCAGAAGCTGTGATAAGTCAAATGACTCCCGATTAATTTCAGCACATAAAGCAGTTATCAGACCATGTCTGCTTGAGACAGAATCCAGCATTTTCTGCACAATGGGCTTTGAAGGGTTGCACAGAATACAGTCAAGGAACTTGTCTGCCATTACTTGCATAACATACAACAAAATACTTCCCTAAAGATCCAAATGCTACTCTTGGTCCAAAATGACAGCATGGCTTGTTCAGTTTATGATTACATTTCTCTAACCCTGAGAGATAATTTAATAAAAAAAAATGGGAGAAAGAGCAAGGGAGGCACAAGTGGCCTTTCAGTTATTTGTTTGGTTGCTATGACAAAACACTTGAGGACAGTGGTGAAGGAAAGAAGAGAGGGTCTCCTTTCGCTCACAGTTTGAGACAGGCCTAACAGCAGGTGTGCAGAGCAGCCGGACATACCACATCTGCACCAGGAAACAGAGATGAAGGTTGTGAAGGTTGGTGTTCCCCTACTCTCTCCTTTTCTCAAACCTCCAGACCAAGTCATGGAATGGTGCTGCCAACGTTAGTGTGGGTCAGTCAACTCAACTCAGAAACTTAGACACCCATAGAGAAGGCAGAGGTTTGTCTTCTAGATGATTCTAGCTGTTGATGTGACAATCAGTATTACCATAACTAGAGGACTGTGCCACAACTTACCTAACAGAAATATAGGCTAGGTGTCTGGATGAGGGCCTGGTGAAAAGTGAGAGCATTTGCTTGGCACTGTGTCCCCAAACTCCAGGTCCTGAGTGCAAGAAAGGAACAGAGAGGGTTGGACACAAAGCAGAAAGCAAAGAGCCCGTAACGCTCCACCACAGCTATGGAGGGACCCAGACCCAATCCTACCTCAGCTGTAATGGAATTCTCCCTGACAGTTCCCAGAGACCCTGATGAAGAACTAGGCGGACGGTAGTCGGTCAAGGGCATCCAGACAAGTGTGACCTTGTTGGTTCCTTGCTGAGTTTGCCTAAGGCCAAGAAGTAGGATAACTCACACAACAGGAAGGAGGTTTTGCTCCCTACAGAAAACTGTCCCATCCCGGGAAGATACTGTTTTAGAGACACCTGCTGAAGTTAGGGGTCACAGTCTAGAGAAAGTTGGCTCGGTGCATGATTTCCTTGGGTCCATGCATATGGCCATCAGGAGCTCCCACCTTCATACGCCAAGATTCTTGGCTGATTCGTTCCCCGGGAAATTCCTTCCAGTGTTAAAGGGCTGTGGATCTGAGCCTCTGACATGAAAGCCAGAATCCAATAATCACACAGAAGAAAAGAGGCCCATGGACGATATTCAAAAGATATTTAAAGACAACTTCAAAAGACCTAGAAAATTGTCCAGAGACTTCTGTGGAGCAACTGAAGCCCTAAAGTAAAACAGAATGGTCTTAAAAACATAAAACAGCAAAATATTGACTTTAAAAATTAAATCTACCCTTCAATAAAATGATTCAAAATAAATCGTGAAGAGTTTCCTGGAGTAATGTAACTGATGTCAGCCAACAGGGAGGAGATGGTGACAAGGAAGAGGGCCGCTAGCTGGTCCGATACTCAAGTAAGAAAACTTCTAGGGGGGAAGCAATAATGATCTGAAGCAATAATTTCAGAACTACTACCAGGAACTCAGGAAGGCCCAGGAATGGAGAGCCAAAGTATCAAACACCCTACAGTGAGGCAGCCACTGTACATCTTGAGAATGTCAGGGGCAAAACCTCAGTTTCAAGAGAAAAATGCCCGCACCCAGGACACACAGGAATTGAGACAGCAACTGTTACATAAAATCAGCACTTACTGTGTCTTCAAAATTGTGAAACATTTTTTAAAAAATGGAAAATGATGACAAACCTATAGTTTTATGCTCAGACCATCTCCGAGTGTGCGGATGAAATAAAGAATCTTGCCGACAGGAAGAGTAAAGAGAGACCACACGGAGACTTTTACCTAGAAAGCTTATGAGGGTGCACCCCGGTACAATGACACAAGAAAAAGACCTGGCGGACAAGGGAGAGGGAATCTTACCCAGAAGACTGGCAGATCCAGAGACAGAGAAGCTGGCGCACAGCAGCTGCTGAGAGATGAGCCGCGGCGCGGAGATGCAGACAGGACGAGGGGTAAGCATGCACAAAGCATTACTCAGAGGCATGTGCAGCAAGGTCAGGACAGGTGACTGGGAGGAGTGTATGTGACTTCAGTGTAAGTCAGAAACAAGGCAAAGGACAGGGAGGAATATATGAACAGGAAAGCCCCGACAGAAAAGGAACAGACGGCACACTCCCAGGATGCCCAGCTCTGCCCCACGGATACAAGAAAACTTACAAAATCTCTATGATTTGTAAACACCGCTTTCTCGAATATTCACCCAGCAGCACATGTATTAAAACCAACCCTACATGAGTCAAAGCATGAATACAGGTTTTGCATATAATGCAGATTAATTTACAAATGATTTACAGTACAGACTAATATTTATAAATATCTGTAAGAAAAGTATTTTCAGATGGCTACTTGAGCGTCTGGGAAGTGGATGTTCAGTAACTCTCAAGTACATCTCCCTTCTTTGATGATCTCTCCCAGGCGTCTGGGCCCACATCAAAGGCGTCCTTATGCTACTAAATCAATGAGGCGATTTCAGATGCAGCCCTGGGTTTACTTACGGACAAAGGAGATCATTGAGTCTCCCTGGTTTCCTTCACCCTGGGCTCACTCGGTCTCTTGTGACTTTCCTGCCGCAGGACTGGCTTTTCTGTGTTAATGCGTCACCAACTGGATCATCTAAATGCACTGTCTGTGACCTGTCCTAGAAGCCAAGACAGCTATACTGACATATCAAGATACCCCAGAGCTCAGCTCAAACATCCAAATCACCGAATACACAGACCTTCTTGAGAAAAGCAGCACATTTCTGCTCTGTCCCCAACCTTCTGCACCTTGATGCCACGTGAGACATTCCATAGTATGAACCAGGAATGCCCCTCCCCAGGTGGTGCCTGCAAGGGAGGGCTGGGCCTTGTGGATCTGACTATGGCCATCCCTCTGGGCTTCTCAATAATCCTTCTCTAGGTTTTAGATGAAACCACACTACAGTCCGGCCCCCTTTTCTTCTCACCTAGGGAATTTCAAGGATCCCACAGGCTTGCACGTAAAATGAACATAGCTTTAAGGTCCAGCACATGGGCAATAAATCACTGTCTGGATGATGTGAGTTCCAAGTCCCACCCTGGAACTGTACACAAGCCACCGTTGCCTGCAGTGGGTGGGCAGTGATTTCTGAGAGGGGATACAGAGATCTGTATGTGCATGGTCCAATCAAGGGAAAGCTGTCATTTGTTAAGACATCAGAGGCACTTTCTAAGTTGTCCTGCTTGAAAATTCTCCTGACAGGAAGTGTCTTTTCAGCCAGTGGGTTCTTATTCTCCTAACCACCCATTGCATATCACTACTATGCACTCTACAGGACAGTTCATCCAGAGAAAAGGGATTCTGGAGGTGAAGAAGACTCACCAAGAGACCTCCCAAAGCCGAGAAGACTTTGCATAAGACAACGTACGTATGCACAAGTGCAGTCTGGCTATTTTCTTTAAGTGTGCTCTGGCCATGTGTCCTTCTTCACCCCGCCCTACATTTCCCTAGAGCCCTTACCTCCTTACGGAAGCTGGATTGTTTCTATGGCAACAGGGACTTGGATCTGTGATATGGCTCTTACTCATTTAGTCCCTGGTTTGTAGTCAAGCTCAAGGCAAGACTCACCTCACCCCTGGTTCTGCTATGCAGTGGCTGCGGGACCCTGAAAAAGGAACCCATAAAAACACAGGTCCTGACTTTGTCGGTGGTCAAGGAATGGAGACTATAATTTATTTGTCTTGCCAGATTTTTGGGGACACAGGCTGAGATGAGTCTAAGAAAAACCAGGGGTCAGAGTGTCAGGCGAAGGACAGGAGCAGGTGAAGATGTGTAACCCAGGTGAAGATGTGTGACCCAGACTTTCTACAGGCTAGCCTTCGAAGGCCTGCTGGAGCGGTGGGAAGAGCTGGTACCTCCAGTGTGTCACGTTCTATAAGAGATTCATTCCAACTAAACTGTTACAATCCATAGAGAAGGGAGACTATGTTAAAAGCAATTTCTAAAAAAAGTTCCTGGTAACAAGAAACAAGTTACTTTTGAGCTAGATCTTGTCACAGCAGGGAATTTACTCACCACTGTGACACAGTCATACCTGCTGTCTGGTAGATGTTTGTATCCCCGCAAGCCATCTGTGGAATCTCAAGAGGTGGGTGCTTTAGGGGAGTGAGCACATCATGAGTCTCCACTGTCGTAGAAAGGCTTACCACACTTACAAAAGAGTCTGAAGAGACTGTGCTTGTCCCTTGCTTGTGGGAGGACAAAGCCATGAAGCAGAGGCACCAAGAAATACCTCACCTGCTTGTCCCTCCATCTTGGACTTTTCCACCTCCAGAACTTCAACACACACATTTAGATAAATGTATCAGCTTACCAATTAATTACAAAAGCAGGTACATGCCCATAATCCCAGCACTTGGGAGGAAGAGCCAGGAGGATCAGAAGGCCAAGGACAGCCTTGGCTACATAGTGAGACAAGAGGCCAGCCTGGGCTACAGGAGACATTGCCTCAAAAATGAAGCAGAGCAAAAACAAAATTAATTTTCCAATTTAGATACTTTAAAATAGAAACAGGAACTGACTGCTTTTCTAATCTCCGATGAAGAGCGGTCAGGTTGAGAATGAAAAACAGTAAAGCATATGTGCTCCATCTATGCCCCGCCCCCCACTCACCTTGAGCCAGGGAGCAGCTGGAACAGAAGCTAGTGTATTTGTTTCTCAGTGTCCAAAGGCACAGAGATCTCATGAATGATGGTCATTTCCAACGTTTAAAGGAATATGTGAGAACAATGTCCGTAGGCAATGTTGAAATGAGAACCTAAAAGTGAAACTGCCCAGAAGCGCTAGATGGTTGAGTAGTCTCGTACATTTATCATCAGGACTATTATCTGTTTTAGGGGAGCAAAGGGGAACCATCTCCACAGGCAGCACTAAACTAACATCTGAAGTTATATCCATAAAAGAAAGGTGGTTCAAATATTTTCTATGGTTCAAAAGACGGTTTTTAGAGTTTGTAACCCACAAATGACTGGGGACATGTGAACTGGTACTGCTACAAATCCTGGCTGCTTCTGAATGGAAAAATTACAGGAAAACATTTTCCTCAGTGAAGTCTTTCCAGAAGACTTTTTGCCGCAAGCCACGTGGTTGAGTGCTGGAAGCCTGGGTGAGGTAAGGGGGTGGGGGGAAGGAGTGGGACAAAGGACAGACACACAGCCTCAGGTACAGAGAAGCTGGGCTGGGATGGGGACACACCAATGAAGATCCAGGGTCAGCAGGCGGGAAGCTCAGTCCATTCATTTTACACATCTGAATCAAGGCGGTGGGCTTATTGAAAGAGATGGACAAAAAAGAAGACTTAGCGTATGCCACTGCAGGGGAGGAGGGTTGAGTGTACACAGCTGGATAAGGAGGCCAGGTTAGTTATTCGCTGTAGGAGCTCTCTACAATGGGGCAATCTGAGCCTGTAAACATCTAGGCGGCAGAAGCTGTGGTAGATACTTTCTGTACACATCAACATCTGCACAGGGGCCGGGGAAAGGCTTTGCGATTTCCCTTAGTCTGGCTTTGCTATTCCCATGAGGGCCTGGGATTCTTGACTTCGCCATGCTCATATTAATAACACATACTCACTCAGGATGTCACCCCACACCCTTTCCACTGAAGTACAGCACAAAGTCACGGACACAGCCTCCGAGAGGAGCAGCAGTAAGTACCAAAGCGAGCATAGAACATGGAAGAAGCTTCTTACCACTAATCCCGTAAGTACAAGACCAGCAAATGATCTCTTCTTTTTCAGAGCAAATAGATGAACAGGTTCCTGATGGAAGAGTGCTTGAAATCTGAGTGCCCTGGAATTCAGTGGCTTCCTTCTCTGGAGGACAGGTTATCTGGAAACTAGAGCTTTTCTGTCTGTCTCTCCTTTCCCCTCCACCCCCTCTCTCAGGAAAAACAGGTTTTATTCAGGAGCTACTGCAAATGAGGCAAAAGAGACTTCAGAACAGAACTGGATTCCATTCCAAATAAGTCATGGTTCAGTAGGGGAAAATGACAGCAACAGAGCAGAGCTGGGGCCAGTGAGTCAAAAGTACTGAGTGGAAATATCCGGGATTCAGGGACTCTGGCTCCATGGACCTTCTATAGTTTTGTTGAAGGCAGGCCACTAGGGGTAAGGAGAGAACATCCAATAACAAGACATTTTATAACAGTCATATACAGTGGGCAGGTAATCTCTAAATTGAAGTAGCGAAGGGTTTTGCTACCACAGTGTAATCCAGGTTTAAGACAAGGAAGACAGGCCATGGCTTTCTGGCTTTTGAAGCTTACAGGATGCTGACCCTCTTGATCACTATGGCAGTGGGAACTTCCAGGACAGTATGTGCTTGTGGACCACAGGTACAAAGTCACAGCATAGAGCCAGGCTCATAGTAGAAAGTGGGAAAGCAACACAATGTACTAAATCCTTTGTAAAACATTAATGATGAATGGTAAACACTTTCGAAACTAAAAGCTAATGGCATGTGTACCCCCAGAATCTATCCACAAGCAGAGCTTACAGCATTACACAATTATTTATAAGGACAAATGCCTTTTGGTATCAGTGTTTTAAAAGGTTTTACATTTTCTAGGTTTTAAATACAAGTAGTACATTTAATCTTTCAGTTTTTGAAATGAAGTTACCAGAGAACCTAAATCTATTAAGCTTAATGCAGACTAATTAAGAAAAACCTGCAAAAACTGCCTTCTAGTTATAAATACAGATTATGCTTACTAATATACATATTCATGAAGTGCTTATTACACAACCATTACAGAACTAACGCTTGGTGCAGGGTGCTTCTTGTGAATCAGAACGATCACACGGGCACTGACGTAGTAACTCCTACTATGAAGTCTATGAGGCAGGAATGCTGCATTTTCTACCTCAAGAAACTGAGATCCCAAGGTGTTAGGATGCTTAGTAATTCATCCAAGACAATGCTTGCTCTGCCTCTGCTATACTTCAAACGCGAGAGGCTGCCTTCATGACTGATGCTGCTGCCCCTGGTCAGAAAGAAGGAGCTGAGCACTGAGAGGAGGCAGCCTTCCTCCTCTCATTGGCTACCCTTACGCTTGTTCCCTGGCTCTGAGTTTATATACAGCAACAGATCTGGCAACTCCTCAGTTTTCCCATCCCCCACTGCTCTCTCATCTGTTCTTAAAGACTGACTTTCACACCGTCACCCCTCTTTGCCCCGTGTTCTCCGCTCTACGGAAAGTACCATACCCAATGTTACCAGCTCTCTTACACAGTTTGCCTTCTGCTTTATTAGACTTAGAGAAACCATTTCACTTACATTTTCTAATTAGCTTACCTGCCATTGATTCCCTGTCCCTTCAGACAAACTGCTTAAAGAATTCCGAACGCAACTGCACCAGAGTGCTGTAAAATAAAACGGGCAAGGAGGCTCTTATCTTTCAGCCATCCCAGGAGGGTTTGAGAGATGCACTTTCTGGTCTCCTGAGCTGTGTTTCCTTAAGACTGACAGGCACACGGGCCGATATCCCGGCAGCAGATCCCTAGTGCCATGAGCCTTCCAGTATGGAGATGCTTGAGAAGGTTTTAGGGTAGGAGTGGTTCCTAATGCTTGGTAGTTTATTCTGTCTTTCTGCCTCTGGGCTTGAGAATCATAAACCTGAAGAGATACTCTGGATAAGAGATACTCAGGATAAAAATAAATACAGCAATTTAATTGTATTGAAAAAAATCTCTGGTTTATTATCACGACAACTAAATTTCAGTGTCTGGAAGGAAGGAAGATGAAGAGGAACGCTGCTTACTGGCTCGCTGCCTACGGCTCGCTCAGCGCATTCTTCTACATCACACAGGACCACACGCCCCACAGGACGGAGGACTGGCTCTGTCCGTACCAATCACTGATGGAGCCACTCCCTCGGTTGAAATCCCTTTCCCAGGGGGCTCTTAGTTTGTGCTGTCAAACAATAAAGGATACACAACAAAACAAAACAAAACAAAACAAAACAAAACAAAAAAAAAAAAAAAAAAAAAAACCAGAAGGGGACAAGTGGCTATCTACTGGAGATATGAAAGTTACAGATTTTCATGCTTAGTGTCCCCTTCTTTGTACATCCTGGCTGGTGTCTCCTCTGAATTCCCAGAGTATAACACAGTATGTGGTGCAGAGTTTATAAGTATCTGTTAAACAAAAACGAACTCCAACCTGGGCCTTTCTGACCATGAGGGCGCGGTCATTGTGCTTTGATTTGGTTTCCCTAACTCTGCACTATTTTTGTTGGGAATCATTTTCTTTTCTCCGCTGAAAGGTTTATTGGTAGAACACATCTCTCAAGGTACGCTGCAACACTAGTGATATCTATGAGCATGGCAAACGAGGGTGAGAGCTGAGCGGCCTGCAAGAAGATCCTAGGACTCTGCCCGTGGCTTCAGTCTCTGTGTCCCCGGCACTGTCCTAATGCACAGAATTCATTGTTTACAAAAGCAGTGTTCGAGTAGTTGTCCTTACTTGGCAAAATGCACACAGAGAAATGGAAAATGGGGCAGGAAGGTCATCTGTGAGGAACCAGACAGGGCTGGGCACCCCGGCAGGCTATGAAATATTTAGAACACAGTATTAATCAAGCTAAGTCACACATCCTGATACATGTAGATTGCTCAGTGTTGTATGTGGACTCCTGTTACAAATTCAAACAAAACCGTCTTAGGATTTCTATATGCAATGAAATAGCATTGCCAAAGGCAGGCTGGGGAGGGGACAGCTGATTCTGTCTTCCAGGTCTCAGGTCACACTCCATCACCCCAGCAGTTTCCCTGTACTCGGTGACTCAGCTGCTCACACTACATGCCGAACACAGTACTCGTCTCCTGTGGGTGTGAACTGAATGGACACATGGAAACCATATAGAACATCCCTCAGCTATACCTCTAGCTCGCCCTACAGAACACAGTACGCGACACCACTGCTTTGTGTTTCTCTTCCAGCCCCTGACAGCAAATACAGGAATGTCACCATCAGACTGAAGCCCAGAGAGATTTAGTAGAAAAGAAAAACCCTGTAGGAATAAACAAATCACAATCTTTACATAATGTGGTATGCTACACTGCCATAAGTATCCGACTCAGCACACTGCTGAGTTTTTACCATGCCTGATTTATAAATTAGATTTATCACGGCCATTTATTTATAGGTAAAAACCTACATTATAGATTTGGATATCTGTGGTTTAAGGACATCTACTGAGTCACACTGGTGGGAGTGGAGGTGACCTATGCTCTACCTAAATTGCACAACTTGTTTTGGTAAATAAGAGGAAACATGCTTGTTCTGGTTTTGAGACAGTGGGAGAGGTCTGAAGTCATTGGGATGACCTTGGAAAGTACAGAATTTCTGAAGCCAGTGCGAGGCCATAGCAGCGTTGTGAAAACTGTTCAGAATGTTACAGAATGTTAGCTACTTTTCATATCAACAACAGTATTTAAAGGAAATTCTGATTGTCCTGAAAATATGCAAATTGTTCTCGCATCTTTATCACTATAAACAGTGGTCCAGCATGAATATATTTGATGCTGAAGTAACAGCCAGTATAGATTCTAGGGACAGTTCTCTTGGATTAATACAACCCCTCCCTAGAGATGGACACTATGAGGGTGTCTGTGTCTGCTCCACACCACAGTCATATGCTGGAAAAACATAGGCTCTTTGTACAGATGCTAGCCTTTGAGTTATTAGTATGTTTTTCTCTTCTGAAGTGACAGGCCATGTTCATTAAAGACCAAGAGGTCAGACCGGGGCAGACTTACTATTAAGTGCCAGCCGACACTAATGGCTAGGCACCTAGAGATACTCTCAAGCACAGAATCTCCAACAAAGTGACAGACTAGAGAAGGGCACGGCCTCTTAAACAGGAGGTGGCACTAAAAGTGACTTGTGCTCCCTGTCTGCTTTCTAACATTTCAGCTAAGATGTGCGCCCCAAACTATTACAGCTAGGAAATCCTGTGAAATGGCATTCGAGATTAATGGCTGGGATGCGTTCTTCGGTAGCCAGTCCTTCCTAGCAGCAGACTCGCCTCTTTATTGCTGTGCTCTGAATGTGAGCCCTAACACTTCTAGGCTGAAACGTAATCATGGGTGCAACTGCATTAGCGGGCTACAGAAAGCCGGCAGCCCAGGATGGAAGAGCCCTGTGGGTCTCCTTGGAAGGAGATGAGGAGAACTGAGTTCTTCCTCTGTCTATTGCGAGGACCTAGCAAAACTGCCCATCCAGGAATCAGGGAGTGGGCCCTCCAAGGGGACAATCTACTGCCATCGTGACTTGAGTTCCATAGACTTCTGAGAAAAACATTTCTGTTGCTGGAGCCAATGCAGATGATGGTCTTAATCACAGGAGCCTAGACAGCTTGACACTGAATCGAAAAGAAACCTTTGGGCACACCTTGGGATTGCAAGATGAATGTTTCACCTGAGGCTGCATACAGGAGCACACTGCTAGGAACTGCTCCCAGGTTTACAGGGAGAACTGTTCACAGGGGCTAGGCCAGGATGAAGCCAGGGTTGCATGCCAACAAGACACACCTCACTAGGAGAGACTGCAGCCTGTCCAGCTGACCTTCTGTGCTATCCTGCTCCATGAGCAAGTTACCAGCTCCCAGGGGATGATTTCAGGTTATTGCTAGTGCTATTAATACATCCTCAAAGGCCAGACTTTGATAACTTGGACTTTGGAAGTCTCTCTTTTTACAAGGTGATCTGTTCTTCAAACAAAAATGAATTAGAAGTTTATCACAGGAATTATGAAGCTGTGCATATGAAGATGTTAATTTTTAAACTTTCACGCTGTAATCTAAACTGTACTAAGAACTATGCAAACAAGATTAATTCAGTCATCAATGACTTGTGCTTAAAGTATAACCAAGTCAAACTAAACATTCAAGGGCAAACTTGGTTAGCTTGTATCAGTTAGGTAAGGAGTGGCACTTGTCTAACACAATGTCACCCACAAAGTAAGTGCTAAATGAATGAATGAGAAAACATAGCAGGTCTTCCTTCACCCTTTGGAAAGAGAGAAACTTGCTGGTCACTAAGAGAGATTAAAACACGATTTAGTTAACTAATCACTTTTATTTATAGGATAAAACAATTTGTTTAGATCAGTATTTAATAGCATAACTGAAAAACAATTACGTACATGTATATAGATCCAATACGTAAAATGTTTGGGGTAAAAAACAACTTCACATTGGTGAGTGGAGACTCTTTGTTACCATTTTTTTTCATAAATAAAACAAGAGTTCAACAATTTACATAACATCTAAATTGTTCCCGTACCTTTGGTTAAGTTTTTGTATATCATCAACTTGAATTACTGACTTTTCTGTTGTTGTGATAAAACCCCATGACCCAACATCAGGAAGAAACAGTTGATTTCAGTTTATGGTTGCCATGGTAGGAAGGCTTAGCAGCAGGCAGCAGGCACGGTGGCAGGAGGCTGGCTCTCACATGCCAGCTACGGGCTCGAAGCTCAGTGAACTGGACATGGAGTGAGGCTATACATCCTCCAAAAGCCTGCTCCCGTGACATGCTTTCTCCAGTAGGGCCACACTCCTAAATCTCTCCAAAGATGGCTACCAACTAGGGACCAAGTGTTTGTACAACTGAATCTACCGGGTCTTTGTTGTTTCATTTTTGTTTTGTGAAATACGGTCTCTCTGTGTACCCTAGGCTGTCAGGGAACTCGCTCTGTAGACCAGGCTGGCCTCAAACTCACAAAGAGGCTGGGGTTAAAGGTGAATCACTATTGCCTGGAGTATGGGGTCATTCTTCAAACTGCTACATCATCATTCTGTGAAATTTTTTTTCTCAAAAAATAAAAACAAAGTATTTCTTTCAATCTAATTTTCTACTCCACTAACCTGCTCTTGAAGGGAAACAAAAACAAAACAAACAAACCAAAAAAAAAAGGGGGGGGGGGAGGGGGAAAGCATATTTGGCCAACAATGGAGCTGAAATCCCGTTTTGAATTTTCAAGAACAAGAAGCAATCGTTTTCCAGGTTTCCAAATCCAAGGAGGAATTTGTTTTCAGTTTGTATTGCATTGTGTAAATATAGGTAACAAAGTGTCCTATGTTTCAAGATTACTAATACTAAGTTCCAAGTGTTCCAGCCACACAGACAGTCAGGTATATGGGCATTTCACTGTCTTGATTCGATTACGCACTCCGTTTGTACACAATGCCACTCTGTACTTTAGACATTAAAAAACTGTAAATTGTCAAAGTATAATAACAAGGAAATTGTAAGAAAAGAATGGTTACCAGATAAGAGACCCTTAAAACACAGATGCGTTCGTTTCGATCTCAGCTTAATGTTCACTAAGCAGGGTGAGCGCTCCACTTACTTTATATTTTCAACCACGGTTCCAACACTAGGTCTTCTGTGTGACTTACAGTAACCACTGCTTCTCTTAAGATTTAAAGTTTTATGAATCTTAGCCAGTGTTTTCTTCTCTACCACTAACAATGGATAAGAATGTTATAAAGTCTCTCTATAAAGGCTTCCTCCTTTTTTCCTAATCACAGAAATTAATAGTCTTTTGTTTTAGACCATGTTAACCTAATAAATACACATCACTATTTCTTATACCCACCAAAACACTTGGGATGTTAGAGAACCATGCACTTTGGAGTGTTTCCTAAATAAATAATTCTGATCAATCCATTTTCTTATAAAAAAGATTCCTAAAAGCAGAACAAATTTCCACTCATTTTGAGTCATAAATTATTATATTTTGGATAGAAGCTTCAACTCTTCATGGGGCAACATGGATCATACTTGAGGGAATTGTTTCCCTGGCTTTCACTGGCAGAGCCACTTCACACAGGAAGAGAAGTGTGGTCACAGGCAGGGAGCGTGGTGTCTACAGCATCCTTGGGTCACATCCCCGGCTTCTCAATGAATACCCCGAATAACCACGTTAAGCATTTGCACAGGTGCTGCTCACTATAATGAGTTGGCTGCATAAAAGGCAGGTTAATGGCATGAAGTCTGCAGGATGTCATTTAGTCTGAGGGTGAGAAGCCAGGGCAGGCTGCTGGCGTTGGCAGCAGTCCATCTTTCCTGTGTCTCTGGTGGCGCTGGAAATGCCTGCTGGCCTGTCAAGTGTCCTGGGCATCTTGCCACTGTCCAGGATTCCTAACCTTCTTGCTGGACAGCCCTTCTACAACTGTGGAAATGGAGCTTGGGTGGGGGAGAGTGTGAGCCAACCAGCCCCCAAACTGCCCTCCTGTGGAACCCTCTTTACTCTGCCCAGCCAGAGACAGCACAGCCTCTGGGCAGGATTAACACTGTAGAAAAGGAAACCCATTTTCAGGGCTGTTGTTAGGAACAGCTAGTGTGTCTTTCTTTAAGACTAATAAGTGAATTAAGCTCTGAGGCCTTCAATGGTTCTATTTCCACAGACTCTTGCCATGGCCAAATTTGTGCAGCAGAAAATTATTCTTGTAAATATTATCTTAAATTTGTCAAATTGGATTTTAGTGCCTTTCTTGGTGCCTGTGTGGTGAAGAACTTGGTATATGACCTAGACTTCTACTAATTCATTTGGTCCGCTGACAAAAAATTATTTATGGAGCAGGGACTTGTGAGCCAAGCTTCAGAATTTATGTTTGGGTAATGTGACACGGAGATGTGATACAGAGGGTGAGGTCCAGCATAAAAAATTAAAGAGAATCGGGTTGCCTAGAGATGATACTTGTGCACATAAACAGGAAGAGTACTCTGCTAAAGCTGCTGTCACTGTTAGCTACTGACCGCCATGAGTCCCTGCTAGGGTCTGAAAAGGTTAAATGAGTTGACATCATGCTGTTGTGTGCCCGTGCACAGTGGATACCCCACACAGAGAACAACCCACTTGCAGAAAAGGTAATGAGGTTCCTGGAATGAATGGAAATAAACTCTTTACATTAGCTGTAGCTCGGTAAATGCTGAAGTGGGAGCTGAGAACTCTGGGTACACGGAAACTCAAGGAGTCATGAAAGACCAGATAAGGGAGACTGGGGAGGCCAGTGATCATGAATGAGGGAGAACAGTGGGGACCAAAACACCCCACACCCTATGGTGATATTTTGGGCAGCAGCAATTCCAGGATAGCCAATGTCCCCAATATTACAGAAAGTACCACGTGGGATTCAAGGCTAGGCTAGGCTTCATGTTTGTCTGAACCAAGCATGAGATTAAACTTGTCTGAAAGCAACATTAGCTTTCTGCGTACCTATCAACATCCCCAGAGTCTACATGTCAGCACCTCCTGCTCCCAGTTCCACTTTCCCTAGTCCCCAAATCGCTCTTGGTTCTGAAGTTTGCACAAGAGGGTCACCTGGCCATCGTATCTGCATCACTTGGGGGTATACAGAGGATCTTGTCACCATGTCTGCCACCCTTTCTGTGTGCAGGGGATCATCTCGTCTCCATGGCTACCTTCCCTGTGGGAGAGCATCTTGTGTTGCCTGCCCCCACCCTTACCCTGCTGCAGAGGGTCATCTAGTCTCTACATCTGCCTTCCCTGAGTTTGAGGAAATCTTCTAGTCCTCATATCTTCTGTCTTTCCTCCTTACTGAGATGCCTTAGCACTTACTCATCCCTTCCAGGAATCTTCACTCCAGACTCAGACAAAGTTTTAGAATAAATACCCTTTTAAGTCTTATTTGCGGGGAGGGGTAAAGTTGGTGAATATAAAATATGTTACACAAAGCTAACGATAAATCTATATTTACAAGAGGACTGATTCCTAAAAGGCCAAAGCCCGCTGTTGAGGAAGGCACTTGAGTAAACACTGAAGGCAGTATGGGAAGATCTCACGTTCAGATGGATGCTGAAATGCATCTTCTTAATGCGATTTAACCAACCCATGACGGCAAAGACAGTCCTGAAATGTGAGTGGGCTTTACTGCATGTAGCCCAGCATTCTGTTAGTATAGGGCCTTCTGGAGCACAGCAGAATGAGGTGCTCTCATTATGGGTATGCAGGGGGTGCTGGGAACTATCTTACAAGCTGTAACCAAGCATTCTTTCTCATAGCACAGAAATGAATAAACTAAAAACACCCGAAACTCTTCATATTATCCATTATGGTAACATCTTCCAAGATCAATCAATTTTGAGGTTTTAGATTATAGTTATATATTATAAGGTTGAGTGACACAAGCTTTAATTATTTTAGACTTTTAAAAATAAAAAAAAATGTACACATATTAAAAAAGGCACCATAAACCTTGTATCCTGATGAGTTACACTAGCAAACGAGATTGGATTCATAACCCCATGAGACTGGAGCTATCGTTAGAATGTCATCTGTATATAGCCTCATTTGGCCGTTTGCCCATGGACTGTGCTAGTAAAACCCTTGCCTTGGCATACAAACAGCTAAATAAACTTCAGACTATAAAACATTTCACTGGAAAGTACCACAGAAACTCAAGTCTCTGAATTCCCAATTTTTAGATTTCTGGCCCTTTAACGTGACAAATACAAGCAGGTCCAATGCTCTGTAAACAGAAGGCAGTAGTGACTGTGCTCCCCTGCCTGCATCTGTGAGGTCAGCATCCATGGCTCCAAACTGAGGAGTCTGCAGCTCAGCCAATGGTAAAACTGTCAGTACTAAGCCTGTCTAGGTGGTTTTCAGGTTACTATTCTCCAGACAGAAGTATTCACATTGCACTAAGCATCAAGATGATTTAAAACAAATGGGAATGTATCTATTAGACTACATGCAAACACTGCTATTTTACATAAGTGACTCCCTGAGGTACTCTCCTACATTATCAGCAGGCAGTGGGTTACCTTTACAAAGATACCAGTACTTGAAAATGATTTCAAATCCCAAGGGTTATGTGTGAATTAGTGTCGTAGCAATCCGAGACAAGATGGCAAGGACAGAACCATCTTTCACTGCAGTCTGTGCTTTGCAAAGTTCCAAGCACCAAAATAACCATACAAATGAAAGCTGTGCAATTTGTGCTTAATGGAGAAATTATGACCCTTCTGTGACTCTTAAATATGCTCTGTCATTATAAGGAACATATAATGAAGATAACTTAAAACACTATAATTGACAAAGCACATTGAGAATTTGTGTGTGTGTGTGTTTGTGCGCACACACACACATACACACACGTGTTGTATATGTGTTCATGTGTGTTTATTATCAGGGCTTGTTGGAATAGAGGGAATAGAGTCTACTTTCTTTATCCTATCACAGTGCACACATGTGGGGAACATCAATTCTACACTTAGTCTTCTGTCCTTTCAAAAGTCAGAGTCAGCTTCCCACTTAACCCTTTAGAGTTGCAATCACCTCCAAGTCTATCTCTTATGACTCCTTTGGTGGAAAGGTTTTTGTCTATTTGTTCTGGTACAGATGATCTTTTGTGTCTTGCGGGGGCTAGTTTATGTCAACTTGACACATGCTAGAATTATTTGAAAGGTAGAAACCTTAGTTGCAGAAATGCCCCCATAAGATCTGGCTGTAAGCTATGTTCTCAATTAGGGACCAATGGACAGAGGGCTCAGTCCATTGTGGATGGTGCTATCTCTGGGCTAGTGGTCCTACATTCTATAACAAAGCAGGCTGAGAAAGCTATGAGGAACAAATCAGTAAGCAGCCCCCCTCCATTGTCTCTGCATGAGCTACTGCCTCTGCGTCAGGTTCCTGTTGTGTTTGGGTTACTTTCCTGACTTCCTTCAATGAAGACCAGTGCTGTGGAACTGTAAGCCAAATAAAAAATAAACCCTTTCCTTCCCAACGTGCTTTTTGGCCAATGGTCTTTCACTGCAGCAACAGACATTCTTACTAAGACATGTCACAACACCCCCTACTCATAAGCTACTAATTTGGCCTTCACTAAGCTACCCATGTTGGGCCACGGTCTCTAGGAACAAGATCTAGTATACAGGCAACACCTATAAATGTGGTTCGAGTTTCACTCCCAGAAGCACCACTTTTTCTCATTCTGCTGCCTCACCTCCACACACTGACTTACTCTTGACAGTCTTCTCTTGCTAAGTGTCTGTTTCTGTCCAAGTTCACAGAGTCAACTCCGAGAAACAAGGAGGCAACACAGTCACAGCACTCCTGTCTGTGCACTGACCTGAAGAGGACCACAGTCCTGCCATTGATGGGGCTCCAAGGTCAGGAAAGAAGTGCCATCACCACCCACTGCTGAGGACAGGCACCCACTACTTACACGCTGATTTGTGGAAGAGCTGACTCAGAGGTTTATATTTTGTTTACACACAGTTATCATTAGCTACATTTGAACTGTGGTGTTGGGAAACTGGATTTTATTGAAACTAGAGCACAGTTATCTGGAAATCACACAGACTAGCATCATGCAAGCAGAAAATAATGATTAGGAGCAATTTAAATCCACTAGACACATTGTTCTAACCCAACAAGCTGCAACAGAGCACGGTTAACTTATTTATGCTGAGAAAGAAACCACCAACTCCCCAAGCTCTGCAAACATATGACACTGAAAAGCAGATCTGAATATAAGAAAAATGAAAAAAAAAAGTATCTGAAAACTAATCCATTCTTTCACATTCAACAAAATCAGATAGAAAATGACAGCAGACAGTGGGCACATGATATATACCATCTCCCCTGAATCACACAGCCCCTGGGGAAATTGAGGAGCACTACAGTTAAGTAGCTTACCGGATAGGCCAGTATGTCATTAGGCAATCAAGCTGTGACACCCCAATCTTAGGGACAGGTAACTCAAAGCACTTTTAGGAAAACATGAGTCTTATAATCTGTCATATTACCCATATTAAAGATATGCTTTCTCTAGGCAACTAGTCCCCTTGTTGAGAACAAGTCTTGGGCACTATGCCTGATAAGAAGGTTTCTGAGAAGTTAACTTACTGTAAGTTAGGCTATGGGGAGGATGCCTACTGGTATAAAACCTCTTCAACACATCCAATAGCACGATGTGCTAGATACAGAGTTATCTATTAAACTGTAAGCTATAGAGTCGGAAGATGGGGGTGCTGTTTTTACCTTTAACGAGATGGTTTTAATTTTTAAGAAATCACAGAGACATGGTACCTGAAAATCTCTTTGAAATATTACCTTTTGGAATATCTAGAGTGGTATATGTGCGTATAAACAAACACAATTTCAAGTATTTAAATAATAAAAGAAAACTGAATATAATGAATTCTTGGCAATACCTATCCTATAAAAATGAAGACTTGACAAATTACAGAAGTCATTGTTTAAAATGATTAAAATAATGTCTTACAACACAGAAGGCTAGAAAGAAGTTGACGTTTTAACACACGTAATGCATTTATATTATTTGAAACTATGGACAACTGCTATCTATTTGTCTTTCAATGGATGACTTTCCCTCAGATGCTCTAAACCTCACCCCAGACATTTCTGCATGTGGTTGATGATGATCTACACAGTGCCTCTCAACTTGTCAAGAGTGGAGGGAGAGTAAGCAACTACCTAATGGTCAGTCCTATGTGGAACGAATGTACTGCAGAAAGGGTTAGAAATCACTGTCGAGAGGTGGAAAGAGTGTAAGAACCAGAGACAGTGGGCAACCACGAGAAAACAGTGTCTTCTGGCCACACCACGGTGGGTGCACACACAAACTATTAGAGGTAAGGATACTATGTGCAAGATCGTTCAAGCCCAAGTCAGTCCAAATCCCAGCATGGCAACTGTGAGCTACTGGAAGAGACAGTTTTCTATAGGAATAAAGTCCTGATTAGTCAACTTGTTCTAGTGGAAGGCCACACATCCCAAAATGTCTGTAGAGAGCAAATTGACTTTGACATGGGGTTGGGGAGGTGGGGAGAGAAGACATAAAGCTGGGTGGGAAAGTAAATGAGGGTGCAGCTGGAGAGGATGAATATAATCAAAACACACTGCACGGAAATCTCGGAGGAGGAGGAGGTGCCAACACCACTATCCCCCAACCCTGAACACCAGGTTGTAAAGGTTTTGTTATTATTTTTGGAAAAGGCAAGTAGATCTAGTATCCCTGTCTACCATAATCCTACATTATATGCCAAGAAATATTACACAATCATGTAATCGGGTTTTTTTTTTTTTGGGGGGGGGGTTTAGGTACGCCTTGAAAGATGAATGCCACAGGAAAGTCAAAGACTGCAGTATGAGTACTCTAAGCAAAGATGTCTATTAGCCTTTCGATTATTCTCTTAGCAAATGTATACTGAGGAGGCCCAGGTCACAGCAGACAAAGCAAGTCAATTGACAGACTAAAAGAGAAAAGGGGGAAAGAAAAGGGAGGGGTGACTGAGAGAGAGCAAGACAGAGACAGAGAGAAACAAAGAGAGATGTGGAGTGAAGGGAGAGAACAGCTTAGGGAAAAGTGAGAAAGGGGGAGGGAGAGAGAGAGCAGGTGTGGGAGTGCAAACCTCAAAGCTAGGCACTGAAGGAATGATGCTGGACAGAGGAGGTGGTAGTGAAGCCAGAAATGGTTTGTCAGGAATGCAAGCCTCACCTGAATCCCTGTGCACCTCTGCAGATGATGTGTGTGTGGAGAGCCAGGCTTACAAACTGGAGTGATGGAAACCTGAGCCACTATGATTGATTTTTCAGTCTTTATAGCCTGAGAAAGGCCAAGGGTGTCTGCTGTAGAAATGAATGACACCCACCAAACATTACATACATTGAACACACTACACAAACTTCTCTGTTTGCCCTAAGGTTCGTGGATAGAACTGGATAGCCCCATAACAGAAACAAAAGTTTATCTTTGCGATACAAACTTTTAATTCAGTGCTTTTTAAGTATTAAGTATTACACTATATCCCACTACGCTGATGATTACACAACAGCCTTTTCAAAAGCACAAATCTGGTCACATTACGGTTATGAACCTCTTCCATGGTTTTGAAGGTCCTAGCCTGAGTGGCTGTCAGGTGTCCATCCTTGTGTCTGGCACACCTACCACACCTGGAGCTTTAAGTGTAATATGCAGGTAGAGTGCAGCCTCTGAGAAGGAGGGACAGAAGTTGAGAACATGAAGATGCCTCAAGTGAAAAGGAATAATTGCACAGCACATGCTTCCCGACTGCTAGGAACCCTGTCATTGAGTCTGTAGTAGCTTGCCACACTTAAAAGCATATTCTTAATCAGATAGTTGGGATTTATTTTGAAGGAATAGTAAGGCATAGGGAACATGTAATATCTTTGAAAATCAAATTATATAAAAACATGGTTACGTTCTCTAGCACTGCAATCAAAGTCCACACCGATCTAGTTTGTGGATAATTATTTATTTGAAATTTGTAGATAACCTGGTTATTTCCCAATGCTTTTCTTTTCAAGGAGTACTTTTGGTTTAAAAAATTTCAAGTTCCGACAATTGTACCTACTGTTTCTTCAACTGAAGCCGGGTGGCTGGTTGAATTATACCAACACGGTGCTGGGTTGATTTGTAATCTGCCTTATTTAGCAACTACATTTAATGTAAACACATACTTAAAAGCATTGGTGAAGAAGTTACAATGCCTGAATTAAACATGAAATGAAGCAGTGTGTAGAGAATGATGAAAATTAACATTAACATTGGAGATTTTTAAGTTTTAGATGTCACCTATGGACCCTGAAAACAGCAAAAATATTAATTGGCGACCACTGCAGCTCCATGTATGGCTCTGCTGTTTCCCTGGGGGACTCAAAGGATCCTGTGTTCTGGGATTCTCACTGAGACTGTGGCTACTGCTTCTTGGTTCCTGGTGTAAACTTTCGGCTAGGCACCAACAGGTACAAATAGTGCTTAGAGGCCATATGTCCTGTTCCATTATGGCTACCTTGTTGGCTGGAAACATCTGTTTACCACAATCAACTTATAGTGTAGTAATAAAGTACTACTGTAAAATAAATTTTAACAGTGTATATAAATTAACTGTCTGCCTATTAATGTGGTAAGTGAGACCACTAACCAGGCCCAGTAGGGACAGAGAGCAGAGGAGACACGTACTAGGGAAGAGTGGAGCAGACCGGAAAGGCATCTTTTCCCAAGTTTCAGTCCTATGCTTAATTCTGCCATTTATTTGAAACTCATATTTCCAGTATCTAAACATTTTGAACAGCTTTGGTATCATCTTAAAGTTTAAGTGCATCACAATACATTATCATCCACCACTGAAAACTCCTGTTCAACTCCTGACATATTTCTCCCACCTTTCCATTAAGGAGTAAACAAGAAAAGAAACGCTACCACAGAACCTACTGTCAATGAGGAATGTGAAGTTATGTATGTGTTCCCAGCACTGACACAGGTGTGATAAATATCACATCTCTCCATAAGCATGTTAGGATTTAAAGCAGAACACACACACACACACACACACACACACACACACACACACACACACGCGCGCGCGCACACGCACATGCACACCCCTCAACTAAATAACACTATATTCTTCCAGATGTTCTCCCCAAGCCTAAAGCAGGATGTGAAAATGCTTGTCTCAGTCAGACACAGTAATGGGGGAGCCCTCCTGGCAAAAGCCAGCTTGCCTTAGTACTCTTAGTGACATCACATTTTATAACATCCTGATATTTGCAATTTTATATAAATACATAAAAAATAAGACCAGAGTCTGATTCTAGACAAAATTTTGTTTTGTAAAACTAGTATAAAGTTCAAATTCCAGGAACTAGCCAGAAGGGTTTATAAACTTGTACGTTGTTTCTATAGCAAATGTCTGCTTTACAGTGGAGAGACTGGCTCACATTTATCTTGTATCCCAGAGACCATGTTTTCTTTGGGATAAGCAGGTGCTACCGTGATGCTTTGTGGACCTAAAGTCATGCTTTGCTTTCTAACCAACTTGACTGAGAATTTCTGTTGTGAAATCTTGGAAGAGAGAGGCTGCTGAACCAAAGATGGGACACACGTAATTACGCGTAACCTCACATGGGCTGCCCCACATGGCCACCATCCCCTGTACTCTGAGGGATGGGGGATTCATGATGAGTCACACATGCAATGGAATGACTCGCACATCCCTTCACTCACATAAGGCGGAGTCTGTCCTCGTCTGGAAGAAAAGGGGCAATCGTGATCTGCACCCTGAAGTATGGAGGACAGAGTCTTCAGAGACAGGCTCCACTCTCCTGTGCTTCAAAAATAACTCCGACCGAGAACCAGATGTGACAACAGCCTTGGCTCACATGTCACCTTTTGGAGGAACACTGACGTTTGGCCCAGGTGTGATGAAATGAGGGGCTTAGTGGCCAGATGGCCTCCCTTAGACGAAAGGGGCAGCTATGCCCTCAAAGCCCACCAATCTTGAGGACAAGACTGTACCACAGGGAGAAACCGAGAAGAGTTCAGAAAGAACCTCAACCTCCTCAGTACTGTAGAAATAACAGTCTCACCACAGATGCCCTTCAAGTGACTGCATGCTTTATGGTCCTTTGATACTAACATCCCCTGGTTGCAGTGGACAATGCAAGGGGGTGCCCATGACAGGCAGTTTTAAGACCCCATAGTAGATGTGAAATAAAACTGCTCAGCTATGAAGGTTTTTACTTCAGCTCCTCCGTCCTTTGTTGGGCCATTTGATTGTCCTCCTAAAACTTCAGAGCCATACTGAGGACTTTTACCACTGCTTACGGAATATTCATGGCGCTGGTTTCTCATGTGGCCAGAGAAAATACTTATGCACAGTAGAGTATAAAATTGTTGCAACAGCAAAAATGCCACAGATTTACAAGGGATCTTGGTTATGAGGCACCCAGTGGGCACTGTGTTCACCGTGCAAGCCCTCGAGTCCAAAAGCCAAGGTCAGAAGAAAATAAAAACTGTCCTTGAGTAAAACCCCACTTCATCTTCATTCTGACGCTCTTCCTCCACTGAAGGCTGCCATGCATGTTATGGGAATGTTACGTCTGGAAAAAGACTCTTGACCTTGGTCAATAGCTTTTTTTTTTTTTTTTTTTTTTTTTTTTTTATGGAGAGCTGAAAACTCACATTCCACTACTAACAAATGCCTCACGCCTGTATTTCTTTCACTGGTTTTACCTTTGTTCGGCTCTTCAAGAACATAGACATCATTTCGAGATGATGTTCAATTTCCTTCCTAGTCCACACACATTCCAGTGCACACTGTCAATCAGCAAGCATAACCCTCTCTAGAGTTCGGGAAATGAGGTAACTATCACTTGGTTTATTGTACTAAGCACCCACACTCATAGTATCCCGTAACAAGAAACATAAACAATCCGGGTCCTCGAACCTCTTCTAGGCATGAAGGGAACAGATAACGGTTTATAGTAAGAAAGTAGAATTTGCACTTCAGAATGTCACCGTGAAAGACAGTTCTGCCTAGAAACATCATTTTATTGTAGGAGTTATAAAGTAGATATATGGCCTTAAACATCATTTGGAACTGGGAATTTGTCAAATCAGCCAGATATTGTTCATGGCTGAGGGATACTGGGGAGAAAGACTGTTTTATCTAGACTCACTGCATTTATGTATATACACATTACAGTGAGATTTAACAAAGGAGCTAGATTATGGTCATTCCTTAAACGTAATTATGAAATAGATATAATGTGAACATATTAGAACAGGGGTAAATTTTGACACAATCTGTGCATTTATTAAAATACTTACATTTTTCTTTAGACTGTAGGCTCTGGGGAGTCAGTACTGGGTGTTAGGGAATGTTATGTCTGGAAGACTCTTGTCCTTGGCCAATAACTATTTTTTTAAAGCTGCAAATTAATTTTATGAGCCAAATCACATATCACTAGTAACAACTGGCTCGTGCCTGTATTGGCTTCACTGGCTTTACCTTTGTGCCGGCTCCTAACAAGGTTACCATGTAATGACTTGGTGCTGAATAAACTTCAAAGTGGTTTTGTTTTAGCTGTAGGTTTCTCTAGGGCAGCGGTTCTCAACCAGCGGCTACAACCCTTTGGGAGTTACATATCAGATATCCTGAATATCAGATATTTATATCACGATTCTTAATGCCAGAAAAATTACAATTATGAGGTAGCAAAGAAGTAATTTTACGATGGTGGTCACCACAGTGAGGGGAACTGTATGAAAGAGTCGCGAGCATTGGGAAGGTTGAGAAGCACTGCACTGGAACCTAGGCGACATGGAAAATCGGTGTGGAACAGAGACCTATGCATAGCAATCTGGGCTGGAGGAGCCCTAAATTTTACTGTGAATCCCCTAACTCTATCTTCCGGTACTCTGGGTCTAAGAATCACCAGTGGCTTGTAATTTACCAGTTCTCCCGAAGAGCAGGTGCAGCTCTGGTCCCAGGTGTCTACTGGCGGATCTCTGATGAACAGGGAAACACACGGGCTTGTAGCTTAGCTTTTCTACCATGACCCATGCAACCACCTCCTCTACAAGGCAGAGATGCCAACTGTCTACAGCTTTCCACTCAAGGCTATGGAACAGAAGTGCTTTCTAAGATGCACAAGCCCAGGACAAAACGCACTTCGCAGCAGTGTCGGCTATGTTGGCAGTCTCAAACTAGAAAAGCCTAGATGAAGTCAGGTAATCTGAACTCCAGAAAGCTGAGCAGCTCTACCATGGGGACAGACAACACGAACATGGTCTCTCTGAGAAGAATGTGTAACAAGCATGCCTAATAAATAGGCATTACCATGTATCAAGCAGTTCAGTTCACGTACAACTCCCACACTGCTTCAAGGAGCAGAAGGCAATGTGTTCCATGGTAAGGTCAAAGTCCTAATGGCCTATTTCCCTCCCACTAGAGTCCCCTTCCTCAAGGACCTACCAGGTCCCGACAGCCCACCACAGCCTGGGGAGCAAACCTTCAATACATAGACTTCTAATACTTAAACTATGACAGTCGATATCTGTAACAAATTTCTTAGTTCAGAAAAGGCTTCCTCGAAGCTGATCTTATTAAACAACATGGGATCTATTTTCAGTGGGACACGCCATACTTTCTGATATATGTACTTTTGAGACAGGACCTCCCCAATCTACAGTTAGAAGGCAAGTGTGGAATTTGGGCTGGCCACAAATGATGCAATCTGATTGTTTTTGCATCCTATTACGCCGAAATGTTTGCATCCATAGTAAATAGCCCACTGGAGCTCAACAACTACAACTGTAGATGAACTGAATTCTGAAACAAAACCCATATATGAATTCAGCTGAGTCTAGATTCAGAGTCTCCCCATTGCTCCCACTTTGCACCGCTGACAATCAATCCAAGAGCCCTGCATACAGTAAACAAAGAACACCCAGAACGACCATTGTTACTGACACTTGGGCTGAAACTGCTCCTTCATTTGGCTTGTTTAAAGTTTAAGCCCAAGTTATACATATCACTTTTATTTTAAAATACATTTCATTGTATACGTTTGGGGTATACAATATGATGCTATCAGATGCACATCGCTATCGAGATGATGACTTTCCTGAAGCAAATAAACAGATCTGTCATCCTATAGTTACGAGTGTGTGTTTGTATGTGTGTGTGTTTCGATTTGTGTGGGAAGAACAGCCAAAACACATTTAATTGGATAAATTCTTGGATGGTATATTGTTATAAGCTACAGCCTTCAGAACTACACATGATATCTGATGGACAACCACCTATAAATGATTCTGGTTTTGTTAATTTTATTTATTTATTTTTTTGATTCTGACATTATTTTCCCGTCTTCCCACGAGTGAGTTGGGTGCCCCTTCCCCACTGACATTACTGGGCTGGCATGTGAGCCCCAGGGTGCTGGGTCTCACTCAAGATACTGCTGTCAGAACTTGAGGGAAGCAGCAGAGAAATAGTATCCCCTCTTTCTGAATCAGTCCTATTAACCTCCTGAGCATCTTAAGTCCTCTTTATTGAGACAACTTGTCAAACCTACTTTAAGCCAGCCCCAATTACATGCTTTCCTTTATAAGAGTTGCCATGGTCATGGTGTCCTCTCCACAGCAATAGAAACCCTAACTCACTTCTTAAATGCCCATAATAGATTGGCATCTATTAACACAATTAAAACCAACTTGTTACTCTTAACCTGTCTATCATCTACCAGAATGCTGCCAAAGAAGCTCACTACAATGCTGGACGGATCATGAGCAGTACCCTGTGTGTACTCACACACTAACAAATGCTCAGGACTAGGCATGCACACTCTCTCAAGGGCCTCTGAGCACACAGAATGCTACCCTGAGCAGGTACAAATGTAGGTCTACAAAGCCTTCCCTGTGGAGGAAAGTATGAGGCGGGACTTACAAAGTGGGCCTGATCCTGGCTCAGGTTTGACTTGCAGCTCTCTCGGCTGTCAGGAGTCTCTGCGATTTCTGGAGGACATGACATTATCATCCCCCAGTTATGTTTCGTATGTTATGTTCACTGAGACACCAAATCTATTATGGACATTTAATGACTAAGTCAGGGTTTCTATTGCTGTGGAGAGAGACCACGGCAACTCTCATAAAGGAAAACATTTAATTGGGGCTGGCTTACAATTCAGAGGTTTAGTCCACTGTCATCGATCACAGCAGGAAGCACGCAGGCATTACAAACAAGCACGGTAATGGGGAGGTAGTTGAGAGTTCTACATCAGATCGGTGGGCAGAGAGTGAAACTGGGCATGGCTTGAGCTTCCGAATCGTGAAAGCTCCCCCCACCTCCAGTGACACACTTCCTCCAACAAGAACACAGTTCCTGATAGTACCACGCCCTATGACCTCTGGGGGTTCTTTTCATTCAATCCAGCACAAAAACTGACATCGACTTTAATTCTGTACTGGTGAATACAGTTTCAAGAAGGGCGTCTGAGCTAAAATGCACACTGATTCCATCCTCTTTGGCAGGCTGGCACATTCATAGAGCACTATGGTGCTGGAGGATTCAAAAGTTGTTAGGACTTTTAGCCAAACCCACAGAATGAGAAGAACGCCACGCTGCTTGCTTGCTTACACTTGCACATATTTCTGAGCTGATGTTTGTGGTTTGAATGGAAAACCTGAAATGATTTTACCATATAGTTTGAGATAAAGCACAGAAGAGCTTGAAGAGAGTACTAACTCCAGCACTGCCTCTACAGAAGTGCACAGCATGGAGTACTAACTGCGCGACCCAGAAGCCCGTTTATGAAGGTGGGTCCTAAGAGTGGCACTCTTGTGACGTGCTTGAGACCTTTGGAAGGCTGGCTTTAGGTCACAGGAACCAAACCTTAGAGATGAAATGACCCTTATCATTCTTATCTGAGATGTGATGGATTTGGTAATTCATACCGCCATGATGCGCCGTCATCTACTGCCCTTAGACACAGGTGCTATGCCTTTAGTCTTCTAAAACCACAAGCTGAACAGACTTTTCCCTACTTTATAAGTAGCCAGACTCAGGTATTTTGCTGTAGACGGAAAGCTGACAAATAAGTATGTGTAATGTTAAAAGACTTTTGTTGAATGAATTACAGATTTGCTAGATGGATAAATACTTTTGGATTCTGATAACACACAGGCACATGTGCATGTACACACACACACACACACACACACACACACACACACACACACACACAGAGTGTCAGAGACAGACAGAGATAGAGAGAGAGACAGAGACAGAAGGGATGAGGGAGAGGAAGTAAGAAGCCTTCCCTAACTGTAGTGAGCCAGGTAATGCAGAGAGCAGTAAGACACGGACGAGACTGGACATATTAGGTAAGTGATGGTTCTGTAATATAAATTTATTAAGACATAGGTAACTGTTGAGTAACATTCGAGGAGGGAAGTGAGACAACAGAAATTTCCAGAAGTGGACAGGTTTGGGAATAGAGGCTAAACGCAGAAAACTGGGATGGGCTGAGTCAGTAACGGTTTTCTGGGAAGAAAAGGCAGTCACAGCATATACTGCCTCAGAGAAGGGTCTGTAGAACCTGATGTCTGAAGGAGCAACACATGAAGATCAGTCCCTTAATAAGGCTTGCTCTCCTAAGGTTTCCTCACTACCTGTCATAGGGAACATGGCTTGTCTGAGAACTTAGCTTTGAGTATGTCATCTAGAGTTAGATCCATTGTCTTCCTTTCTTCTATTGCTGCTTTGACGAACTACCGTGACAACAAGTAACTTAAAGGGAAAGGATTTTTTCTGTCCATCATGGTGGGGGAGTCAAGGTAGCAGGGGCTGGAATCTTGTCATATGGTGTCTACAGTCGAGGGCGGACAACTATGAATGCACGATTGTGCTCAGCTCACCTTCTCCATTTTATTTCATCCACTGTCCCTTACCCAGGGAATGATCTCACAGTTAAGATGGGTCTTTCTTCATCAACTGTCCTAATGAAAAAAACCCTGACAGCAATGGCCAGATGCCCACCTGCGAGGTGATTCTAGATTCTGTCAAGCTGACAATTAACACATAGCATTTCAAGGCAAGGGCACTTGAAGAATATGTTAGCTAACGACCAGGCAAAGAAATAGTGGAGTCCCCTTCATTGACAAAGAAGACCTTCCCAAAGACAATGGAATACAACCTGCCAAAGACAATGGAATACAGCCTGAAGAACTGACAGGCTTTCTGTCACACTTTCAAGAACAGTAATGCAACAAAACTGAGATTTTAATACATTTTCATCTCACGCTATGGAAGAGAGAATCCCGAGTAGGGAGTATACACACTCTAGCACTTGCCAAACATGTGCTCATTTGCACATGTGTCTCCATGCACATCTCAGTGCATACAACACTCTACTCCATACCGAGAAATGGCAGTAGACACTTTAGAGGTTTAGAAAAAGAAGAAGCTTTGTATTGCTTGGGAACCACTGTGGCCACAATGCCTGCCTTCTCTAATGTGTGTGCTCTTATAGTCTCATGCGCTGGGTCTTAACTCTAGTCTCTTTATTTTCCTTCTTAAACATATGGAATCATTCTAATACCAAACTAGACATCCTTATTTCTCTTTTTATCATTCTATCTCCATTTCCCATTCCAGTCCCATTGCCCAAATTCCCACAACCAACTTTTCGGTTGCATTTATTACTCCTTTACTGAAGGAGAATCAACTGGTGTCAAGGTTAAACAGGTCTGACACTAGAGCCCTGGGTTCAATCACAAAGCTACCCTTTGGTCTGATGTTTAACCTCTTTGATCCCTGCTACAGTGTGAACTGGGTGTTTGATGTTCCCCATAGGACTGTGTGTCAAAGGCTTGATTCCCAGGGTATGATACTGGGTAGTGTTAGGACCTATAGTAGGGAGTTAGGTCATCAAAGGAGTTTATTTTCAGGGGGCAGTAGGAAGCTACCCTTTTCTTCGTCTTTTGCTTCTTAGTGATAACGTGACCATATTACATATTCCTTAACAATGGAATGACATTCTCAGTTAAAAAAAAACAGATCTGTCCATCACAGACTGGAACCTCCAAACTCCAAAAAGTATGCCTTTTCTCTTTATATATCTATTACTCCAGGTATCTTACTGTGTTGTTGAAAAGCTCATGAACATAGCCCCATTTCCTTTCATCTACACATGAAGAAGTCTAAGGCTTTTGTTTCAGGGTATGAGGGAAGTGGATGAGTCACCTCCAGCACAGGGTTCATTTCCACACTATGGGTTCAAGTGCAGCCTGGCTTTCCTTTCTGTAGATTCTTGCAAAGAATCCAGTGATTATGTTGACTACAATACTATCATGATCCATTTCTATGAGAGATAACCCTGAATAATTAACAACTATGGATACAAGACAACAGAATTAGTCTTTTTGTTGATTAAAAAAAGAGCATTTTAAATATCATATATCTTAATTGGTAACAGTATTATAATCAGTAATTCTTAAACCTCACAAAAATATGAATTAAATCCTCAAAAATTAACTTACGTTTTCTCTTCTGAGCAGGAGAACTTTCTTTTAGAGAATGAACTATCTGCCATCTACCTCTTTTTACAGAAACCTTTAAAAAATAAACATCCAAAACCTTAACTGCTTTTCCAAAAGATTGCTCTATCTGTTCCCTCTTGTTAAAACGCTTTGGCTGGCACATGAGTCTCATTACAGTAGCTGACTTGCCCTGGTTCCTGAGGAGACCTTGCTCAAGGTCAGCTAAGAGGGCCCAGGGGGCGCCCCACCTGACTGTGCTGGGGAACCTGAGCTCTGAGTCACTCTCTTGGCAAAGAGCTGTTGGGGGAGATTAAACCAGAGGTGCTAGTTGAAAGGAAGCTGAGTCACCATAGGGAACACAGGGCTCTTTATGGAGGAAACATTGAATCCAAAGAAAAGAGAAAGTTTGACAAAAGCTAACATGGCATTTGAGTCAGGACCAGTTTACACTAAAGTGTGCAAGGACTGTGTTTACTTTCAGTGATTTCTCAAGTATCTAGTAGGCACAGGATGAAAGAATTACAATCAACCCCACAGAAGGTTTGAAGCCCTTAACTTTTCAAGGAGAAACTGACTCAAGTTTGGTTAAGATAGCAAGAAACTAAAAACAAAGGGAGCTATAAGTTTGTTTATTCGTTGCAGCCTCCAGAGGGTCTCTCATCTCAGTAAGTGGTGTCCTTACCCCTTTTAAAATGATTCAGGCCGAATGCTCAGGGGTTCTCTTGTTGTAGGATAGTTAAAGACATTTGAGTAAAAGAGCACAGTAAGTTCACCTTATTTCCTATCATTTCATGCCTTCTTTTCCCTTTTTAGTTTCTATGAACGGTAGCCAGTGTCTACTCTAAAACAACATCATTCTAAGTACATAGTTGAGAACACTGAAAAATGCTACTGCTGTGAATACATATGTAGCCATGGGAATGCAAACCTATATAATGCCTAGCTTAGACAGGAACAGAGGTTAAGAACCATTAGGATGCTAACCTATATAATGCACTAGCTTAGATAGGAACAGAGGTTAAGAACCATCAAGAAAAAAGCATATGGACAAGGGCAAAACATAACACATACTTCTCACTTTCCTGCAGCACTTAAAAGAATGTAAGCATATCATTTATGAGAAAACTGCAAAGGATCACGAAAACAGCTCTGAAGTAATTTTTACGCACTGACCTGACCCTATCAGAATGAACCAGAGGCAAGGCTAAGAACTCGTGTGTATAGCCCCAGCTGATACATGGATGAACCACACTGTTCAGTCTTTCTAATCGTCCAAACACAGGATCTGGGATCAACAGCTCTGATAAAGTGCCCCATAATTACTGAGGCCCAGGAAGGTAACCGACTGTCATCCGTAGATACCAAGAAGAGAACCTCCTCTCTTGTGCTAATACTGTACCAAATACTTTCCTCCCCTTCCTGTGGCTGGACACCTTATCAATATCTCTATTGACTTCCTGCTATTCTCATTTGGCATTTGGGATAAGATGGTAGACAGACAAAGTGACCAGACTAATCCATCTGCTCGGTCAGAGAATGGGAGAGCTGAGGTCTTGTCCTGTTCCATAGGGCTCCCCGGTTATTTTCTTGCCTCTAGGTGTGCAAGTACAGTTGTTCCTATTGGGTACCTGTTGAACATACACATTGTGTAGGCACATATGCGAACAGGAGTGGAAGGATCACAACAGAGGCTGAAATGTCATAGTTTATGCTGGAGCTTTCAGGCTTAGCATTCTGATCCAGGAGACCCCTCAGTAATGAATTTCCTAGAATGGCTACATCTAGCTAGAACAGTGGCTCTCAAATTTCCCAGTGCTTTGGTGACCACCCCAAATAAGAAAATTATCTCCATTGCTACTTCATAACTGAAATTTTCCTACTGCTGGCTCTTATGATGGTCTTAGGTGTCTTGTACAAGGGTTGTTCAACCCCTAAAGGGGTCCCAACCCATGGGCTAAGAACCGCTGTTCTAAAATGGTGGAGAGTGGAGAATTCAGGACCAGTTGCAAACATTCCCTGCTAAATGCACCTGTGCTGAGGTACCACTCTACAGCTCTAGTGCTATCAGGGTTAGAGAAAGAAGACATTCCATCAGTCAACTGAAGCCTCAGCTTCCATGTGAGAACCTACATCTAAGATGATGGTGAATAAATCTCAGGGTGCAGTGTTGACGGATGCCGGGGGCTTTCCCTTGCTGATTCTTATTTGACAGCAGAGTTAGCCTGGGAGGTTCCTGAAGAAGTGATAACATCAGCCAAGTATATCTTACAGAATGCAACAGAGGCAGTCATAAAATGCATGGCGGACTGTGCATGTGACGATATATGGCATGTGCTTGCTGGGAAGGGCCTGGAAGAAGGCTGTCCATCAAAGCATAGGCCATGTTCACCTGCTCTGTGGTCGAAGGTCGCAACTGTGTTTCTATGGAGGATATTTCCTACTCCCCCTCTCACAGAATATGTGGCTCGACTAGAGAGAGAGGTCCCGTTTTTCTAACTCTTGCCAAAATTTTTGTTTGATAACCTTGAGCTCTTTGTCCTTCTAGAAAAGGAACCGACTGCTTCCTATCTAGCCACTGTTTATCTCCTTCCTCAGCCTGTCCTTGGGTAAATGGGTCTGACTATGAAAAGAGAACCAGAAAGATTTCTATGTAGTCTCTGTGGAAGAGACCAGAAAGAAGACCTGGGAACGGCCGGCCCATGTATTTGAGCACCTTGAGGCCAGGTCTGCAGGTCTGGCTGATCTGGGACATCAAATCTGGTCCTCTCTGTCTCAGTCCCTAGAGCAGAATTTAGTCTCTGTCCTCCTCACTCTGGTTCTCATGATGGACAGCAAAGCTCTCTATTCCATCTCCCAGTATCCACAACCTCATGTCCTCCCCGTCTCAGCCAGCTTCCTTCTCATTCACGGGCAAAGATGCTCATTTCTTAAGCTGTCTTCAAATCTGGGCACGTAAGTGGAGTCTTCTGAATTCCTGGGAGGTCCGTGATAAATACTACTGTCCAGAACAAATGGCAATTATTAGCACATACACAGACAAGAAAGGAGAAACCTTGGTCACGGCTGGACTATGGGCAAAATAACTTAAAATCCCAGGCTCTTTGTCTTAATATAACAATGACATAGGTTTCAGAGGCAATCAATATCCTCTGCTTAGAGTGGATGAAAGCAAAGCCATATACTTACCTAAAAGGCAATGAGTATTTTATGGAATTCAGGCAGAAGCCAAGGAAAGCCTTCCCCGCTTAAAACGCTCTCTGCAGCAGGAGGTATCTGGGGGTAAAAAAACAGGTAGAGAAAGCTGTCAGTGCTTTCTTAGTTGGCAAAAAGCAGGGAGACCATTAAATTTACTGAGCAATAGAAAATGATAATTCCATTAAAATTAACTAACACGTTTAGATGCTAGATGGCAGGCACACAAGTCACACAAATGCATTCGTTTTGTGTATTTTATTTATAAGGTACTTCTACATTTCCACCCCTGCTTTACTTTGTTTTTACAAGAGAATTTAACCCCAAGAACATTTCTACAGAATGACCAGCACTGGCAGGTGTAACCACTCACAGGGCAGGAGAGCCAGGCCCACCCCAGTGAGAACCTGGGTAAGCAATCAGCAGGGTACAGCAGAGATCCTGGTTGCCACAGGATGTCCATGCTTCAAGTAATCTCTCCATTTGTTCGTTCATTCATTCATTCATTCACTCACTCATTCATTCATTCATTCACTCATTCAGTAAGTACTGACTGAGCATTTTCTCTGAGCCAAGGCTCTAGGGGTTTAAGACAAAACTTTGAGATTTGTTGGAATTTACAATTCAGAGAAGAGTAACCGAAGAAGAAAAGCAGAATAGGAAATAGAGACCATGAAGTCTGATACAGAGACCATATCCCGCTGACTCTTAGAAAAGCCTAATAGGAGTACGACAGAGGACCCTGGGGAAGCAGGTTCCAGGCGGAAGGAAAGCTAAGGTCTTGAGGCCAGCTGGCCTGGCTGTGCAAGGCCAAAGGGAGGAGAGTGTGACTCTCGGCAGGGATGTGACCAGTGTAAGCATGTGGCACCACATAAGGGAAGCCAATGAAAGGCAGAACCTTGGATAATGTTTACTTGGAAGGCAGGCTGGGAAGAAGCAGACACCCCAGTCCTAAGAAGAGTGTGGCTGCCCTGTGGCTTCTCCAGTCATCAAGAGTGCCTGCTGCTAGCTGCCCAGTCTTGCAGACTCCTCCAGTGTGGTGGCTTAACCGTGACAAGGAGGGGTTGGCAGGTTCCATGACTGAAGGCTGCAGGGAAGCATAGAAACGATGCCCATTTTTCACGCAGAGCTTTTTATACACAGTAAGATGCAGCAGAAACACTTGGCCTTTGAGGTTACACTCCCTCACCAACTCATCAAGCATGAAAGACATCTAAATTTAAAGTATGTGAAGGTTTTAGAAGCTACTGTCTACGAGTGCTCGAAAAGCAGATGCCTTACTTAGTCTTGGCAAGATGCTGCAGAGAGCTACAGTGTAAGGCCCACTTTTACAAGGTATCTCTACTGAAGATCTAGAAAACAAAGGGCAGATTATTTAAGAATCAACAGGAACCCAAGACTAGAAAGAGTATTTTGTGGCAATGTAAACAGATTCAAAATTAATCGTTATTAATCCGTGAATTACTCAGAGTATAGCAGCCATCAGAGTGTTCTGTGATCCTTTCTAGGTGAATTTCAAATTAGTGGATGCATTAAGTCCACGGTGATGCAGATTCACAATAAAAATGTTTCTAGGCAGCAACCTTACATGAGGAAGGAAGTAAATGACAGTTTGTACTCCTCAGGTGTCAGTAGTAGAACGTGAGGATACTTGGAGATACACAGCAGGTCTGTGACCTTCATGGTCACACATGCCTTCATGACATGAGAGGCAGATGTGCTCTACTGAGGGACAATCCAGTACGCAGTGGTCCCGGCTGCATCGTCAAGTCCCTCTTCCACTTCATAAGGAACTGGTCCCTCGCACTGGCATCCCCAAATCATACAGAGGTCGGCTCCTGCTCTCAGTACTTCTTATTTAGTGTCGGTCTCTCTAGGGAAGCACTTCTTTGGGGAAGGGCCTAGCATTTCACCCAAAGACCAAACGGAACCAAACCAACCAAACAAACAAACAAGCAAAACAACAACAACAACAACAACAACAACAAAGAGTAACAGAGACTAGCTCATAGTAAACATCTCTTATAATGAAAGAATGAACGTATTAAAAAAAATTTTTTTTTCAGATCCAGGGAACCTCAAAAGGATCAACCCTGAAATATTCATCAAGTGCTCAGGACATGTCCTTGTTCTTTGAGAATCACAGGTACCCAAGTGTTCAATCACAGCTACTAACAGCACTGCCCCAGAATTCCTGTACCCAGCAGCTACACTTCCCATCGCTCTTCCTTCTGACAGTCATTTTTTTCATACCCCGTGCAGCCCTGCTATTTTATGGCCTATCATACTCTGTATGAATGGATTGCTATATTTAAACTGGTTCCTACATCTGTAGTTGTAAGCTTCTAGAAGAGACAGAAAGTATCGAATACTAAAAATGTCTTATCCATTTTCTGTATGATACACTGGGAATTGGACCCAGAGCCTCTTGCATAATAGCCAAGAGCCCTCTACCAACTGAACTCTGCCTCTAGCCCCCTGAAAATGCTTTTAGTTCTTAAAGAATAATATTTTATGTCCACACGGATAAACTTATTTTCGACTGATTAGAGCTATTACTTTTCTTCCAATGAGCTACAGAATTAGAAGAATGAATAAAATTTTCAAGTGTCAAAAAAAAAATACCTTTTCATTTTTCTGTCTCAAGGATAGATTCTCCCTAATGTCCGGAGCATGAAATAGCTGTGGTGAGGCAGATGATAAAACTGTGCATCTTTGTGCCCCTTTGCCAAAACACCAACTACTTTTAGTTTTGCTGTGACAATAACCTTGTAGTAGATGTTACCTGGCCTCACGGGCCATCAGCAGACATTGTACAGAACACGAATTTATGTGTAAGGTTTTAAGAAATTCCTTAAGGCATGGTGATTCTTGAAGAGCCAGCCTCAGCCCCAGGGCATAGACATCACTACTTTCTAGCTTTTCCATTAACACACAACACTTGGGTGCACCTCACACGAGGCACCCTGTGCAGTCTTATCTGGGAGAGTGCTTCTGCAGTAAGTAAAGAAAGCACAACAGCTGTCTGTTTTTAAGGCCCTCGGAGAGGTAGGGAGTACTCCAGCAGATGAGGAAGGAAGGGCTGAGGATACAGCTCAGGGGCAGACGGTCTTCCAGCTGTATTGGGCACTGTGTTAGATCCCAATCCTACAAAGAAAAAAATTCTTGCATATAATTATGATATAACTGAGGCTATTATATGTAAATGAAAATATTATATAACTGCATCAATGTATCCCCTACCCAGACGAGTGTCTGAGCCTAAGTTTTAAAAGACAGAATGGTTCTATGTCTGCAATAGGGAGACTGTCAGGCCAGGAATGACTAACATACAAAAGAGGGGCCTGGACTTTTGTAAAAACAAACAGACAAACCATTCTGACTGATTTTAAACTGTCCAAAATATCCACTTTTATTTTCTTCAAGCATAGATTCTCCCTAATGTATTAAAAACAAAAAGTTAAGTGATAAAACCGAAGATAAAAGCATATGTTGTGTTACTTTGCAAAAACCTCAAATACCCTTTAGTTCTTCTGTTCAAACAGCCTTTTAGTAGATGTTAGCTGGGGTCATGGCTGGGCATGTACCAGGGTGGGCACTGTCCACAGTAAGGAAAGATGAAGTTTGTACACAGCAGGTGTCATATGAAGAATGACTGTGTGTTCATGTCACCGCCCAGGGTGCCTCACAGCTGAAAACATCGTCCCACTGTCTCAAGACATAGAGATAGTCTATCACTGCCAAAGGCTCCCAAAGCCACCATCCCACACTCCCTCACTGGCCACAGAACTTCCACAATGCTCCTACTTTCCTCTTGAAACTGTTACTGAGTAAATGCTGAGTGGATGGTTTATTCCTTCCCAGGCAGATTTGGGAGTGAGGTTTGGTTAGGTATAGGTAGTAACCTGAAGTGTTCTGCCAAAACCGTGTCCTGGACTGCTTTAAGTGGGACACAGACCTAGATGAGAGCAGTTATTTTCACAGAATATATAAACTGCAGCATTGGCTTTTCAAGAGCAGGAAGCAATTTCTGACAGTTTTCAGAAGCTGCCCGACTCTGTGCTGATAGCAGACACAGACGCATGGTGGCATCTGGCCAGCCCTGTGACTGGTGACTCAGGACACAAGTTTCTGTTGAGTCTGCGGTCTGACACAGAAAGACATCAGTTTGCAACTTGAAGGACTAAAAGAGAGGCAGGGGCTCTGATCCCACAACAAGGTTGTACGGTCTGGGGAATTTTTTGAAACTTAGTCTTGCTATTAACTATTTTTTTTAAATTTCATAATAGACTACCTTTATTACAGAACTTAAGATTCTTTATGTCTTTGTCTGAAAAATGAACCAGGCAATTCTTAATAGAATAAAAACTGTTGGGCATGGTAAGAACACATCTCCCTACTGTGATATTCCAATTGCAAAAGCAGCATCTTTTGAACAAAGCCTGGAGTTGAACACTTCCTCAGGCGTGGCTGATATATACCTATGTGTGTCTATTTCCCAGAATGAGGTCTGATAACCCTCTGTACTAAAGAAGTTTCATTAAAACTACAAGAGTCGAGACAAAGAAACCCATCCAAAATGAAGGCTGCACACATCTGTGAAGAAACAATAGCACGTTACTTCTCCAGCTAACAGCCAGAGAACAAGTCAGGAGCCCTCTGCCTTCTTCTAATTGAAGTACGGTCTGCTAAATTCTCCTTAATATCGAGATATCGGGGAGTCAGGACTCAAAGTGAAGTCAACAGTCCTGACTCACACCAACAAAGACACCTAGATAGAAGGAAAGTCGGCTTTCCCAGAAAAGAACCAATGAGAATCAGTCCCAGCACATGCACCCTTGCATTCAGGTGAAAACAGGGCTCCTCCACGAACAGGAGAGCCGTTTGCCAGACAAGCAGTCTCTCTCTGCCAGTGTGTATTAACATGGAACACAGTGGCACAGACAGCGTCAACAAAGCAAGATCAAATTAGACAGATGACACTATCAGCTCACTTCATTTCATGCATGGCTGTGTTTCTCATAAGAGAGAAAGACTCGAGTAATTACCGTGAACTGAGACTCCTTCACTGACCTCCCCCTGCAGCTAGCTTCAGGTCCTCATTCCACAGAATCTTTGCAACAAAGAGCACCTGCTCTGCCGGGTCCTTTGCCTTCTTTAATGTAACCAACCGAGCACCTTGCCTATCTTCTGCAAGAACACAGCACAGTGCCTCTGTATCTACGTCTCTAATGCAGCATAAAGATTACTGTGGAAACCTAGCAAACGGGTGAGCAGCAGAGCCAGCCAATGAGGATGAGGCGTATGCGGAGTTCAGCACATGCTCTCTGAGGCACAGGCTGTCACCAGCTCTGAGCAGGCTGCTAATCTAATTATAGCTAGTTTGCTAGCACACGAGCTACTGAGCAAAGCGCGGGAGCAAATTAAATTTTAATAAATTAAACCCCACAGACACAATCATCTTGATTTTCTGTCATTTTAAGGATTAATGTATTGCCTCATAAACCGTAAGTGGTATTTAAAGTGCATTCGTATTTTCCTCCTAATCTAGACAAACAAAGAGTACTTAGATCAATTAGCGTGCTACCTGCTGACTAACACTTAGACCCTAGCACTGAAGGACTGTAATCAATTTGGAGGCACAGACATATTACTGAGGGAGCCAGAAAGCCCACACCTAGCTTTAGTTACCATGATTAGGAATTTGCCACTAACTGTCCAAAGTGCTGATCAATTTCTCCTCAATGCAGTTTAAAGTGCCATGCAAACTTCCATCCACAGTGGAAAATGCCAATCAAGGTGCCAAAGATCACGATCTTGAGAATGATGGTTAATAACACACAGCTCAAACTGAGAAAGTGATTTCGAGTCATTGTAAAAGGCAAATTTGCCTATCATACAATTTAGTGGGAAATGCGGTTCTTGGAGCCAAGCTCTGTGAGAGGCTTGGTGATGAAGAAAAAGCATGTGCTGTAATGAGCAGCGGGGTTCCCTGGGCTTATGTTCTAGAACTTTCACTTCTAAGCTGTGCGACCTTTGGCAAGTATCTAGATGTCTCTGTGTGTCAGACAACAGAAGGAGTCAACTCAAAAGATTATTAGCACTGAGGTCTAAGCACTCAGCATATAAAGTCAAAATTACATAATCATTTTATGGAATAATCTGATCTTCCTTCCTTCACTATAACAAGGGAAGCAACAAAAAATTAAATGATTGATGTAGAAGGTGCTGACAGCGAGCCTTACCGACGACACGGATCTTTCACAAGCACTCATTGGAGTCTGAAGTCATTTCCCGACTTCTGTGTACGGAACTTTCTCGGCTGTCTATGAATGCAGCCATATTTAGAAAATATACAGGCATCTTTAGGAAGTTATAAACACATAACTGGATCTCATGAATGACTTACGAAATAGATTATACAATACACATTTCAGAAGCATTTGGGCTTGTAATGAGAAATTTAAAGTTCAGATTGAAAGTGTAGAAAGACGAGTACAGGCCTAGTAGTTGCCTAGTAAAGGCAACGCCAGCTTTGAGACCACCCCAGCTATGCTTTCCCTCAGCATTGGTTTCCTTCTTCCACATGGATTCTATAGCATTAACAGCTAAGCAGATCTGCTCAATTTTAAACCTGGACGGCAGTTTGCCCCACAAAGCCAAGTTCCGCTTCAGGGACACAGTGCAAATCTCTTCCTGCCACACATTCCATTCTTTCGATATTTAGCTACAACTTGTTACAAAGAGCTGCCCTGTTCCACAGGCACTGAGATTTGCTCAGATATCCCTAAGAAATCGTCAAGAGAAACAGGAAACAAAGACTCACCAAGAACACATGACCCTTTGGGAAAAAGAAACCAGTGTGAGGAACGGCTTGACTCACATATTCCCAAGGAACGCACAGGGAGTCAGGGTTGATACACATCCTCATGAGGCTCAGGCAGGAATGCTGACATCCACAACAACCTGGAACTGTAGGATGGAGAGAAGTGTGCTAGGGAAAGGCTGCTGTGTACTACAGTGAGGGCGGAGCCCATGACAGTCCTCACTTGGCAGAACTCTAGAAGGAGCTCCGCTGGTGCCTTGGACTGAGGCACAGCTCCCTGCAGACTGTGGGATCCAGACTAGTAACACTTCTGAGCATTTCTCCAACAGTTTTCACCTTCCTCTTCGTTGAACAGACTGCTAGCTCAAAATAGGCACCCAAAAGCTGTTTGATTAATTTGCTTCTTTCTTATTTGGTTGAAGGCATTAAACAGATACTTCCCAAGAGAAGGAAGCAACTGTCCTTTCTTGGATCTTAACCTCCTGCACATTCCAACAAACATTTGAACCAGAATATAACAAGTCACTAGTATTTCTTCATAGGGCTACTTAGTGAAGGGGGCCGAGGGATGTATTATCTGTGCATCTATGTATTATCTGTACATCTATGTATTATCTGTACATCTATGTGCCTGCACATCGCATGTGCATACACATACACATGGGTAATGAATATTTCTCTTTGAATTTCAGTCAAGTCACCCTTGATTTTGCGAAAGCAAAAGCATTCCTTCATGAGGTATAAAGACAGCTGAGCTGGAGAACGCTACAGGACCAAGTGTTCTAACAGAGCTTCCACCCTGACAGGGAAATAAATGGGCATTGCGTTGTGGTTAATGAACAAATGAGCAGTAATGGCCCAGTGAACTGCAGTGAAGCGTAGGACTCCGGAGGAACCTATGTGGGTAAAGAAGCTGGCCAGGATTGAGGATTGTTTCTCTGCTGCCTCTTTGGTGACAATGTCAGAAGGTTGTGGGAGGCTACCAAGGCTGGAAAGTGCACCAGGAAAGTCAAAACTGGGAAAAGAGTGGTAGAAGCCCTCAGGTAATCTGGATAATGGTTGGACTTATTCCTGTAGATCTTTATCAGCTTTCCTGGATGGTGCCACTCCTGGGCAGGTGGTCCTGGGGTGTGTAAGAGAGCAGGCTGGCGAAGCCAAGGAGAGAAAGCCAGTGCCCAGTGATCTTCCATAGCTCCCGCTTCAGTTTCTACCTTGGCTTTTCTTTTCTTTTTCTTTTAATGCAAGCATTATTTTTTATTGGATATTTTCTTTACTTACATTTCAAATGTTATCCCTTTTCCTCCTCCCCTGGAATCTCCCTCTCCGATCACCCCTCCCCCTGCTTCTATGAGAGTGTTCACCCACCCACCCACTCCCTCCCACTCCCTCCCTAGCATCCCCCTACACTGGGATATGGAGCCTTCACAGGGCCAAGGGCCTCTCCTCTCCTTGATGCCTGATGTGCTGCTGGAGCCATGGATCCCTCCTTGTGCTCTCTTTGGTTGGTGGTTTAGTCTCTGGGAGCTCTGTGGGGTCTGTCTGGTTAATGTTGTTCTTCCTGTGGGGTTGAAAACCCCTTCAGTTCCTTTGGTCCTTTTTTAAATTCCTCCATTTGGGACTCCGTTCTCAGTCCAACAGTTGGTTCAGAGCATCCTACTCTGTATTTCTCAGACGCTGGCAGAGCCTCTCAGGAGACAGCCATATCAGGCACCTGCCAGCATGCCCTTCTTAACATCCACAATATTGTCTGGGTTTGGTGACTGTATATGGGATGGATCCCCAGGTGGGGCAGTGTCTGGATGCCCTTTCCTTTAGTCTCTGTTCCACACTTTGTCTCTGTATTTCCTGTAAATATTTTGTTCCTACTTTTAAAAAGGACTGAAGCATCCATTCTTCCAACTTCTTGAACTTCATATGGTCTGTTGATTGTACTTGGGTATTAAAAAATGGAGAACAGACCTAAACACTGAATTCTCAACTGAGGAATATCAAATGGCTGAGAAGCACTTAAAGAAATGTTCAACATCCTCAGTCATCAGGGAAATGCAAATCAAAATGACCTTGACATTCCACCTCACACCAGTCAGAATGGCTAAGAGCAAAAACTCAGGTGATAGCAGATGTTGGCAAGGATCTGGAGAAAGAGGAACACTCCTCCATTGTTGGTGGGATTGCAAGCTGGTACAACCACTCTAGAAGTCAGTCTGTCTGTTCCTCGGAAAATTAGACATAGTACTACCTGAAGACCCAGATATTCCACTCCTGGGCATATACCCAAAACAAGGCCAACATATAACTAGGACACATGCTCCACCACGTTCATCACAGTCTTATTTATAATAGCTAGAAGCTGGAAAGAACCCAGATGTCCTTCAAGAGAGGAATAGATACAAAAATTGTGGTACATTTACACAGTGGAGTACTACTCAGCTGTTAGAAACAATGACTTAATGAAATTCCTACACAAATGGATAGAACTAGAAAATACCATCCTGAGTGAGGTAACCCATATGGTACGCACTCACTGATAAATGGATATTAGCCCAAAAGCTCAGAATACCTTGGCTTTTCTAATGGGCTGCAGCCCAAGATAAGTACGGTAAATCAACCCTTTTCTCCTCAAGTTGCTTCTGAGTGTTTACGCATAGCAAGAGAAAGTGTGGCTAAAGCAATCCTCCAGGTGTGGACCATCCTGTGCCCCACCTGGCATAGGGGAGAGGTGGTACAGTCTCTAAGGCTGCCCTCATGAGCACACAGATTTCTGGTACAGCCAGTTTCTCCAGTTTCCTAAATTTTGTTTGGGTTCTATAAACTTGAAGAATGACAACTAGAAATCAACTGGCTTTTGCTTTGAGAATGTCCAGACAATTCTATTAGTTTTCTACCCTTGGAAAAATTCTAGGGCTTTCACTCTAAAAAACCCAATGTGGTTAAAAGCCAGGGCTCTGTTGCAGGATATCTGATCACATGGCAAACTCCCAGATTGTGTTGTTTACTGGAAAACCAATCCTAGTTGCTCAGTTTTAGCACACCTCTAATCTCTCTGGCTGGGATACAAACACACTCATGGTACACACCTTTAATCCCAAATGATGAAGGTACATCATTTGTAGTGTGTAGAAGGAAGCACCATGTTTGAAAGTGATGTCTAACTGAGTGGCAGAGACAGTGATGAATCGAAGAAAAATTTGACAGAATAGGATCTGCCCAACTCTCACAAGAAGAGAGAGGAAAAGGGAACCAAGCTACTTAAGGGCAGTGCAGAGAGAGAGAGAGAGAGAGAGAGAGAGAGAGAGAGAGAGAGAGAGAGAGAGAGAGAGAGAGAGAGAGAGAGAGAAGCTAGACAGAGGTAAAGAAAGAATGAGGCAGAGAGTGAAAAAGAACCAGAAGATTAGAACAAGTTGTCAGAGTTGGTCTGAGGCCAAGAAGAACAACTCAAGAGAAGCCAAGAGGAGCCAGATGGAATCAGTCAGGTTGTTTGGATCAGAACAGCTGAGCTGAACAAGCCATTGAGAGTTCAGAAAGAGCCAGTAAAGCTGAGCTTATTCAGCAGTAAGCCTTTGAGGCTGAAACTTTTTAGGCCTAGATAAGACTGTATGAACATTTGGAAACTTCCAGGCCTAGACCTAGGTTAGCACACTGAGACAGGGAGCCTTAGCGATGACAAATCAGGAGAATAGAAGATACTTTTATAGTGTTCCACATTGATGTTGGTTCTTGTTCTCCTCAGCCAGAAGACCCCTCCAAACGCTGCCAGATGAATAATTTTATTTTCACGTTCAGTGCAGAAAGGAGATAAGAGGCTCAGGGTGGTTATGAATCAAGCTCAGACTTCAGATCCTATTGGTTCCCACATGTCTCCTCTCTAATACTTTCCTTCTTTAGAAGGAGGAGGTTTGCTCTAGGGCCTCTTTGAGTATGCTGGGTAAGTGCTCCACCTAGAGCTATATACCTAGTCATCCTGTTTGCTCCTATCCTGCAAAAACATCCCACACTGACACAAACATCACATACTACTAGACAATCTACCACAGATTCCTAATGCTTATACACAATAACCTAGGAACAACGAAGCAATATAATTATAAAATAATTAGTATTTACAGTGTCATCCCTTGAGTTCACAGTTACAGAAGGTTTTGGGTGTTCACAGCATCTTCACATTTCCTTGTCTGTCATCGCTAACCTCTGTGTGCCGCAGAGGATCTTACTGGGCTCCTGCTGTAGTGACCATGAAAAATTCCAGTGGGATTTAAATACCAAAAGGGGGGCGGGCAAGTGGCTAAGCATTCTGATGCACACTTCTAATCCTAGCCCTTGGAGACAAAGGCAGGGCATTGCATGTTTGAAGCAATCCTGGATAACAGAGTTCAAAGTCATTCTCAGACACAGAGCAAAACTCTGTCTCAAAAAAACAACAACAAAAAACAAACAAACAAATAAAAAAAAACCTTAACAAACAAACATGCACACATTTCAGCTAGGGCAGACACGTAAAACCCACATGCCTCAGTTCCTTGAAGGCTTTTCTAATTTTAGCCCTGTGCAGCATCAGCACCACTGTCTTTCAAATGCATCTCTGCATGTCTTTCTTACCATTAAGGCACACGATTCTGCATGAGAAATGCACACTGCCACTTTAAGAACTTTATGGGCCTGCATACTCACATATTCACATAGGGAACCTGAAGGTTTGGGCCTTAATCAAAGCACATCTATAACTTTAGGGAATGGGAATCCCAACAATTACTATCTGAAAGGGTCATATCAGGAATTTGGAAATTAACTGCCAAGTGCTTTAGCAATATTGAATTGCTAGAGGAGTATCTTTGTATAGTTTCCTAACACGTTCCCTAGTTCAGAACATTAGTAGGTTAACTTCTAACTGATAACAAAACTAATTCATCTATAAGAAATAACACAATATTGTTAGAAAAAATGACCCAAATAGAAGCATATAAATGTCTCATCCCCAGTCCCTTAGCACAACACAAGATTTTCATGTGCCTTGAAGTTCTGAAGTTCAAAAAAGCACACCCACCCCCTTGCAGGTCCTGAAAGGTTTACAAATGTGTATGTTTTACCCCCAGCAATTCCATGTTGGAAAACTCTGCCTGAAGAAGAAATACCTGATGTGCTTACCCCACAAAAGGGATAGTTATCACAGAATCCTTTGAAATGCCATAGCCATAAAACTGAAAATCTCAATAGTCAACAACAGCCAACTGATTAAATGATGATATGTTAACAAAACTTAAGAAAGGAAGGAAGGAAGAAAGAAAGAAAAAAGAAAGAAGGAAAGAGAGGGAGAAAGGAAGGAAGGAAGGAAGGAAGAAAGAAAGGAAGAAAGGAAGAAAGAAAGAAAGAGAGAGAGAGAGAGAGAGAGAGAGAGAGAGAGAGAGAGAGAGAGAGAAAGCATGTTCTTCAGAGGTGCTACTAACCTTGGGTATGAGAAGCCAAGAAGTCGGTGGCGTATACCAGGACTGAGACTGAACACAAATGCTTTGACAGTTTCATACACATGTATACTGTGTTCTGAGAAAGGCACACTCGTCCTGCCTTTCTCTCCATAACCCCATTTCACTCAATCTTTTCCCAAACGAGCCTCCCTACCTCTGTCATGTTTTTAGTTTTTGTCTGATTTTGGTTCTATTTACTTTGTGATGCCCTGGATTTAACCACAGCCCTGTCATGGGTCTGCATATGAACCTAGTCACTGGAGCCTACACCACTAAAGCTACTCTCTCTCTCTCTCTCAGAAGCTCTCATGTTGCTAACACATCCCTGGGCAAGGAGCAACAACCCAGGAGTACCTCATCCACCCACAAGTGATCAATGGAGGGTCCAGTCTTGGGTAGGCTCTTCTTGGGTGACCATATTTGCTGTGAGTTCACGAGGACAGTGGCTAGGCACCCGTGCCATCCTGTCCAGCAGCCAACCTACATCCTTTCTACCCTCTCTTCTACTACAACACCAATGCTATAGAGACATGTACCTCTATGACTGCATACATAAAGGTCTTGTGAGAATGCAGGGCGTGGGCAATTCTCATGTCTACGTAGTAGACATGGCAGATGTGTCTGAATTGTTTCATTTTATACTACATTATTATACTACATTAAGCGTAAATGTTTTATAAAATCGAATCCTCCCACTTAGAATCAAGAAAGCAATAGAACAGTAGAAGGCCTCTTCAGGAATGTTGAACCCAGGCTTTTCTGCATGCTAAGCACTGCACTACCCCACCAGTGCCTAGGTGGCCAGTTTTGGAAAGTAGTCCCTCTGCAGCCTCAGGTTGCTGATTCTGGTTGCCTCCTACCTTGTTCGTCTGATGTGGCTCACCACCAGGCTATCCAGTGCAGTCTGACTCCACTAAACAACTTGTAAGGATGGCCTTAGGGTCAGGATTTTGATGGGCCAATCATTCCCAACTATCATTCAGACACGTACACCTGCAACGAAATGCTCAGCTTGGAGCTTTCAGCCAATATGCTGGTTATTGGAGGCACTAGGAAAAAGGGCTTGCTGGCACTGATGCAATCCTCAGGGCTATGTAAGCCTCCGATGCTTCATCCCTTAGATCTAAACCCCCCTCTCCTTTCCCCTAAGGAGATCCTTATACATTTGGATCATATAGCCTGAGTTGAGTGTCTGGGAGGAATCTTCAAGTCTAAGATGGGGAAAATGGAAAGCAATTGATTTGCATACAAAGTTAGAAATAGAAACATTAGCACGATTCAAGATGGACCAGAACCTGGGTGTCTTTCTGAGGCTTGATGGTTTGTCACTACTGTCAAGAAAGCCAGTGGCATTCATGACTGTGTCAGCTGATACGGACTACAATTTTACGTCCACAGTTTTGAAAACCATGGGAATCGTAGCTCTGTAACATTAGTAGAAATCAGTTCTCTATATTTCGTTTATCATAAAGATATTTCCATTTACGAGTGTTTTAGGGTTAATTTCACTGTTCCTATGGACTTTTTTTATTTAACATTGTACAAAAGAAATAATGAGAAAATGGGATTTTCTTAAGAGAAGTTTGCCCCCGAGCAAATCTGAACACCATGACCAAAAACAACTTGGGAAGGAAAGGGTTTATTTTGCTTACAGTTCCATACAACAGTTCATCATCCAAAGCAGTTATGAAGAAACCCACTCAAGTCAGGAAATGAGAGAGTCTAGGGATGGCACCATCCACAAAGAGCTGGGCCCATCCCCCCTCACTATTTAGGAAAATGTCCTACAGGCTTGCCCGATATTAGGGAGGCAATTTGTTAACTGAGGCTCCCTCCCCTCTGATGACTCCAGCTTGTGTCAAGTTGACATAAAACTAGCCAGGACAAAGGCTAAGTATGTAATTACCTATAAAGCCCAAAACTGGTTTTTTTTTTGTTTTCTGTTTGTTTGTTTTTCATTTTCTACATAAAACAGCCACCTACAGTTTTGTTTCAGAATGCTGTGTTTTTCATGAACTGTATCTGGGTCCCCTGTGTCTCCCCTGTTTATACATAATACAGGTACATGCCTAGTTTCAAGCTCCTTTATAGCAAAGCAACAGTTTTCCTGGTTCCGTGAGAGCACTGGCCATTACTACAGCTCCCTTTTTATTTCAGGAGTGTTAGTTGTCAACAGCATTTATCACTCAGTAATCTGAATAAGAAAACTATTGTGTCCTTCAAGAATGATGATGACGTTACATTGAAAAAAAATGATACTCTCTTGAAAGTAACAACCCAAAGAACAGTTTCCAAATAAAGATGAAAATCTGTGACACATATCTAAGGATCTTTCTTAGGTGAACAATGTACTCATTATGGAGTTCCTTCAGACATTATTGGGACAATCTATGTGTCTCTGGTGACAATTGTCATTTGAGCTATGGCTTGTTGCTGCACACACAGGGAGGGCACCATTTTAAGCACAGAGGACTCAGCAGAATAAGCCCATGGGAAAGACACGTTTTGTTCCTGTATTACTTTTGCCATGTGTGTGTTACTACCCCTGGAAGTGACTTGAAGGGTAGGTACTACATCCTTTCTTGGGCTTCTCTTTTACTTTATACTCCAAGTCAGATTGTGAGTGAATTCAAATTCCAAAGTATTTGATTACAGCCCTCTCAAATGACTGCTCAAGGTCTCTGCCAGCCAGTGTCCTGTTCAGAGAGCAGCCTTAATTTCACTGCACACAGATTCCCTCAGAAGGGAGACTGTCCATTTCTCTTACAAAAAAAAAAAAAAAAGACAAGAATATAATGGATAGCTTTTTATTTCATTTTTCATCAAAAAGATATGACTCAAGCCCACAAAAGTGACTCTGTACTAATTACATAGAAGCTTCAAATTAATGTCCCAGAAACATTCTTTAACAGGCAGGTGTCCCAAGTACCTAACAGATTAGCAGAGAAGTGACCCAGCATCCAGAGGGTAGTGGCAAGAACTGTCTGTGCCATACCTGGATGATATTCCACATGTTACAGACCAGAGGTGTTTTGTGGTTTTGGGATAAGGAGGAACTTGAAGTTTATTTCTGGTTTACAAACAGAAGCCAAGTGATGCAAGTCCTGAACAGACAAGGTATTTGGTGGCTCCTCCATTGAGGGCATTAGACAGGGGATTAGCTTTTGTTAGCTTTTAGTTTCTGTATAATTATTGGAGATAAATCAAATTAGTAGATGAGGATTAATTTAGCACATAGGTTTGCGTTTCAGTTCTATGAATTGGGTCTTATGGCACACACAACACAGTGACAGGGTACAGAACACTGGAGGTCTATTTATGTTGGAGAAGAGGAAGAACTGGGATACCAGTCTTCCTTTTTAGCATGCAACAAGAGGACATACGATCCCCCACCATGCCTCTTTCAGGATTCACTATTGTCTAGTGGCATTAAGGTAAGAACTAAATCTTAACAGAATTGTCTTCAGGAAGCACTGAAGATCTAAACAGAAATATATGAGTTCATTTCATTGCATCTGCAGTGGTCAGATCATCGGAGTGGATTCTGACTGCTCCAGGAAAGTAAGAGATCTTCATTGCCTTGCTCTTCCAGCAGAGTGACATGGTCTGGCTCCTGAGAATGAATGTTCCAGCTCTTCTGCTTAAATGCCTGACATCACAGAGCCAGGGCTCTCCCACGGGCCTGCTTTCTTGGAAAGGAGGGGCAGAGAAACAGGGAGGGAAGATCTTTTGATTTGCTTGTCATTTTCTTAAAATGTCCTCATTTTTCAGCAGCTGTTACACACAATGTCTCCTTGTTCTTTTTGCAAAATCATCTATGCTCTCCTAAAATATGCTGTACGCTCTGTACCTTTTGGGGAAAATGTATTTTAAAGGAAACAAAATCTCCATTGGTAACCTAGAAAAAGCAACTGTTGACAATATCGGTTGGTTTCAGCATTGCTAAATTAGCTAGAGTTTTGGTAAATGTATCTACTATATTTTCCTCTTTGATTTCCTAGTGTGGGCGGCTCGTAATCTGTGTTCACTCACTCCTTCACACATGAATCAGTGTGACTCTCTGACCCACATCCCAGTGAGACGGAATGCACTGCACCAAATTTTTCGTATCTGAACAAACTGAAGTCATCTAACTGCATGCAAAATGTATACTGCACCTGAAAAACTCAAAGTTGGAATCATGCATTAATGATGGGTGCCTTGTGGCAGTGTGAGCCACTAGGAGCAGCACAGATGGGTAGTGTAGTTGCTCACAGAAATAAGAAAGGATCTTCTTACCCGAGGACAACAACTAAACTGCCCCATGCAGTCATCCCAACACTGTAGTGTTAAGAGGGAAAGACAAGAGTCTGGAAGTGTAAAGGCATATGCACAGTTGATTCTGACAGATATGTTCAGAAAGTTCAAAGGCATTTTCCATATGCAGCAAGGGAACAACTGGATATCCATTTGGAGAAACAGGAAACTTGGAACCACTCTGCGCACCAGAAAGAGCCACTTGACATAGACCCAACTTGGAAATTACTCAACAGGCACACACACAAAGAGTCATTCAGCAACATTTACAGTAGCTTTCTTCAAAATGCTTAAGAGAAAGCCACCAGAATAGCATTGACAGGAGCAAAGATACAGAAATGGTAGTATGTGCACATGGTGGAAAACCATTGTCAACAGGGAATGGCTAGGTATCAGATATGAAACATGATGCTCAAAGACACTATACTGAATGAAAGGAACTATCCCAGCTATTACTTGCTGTATGGTTTCATTTATTTGCATTTAAAAGTTGATCCAACCAACATATACTGTCAGAAAAGAGAAATCACTGTTTCTTGCCTAAGTGTAAAGGGGTAAAACACAAAAAATTGCTGAGAAGTTGCAAATGTCCATTCTGTAGCAGTTTGTTTCCTCCAAGATTAATCCATTCATCTAGAGAGAGGGGGCTCTGTAAGACACAGAATGTTTACACCAAGGTGAAACAAAGAACGGGTGAAATAATCCTACCTATGAGGGAACTCATTAAACTCAGAAGTAAATACCAGAAAACGGCTTCAGGAAGTTCCTGAAACAGACCAGATTAAGTAGGCTTCTCTTTACCAAAGCGTAAGGACGACTGAAGGATACTTTCAGACCTGTTGAACTGTCTCTGAAGCAGAGACCAGTCAAGATGCCAGCAAGGGGCTCAGACCAAGTGTACTACCTGAAAAGAACATTCTCCAACTTGTTAAGCTGACTGCAGGTTGTACAATGTGCTCTAGATTTCCATTTTCTGTGAGCTGTCATCCATACTGGGGTGGCTTTAGTAGGTTAGCTGTCTTTGAGTCACTTCTGTTCCTATGAAATAAACTCCCAACCGTATTCCTGTAACCAGCCCTAATAAAACTCACTGGCTCACCCAGTTGGACTTTGGTGGTATCCATACGTGTGTCTGTCCTTATGTCCTATTTGGGGTAAGCAGACAGTTTCTTGTAGGAATAATGTCAAGTAACAATATCCTATGTCTCTATGAGGTTGAATGCATTTGTCAGAACTTACAAACTGTGCACCAATAATCCCCCAAATCCTCTAAAACAAAATGCTGACCTGATTTCTTCTCACCTAAAAATCAAAGTCTTACTAATTATTTCGAAGTTTCAAGACAGAAGAGCTTGGAGCTGGGCTCCTGTAGGTGAGGAAATTATTGTTTGTACTTTCAAAGACCAAAATCCTCTACCAGAGAGTTCCAAAGCATGCCAGTGAGGAAACTCCATTGCCTGGGTACAGTGACGCCTTTGGCACTATGCCTGACAAGCAAGGGCGTGACAAGGTGCAAAGGAGAAGAAAAGCAATCCCAGCTCCTGGTGAGAGTTCGCTCTATGCTACCCAGGGACACTTACGCATGCTCAGCCCACGCTAGACAGCATCAGTCATTGGTTCTGGCAGACACCGCATGGGACAGATAACTGCTGTGGCCATGAGGTGGTGGAGACAGTGGTGGAGGCATCATCAACCTCATCCAGGCCACACAGTGATAAATGAAAGAAAACTGTTAAAATCACAAAGTAGGAAAAGATGTTACTCTAGTTTGCCTTTCTGTTGCTGTGGTTAGCTTATATTATATAAGGGAAGTTGGGGGCTTATCTGGCTTGTAGTTTAAGTAACAGTTCATTAGAAGACATCAGGGCAGGTGCTCAAGAAGGAAGTAAAGCTGAAACCAGGGAGGAATGTAGCTCACTGGCTAGCTCACTGGTGCATGTTTAGCCCACTTATTCATACAGCTGGGGCCAACCTGCCTAAAGAATGATGCTGTCCACAGTGGGCTAAAGTGCAAGGAGTGCTTCACAGATAAGAGATTCTCTCTTCCCAAACAAGCTGACATTAAGATCTAACAAGGACAAATGTTTTAAATCCCAAGGAAGTAAACTGCAGTCTAAATATCTCAATATTCAATAAACGTAACCTTGCAATCAGTGGTCAAATGTGCCCATATACAGATACCTGTGTGTGCGTGTGTGCGCACACATGCACACAAACCTGTATATACATTAGTGCCAGCATGCATGTGCATGAAAACTCTCCAAGGCCTCTTATCAATGATCCCCTTCCATTTCTTTACTTACGTCAACAGCTTGTATTTCAGGTTGTAACAGAAAAGAGAGATGCCGGAAGGAATCTATGAGTTTACCACCCGAAGACCTAAAAACTGGAGGAGAGCCCTGTAGGCTACCGACTGACTACACAGCAGGAACTCCAGTTAAGTGTTGCCATGGTAGTGAATTTGCTTTAACATTGGTGTGCATAAATCAAGCAGTAATTAGATTTCGAAGCACTGAAGCAGACTGGTCTGTCAACCTCGTCCACCAGCCACAGGCAGAGAAGACAAGCAGTCCATCTCCAGTAAGAGCACCAGTGACTTTGAACCTGGTTCAACCGTAGTCCTAGAGTGCAGGACTAGAGAGAGGTGCAGGAAGTCACAGAGCTCAAGAATCCATACTGCGTGGCAATAGGAGTGTGGATGAGATGATCTGACGGCTGGGAGAGGAGATCTGAAATGGGCACAACGGAACATGACTTGACAACAAAGGGTCACGACGGTTCAAAGGGTACAGTGCTCTGAAGACAAAGCAGTCTCTAAGAAATGCCGCAACCTCCACAGAGGCAGACACATGGAGTACACATGACACAGACAGAGGAAGCAGCGTGCAATCAGCAGCCATATGGTTTTAGTCAAAGCAAATCCAACTGTAGGACGTAAACATGTCACCTTGGACCATTCATACAGGAGGCTGAAGCACATAAGCACATACGTGAAAAATATCCGCACGAGGATTTTAGTTTCAAAAGTTATCAAGCTCCGTGAAGTGAAGTCTAACTTTTTAGGGTAATGTTTATTAAGCCTAGGGCCGTGTACATGAATAGGCAAGCACCCTACCCTTAACTACCCCAACCCTCGCCTTTTCATTTGAGACAAGGTTTCATTAAGTTGGCTTGGAATTCACTCTGTTGCCCAAGCGGATTTTAACTTACAGTTCTCTGGTGCCCACCTTCCCAGGAGATAAGACGACAGACTTTCACCACCAGACCCAGCAAAAGATCCTGTACCCTTAATCTGATCTCATGGGTTTTGTTTGTTTTGTTTTGTTTTGTTGTTTTGGTTTCTCTGATGTATTAAAAATTTTAAAACAGCAGAAATAATAAAAACAATATACTAAAAACAATTTACAGCAAGCCAATAGCCAACATCAAAGTAAATAGAGAGAAACCTGAAGCACTAAAATCAGGAACTAGACAAGGCCGCCCACACTCCCCCCTACCAATTGAACTGAGTGTGGGGACCCTAATTGGGGAGCTAAGGCAAATAATGTAGGAGCTGAAGGGGTTTGCAACCTCATAGGAAGAACAACATCTGAAGTATCAACCATCCGCAATACTCCTAGGGACTAAACCACCAACCAAAAAGTACATGCCAACTGGATACGTAGCAGAGAATTGGCTTATCTGGCATCACTGGGAGGGGGTCTCCTTGGTCCTGTGGAGGCAGGATAGGGGATTCAGGGTAGGAGAACACTAGGCCCCTGAGGCAGGAGTGGACGTACAGGTAGGGAAGCACCCTCATAGAGGCAGTGGGAGAGAGGAGGTGATAAAGGGCTTGTGGAGGAGACATTTGAAATGTACATAAATAAAATAACCAATAAAATATATTTACTGATATAAGTAAGAAGTTCATTCATTATTGATTTAATAAAAGAATAAGGAGGAGGAGGGGGGGAGGGGAAGGAGGAGGAGGAGGAGGAGAAGGAGGAGGAGGAGGAGGAAGAAGAAGAAGGAGGAGGAGGAGGAAGAGGAGGAGGAGGAGGAGAAGAAGAAGGAGAAGAAAGCCAAATGCCAATGAAGTATTATTTCAAACCACTGACCATCTTCTACTAAGAACTCATCCTGGGAATTTTAAGAGCTGAAAAATGAATTATTTCAAAATTATTTTCTGAAAGCTTCAGATTTTGAAAAGTTGTATGTTACGGCCCAAGATTGGAACACTTTTCATCAACAATGACACGGTAAATGTTTCTGGTTATTAAAATATGAAACCAGCCCCATTTAAGGCCTAAATAAAAGATCATATCTGCAAGTTAATAAAATTTTATCTGTAGAGCAGAAGAGTGCCTTTGTCCCAAAGACCCACAGCTTGCCATCCAGTAATGCAGATGAGACTGAAATATTATATAGACTTCATTAAACAGACTGAAACAATATATAGACCTCTGTCTATATATTGGAAACTGAAACTTCAGAGAAAAAAAAAAACAAAATAGAAACAAGCAACTGTCTGCATCCAAGTTTACACTAGACGCAGGAAGTTTCAGGTCATTGCTAATTTTCACCATGCAACAGGGAACTTATAGTGTGTATCTTTTCCCACACAGAGCCGCTGAGCAGGTGCTAATGTGGCTCCCAGCCCGAGACAGTGCATACCCTGCATGTGTTTCAAGGTTTCAGAAAGAGCGCCTCTTGCAAGAGGATGGCTCATCTGCCTGGGGTCAACTTTCAACAGGCCCAGTGCATGCTTGAAAGAAAACAGTTCAGATCTCTTACTTATGAGACCAATTCCCTTAACCTCAGGAGGGCCCTGGAAATATCATGCTTTGGAAAACACATAAAATAGTGAGGGGACCAGAGGAAAACAGGGCACATCCTTCCCCAATGGCACAACAGGGTGGAGAGAATGCTCACAAGCAAAAGAAAAAACTCATTAAAACACAATCTTTACATAAGAAACAGCACCGGCCACACACATGACCACCACACTGAACAGGCTCACCTACCCAAAGCCAGGCCCCTGAGAACTTACCCCTCTCTTTAGAATACCACACCACACATTGCAATGTCCATCTATCCCAGTCTTGTTCTACCAGCCTTATTAGAAATTCCAAACTTTAGGTTTTTCTCCCGGATTCTGAGTTTCATCTCACTGACCCAAATGGCTCACAATGACGGAACCTTGTCTCTTTCTTCCTGTCGTAGACCTGGCTTTCAGGGAACTGCTTGGCGGAGCAAGCTCTCAATAAATACGGTTGGAATCAGTGTGTGTGTCAGACACGAGGAGGCTCTTCCACACAGCTTTGGGACCTAACATTTCCCTCTTCTGGATGAGGAGGTTGCTGCGCCCACTTTCCTACCTCAGAACGTTTGCTTAGTATAAAAGATGACTGCAAATGTTGGCCTTCCCATGGTAACAGAGCAAAAGAGATTTATTTTCACTCCAAGTTCCCCTGTGAACATGGAACATTTTAGCCAACTTTGTGGTGAGAATTCTACATTGAGTATTTGGAAGCCAGCATTTTACTCTTACATGAAAACAGATGTCTCTATTCTAAGGTTCCCAGGCTCCAGATAATTTTTTTTTTTTTTTTTTTTTTTTTTTTTTGCTGTATGTTTTAAATTTAAAAATGTATTTAAGCAGGAGAAAGAGCAGGAAGTAAAATCGAAACTCCCTTTGAATACAAATTTGGTGATAACCACAGGACTGTGATCAGGTGTGTGTTTCCAACAGCGAGGCATGGGTGTCAAAAACAACGCACAGCTTGTCACTACAGTAGACCATGCCAGGGAGCTGTAGGTCACCTCGTTTTAAGCGGTGCCACTTTTCTGCAACAGGTAGGGAACAAAGTAAGGCCAGACACCATAAGCCTGAAATACAACTCCTTGTAAAACACGCACTAGGCATCTCTGGAGCCGTACATCTCTGGCTGACTTCTATGAGGTGATTTCCAAATGTAAACATGAGTAAAGCAATACCCAGGAACCTACATGGAAGCTCTGTAATAAGTTCACCCAAGGTTGCCTAACGGTGCACCCAGAAACCCCGTCCTGTGCTCTCTGACCAGGCACCCCCGCAGCAGGGTCTCTGGACAGCAGCCAGACTCCTACTATGTCTCTAACTCATCTCCTTTCTTATCAGCACCACCAACAACAACTTCACGCCAACGCACTCTAACTTGCCCTCATCAGTGAGGGAAGCACATTTGCTCCCAAATTCTTGGCTATTTGCTGCTTCCGGCCTCTTCCCACTTATCCTCACTAGTGCCCACACCAAATCAGTGTGTGGCAAGTCTTCCTGTGATCACCAACGCAGGCTGGCTCCCTGCAGCCCATCTCGTCAAGTTCACCGTTCTCCCTGGGATGGGTTCTGCCTGTTGACAACAAACCCAGGCCAAACCGTTCACCTGGGCCAGTTTGAGATTGATGTTAAACGTATGGCTGCAAGTTTGACTCCAGACCTCATCTGCCCACTAATAACCCAGGGGCAACTGACCAAAATATACAGAGGAGTGAACAAAAATTATAAGCTCAAGCTCCCGAGTCCCGACGAGTCACAATAATAATGCCACACAGGAAGGACTACTCTCTCTTCCACAGAAAAACAGTGAGCTTAGGAAGAAAGAATAGCCATTAAAAGTGGCCTGCAGCATGTTTAAAGTGATACGGCTATGTTGGTTTCCTGGATGGTGATCACACACGCAGCAGGGGACCAGATACCCCTGCAGTCACAGCAGTGAGGCAGCACAGTCCAGTAGTGTGTTTGTGGAACAGTGCCAGTCACGTGAAGACAATACGAACACGGCTGGGCTGGGCACTGCTCTTGATGAGAAATGACTGTTGCTGGCAGCCATTTGCCCGGCCTGGGATTAAACCTAGGGGCTTCCACATGCTAGGCAATTTCCCGCAGACTGAACCACATTTCAGAGCTTTCAAATAATCTTTTAACGTTTTAATTAGAGAGCAGGTCTTGGTATCTTACCCAGGCTGATGGCTAAGCGGCAATCACCTCCTAGATTATCTAGTATTCAAAGATATATATCTTTATATATATATCATGCTTTTGGTCAGCATGGTCGACGCCTATAGATTCCTTTATTATCTACTTAATATACAGCTTCAAAAGGCAAACTGCAAACCAGTCTGATAATCTAGAAGTGGCCTCACACATCTGCCGACTGTGGCCCTTAACCACAAGGCAAGGCCACGTGACTGCCAGCCCCACCATTCCTGTCTCCTAAGTGTACTGCATTGGGGTAAATCTGGCAATCTCTAATCATTTTAGCTGGGCTTTCTGGGAAGGCAGAATTCTTAAGTGATCCTGTGATTACCTGAAAAATGCCCTGAGGATGGTAACTAGCAAGATTTATACCGCAAGCTGGTCTGCAGAAAAGGAGGCTAGCCAGCCCCAGGCCAATATCACAAGCTTTAAACAGTTCTATCTGGTTGGTACCATAGAAGAAAGCACAGAAATCTGAGCTCTGCAGAGGAAGAGACAAGGAATCTGTTGCTGGCTACAGTACTCTTGAAGAGGCCTGTGTGACTGACCCGCAAGTAGTTCCAGGTAGAAACTGAAAACAGTCCCCAGCCAGTGGGCAGGAACTGGAGCCACAGCCCTGTCAACAATCTGAGCTTCGTTAGACTCAACCCCAGGACCTCGCCCAAGAACACGGCTGTGGAACGTAACACGGTCGGTTCTTAGCAAAGAAAGTGCCGAGCTGGCCTGTGGTGGACTCTGGTCCTCAGAACCGGGTGCTGTTTGAGGAGTTTTGGACTAAAGAGCAATAGAGCGCTAATGTGCTTTCCTGTGTTCACAGAGAAAATAACAGCATCCTCTATGCACTGGAAACACTGCTAACTGTCCCCCTGAACCTCAGCACTCAGCCAATGGCAGAAGAGCAGGTGTCAATGGCCATCCACAAGGCTTCTACCCTCCCTATGAAACCTTGAGATCTCAGGAGCAGAGCCGCAGCTCTGTAATGCAGTGATGGCTTTTGTCTCCTGCCCTACGTTTTCACAGGGATAGTTTGAAAGTCAATAATGGACAACCGCTTCTCTCAAATGCTCAAACAGGAATCAGACCTTTTGTGATATCGCATTAATGCTATTATCAATGACAGAGAAAAGTGATAGAGCTTATGATAAGAAAGTCAGTGTAGAGAATGCTTTGTCCATTACTTTTCATCAGATAAATGTTAACAACTAAACACAACTATTTTTATAAGTGAAATTACTGTTGTTTCAATTTGGACATACTTGCTCTGTGTCTGCCACGGCAGATAGTACCTAACACAGGCAAATCAACCCCTGCTCTCTAAACAGCCACAGTCTGTTAAGGAGGGGTGGGGGTATCAGAAGTAATGTGACGCACTACCAGGAACTATGTCTTTAAAAATGAGTAAACTGGTAAGTTTTATATTGTTTTTTAAGGAGGGCTGGAGTTTGAGGCTAACCTATAGTCTGTGATACAAAATAAATAAAATACAGTTTTAGGGTGAAGCAGATCAGATCATGGGATCCCCATTTCCAAGCACCACAATGGAGGAGACAATGACAATTCTTTCTCCATAACATAATGAGCGCCACAGGAGCAGCCTCCCAGAACCTGCCCTAAGCACCTGAGCCTTCTATTTGTATCCTCAAGGTAGCAGCAGAGCAGATGATACTCCTAAATGATGGTTTTGCAGATGCTTTTGGATGAGCTTAATTAGACACAACCGCTGCAAAGCACCGTGGGCTGGACACGGAACTGCCAGCCAAGCCTTTATAATGCTGAGCCCTGTGTACGCAGCCTCCTGTCCGAGGAAGCTGAAGGAGCTCTAGCCCTGATTTCCACAGCACACGGATCCCAGAGAATGAGCATCGTAAAGCTTCCACAACAGCAACTAGTCTAAGGCGTGGGAAAAAGAAAAAAACAAGTTCCTGTTCAAGTGAATTCTCACTGGGACGTTACATTTCTCTTCTACTTTTCAAAGTACTCACTGAGCACACCAGCTCCAACAAAAGGAAGCTAGTGCTCCAAATCCCAGAACCTCACTGTTCGGTATGTACGCTAACAAGCACACACAACCCTTTATGTCCTCTAACTAGTTTTTCACAAAAGCAAACAAACATGTATTAAGATAGGACTCCTGTATTACGATGAGATTAAAACGTATGATTTGATTTGCTCTACAAAGAAAAAAAAGATGAGAAGAGGAGGCTGTGACACACACACACACACACACACACACAGAGTACATGAGTGTGTGTGAGTGTGTGTGAGTGTGTATGAGTGTGTGTGAGTGTGTATGAGTGTGTGTGAGTGTGTGTGTGAGTGTGTGTGAGTGTGTGTGTGAGTGTGTGTGTGAGTGTGTGTGTGTGTGTGTGTGTGTGTTGTGTGTGTCAGAGAGTTATGGACACTGGGAACCTCTGGTCTGAAGCTGTGTATTAACAATCCTCTGCTTGTTCACGTGGGCTCTAGGAACCTGCACAAGGAATGATGGTTGAATAGGAGATGATCACTGGGCCCTTCCGAGAAAACAAAAATGGTAGATTGGAGACATAGCTCAAAAAGTGCTTAGTTAATGAAATTAATCAACAACCTTAAACCTCACTACCCACATCCTCTCCAAACACTGAGCACACAGTTTCAGGTGTGTTTTCCTACGGTCAGGCTGGGCTCCATGAGTGCTTTGAAGGCATACGGATAAAGCTGAAATTCTGAGGCACTCTGTACCACTGCTTTAAAAAATCAGAAAGTTTTATATAGGAAAGAAACCCACTAGTTTTCCATAATCTGCTTAATTAGGTTCAGTCCTAAAATGCCAATTTTAGTACTGTTGGGAAATGTTCCTATTGTCAGCAGTATTTTCTCTACATAACTCGGCTATTCAATTTTCTTTCCTCTGCAAGTCTTGGAATATTACCAGATAAAGACACCAGCTAGTCTAGAAACCTGTCATATACACCTAAGTCTCAACTTCAACATCCATATCCTTAAAAGTCTATATAGTATATATAAATTAAAAGTCTATATAGTATATGTAAAAGCAAACACTTGGAGATAACCCTGACGGTCAGAGTAGATCATGACTCCCCCACTACCTGCGCTCAGCAGAAAACACGGTGGACAGTGGACTAGACACAATTTTTTAAACCTAGCCACTAATGGATGTATGACTTAGAGTCAGTCCCTCTTGCTGTGACGTTAGTGTAGTGAGGTGGTGCACGCTGACAGGAATACTGTTCTGATGGTTGATGTGCTGGCTTCAGTGGTGTAGCTGCCTAGCATGCGTAGGACCTGCTCCCATACCCTGTAGCACCACAGGAAAAAAAGAAGAGAAAGAAAGGAATGCTTTTGGTCCTAGGGTGAGACCTGGACAAAGGTCTCCCTCTTTGGAAATCTGCTCTATGTGAGCAAGAAAGCAACCATATGCATACGGCATATACAGATATAGTAAAGGCTTTCTGGTCACTTCAGGTAAGTTCACAGAGACTGTGCTGTAAAGAAAAATCTCATTATATACTGTACACTAAACAACAACAACAACAAACCCCAAAGTATGTAGAACCAGTACTCAAACATTCATTTTTAATAATTAATGTCTGGATATTAAAAGTTTAAGCAGATTAAAAATGCTGTATCTCATTATCCGGAGCTGTAAAATGGGTACTTCTCAGAATGGATCAAGCTATACAACAAATTTCTGAATGGATTATGACTTCATTTTCCATTTCTGTATTTGTATATGAATAGTTAGAAAAGAATTTCTTTTGGCAATTTTATTGTTATCAATTCATTTAAAAGCAATGTTTTACTACACAACCCAACTGAAGTTGCTAATCCTCCTGTCTCAGCTTCCTAAGTATTTGTGAGAGGCATCATGCTAGAACTATGCTGATAATTCAATTATACAAAATACAGAAATTAAATTGTAGCCAATCTGCTCAATGTGTATCACATTTAATTTCCATATGTTAAAATATTCTTAGCTAAAAGAAAGGTTTCTCTGCTAGTATCCGATTGGTTTTGTTTCCCTTAAAATACGTTATGTTGAAATCCAGCGACTAAGGCAATGGCACTAAGAAAGCCCCTGAGTAGTGCTTAGATCCCTAACCCTAAGGGCAGAGTGTGCCTATGAAGGAGCCCAGCTTCTTTTTCCCTTCTGCCATGTGAGAGCATGGAGGCTGTGTGCTTGAGGAAGGAGCCCTTGCCAGTTCAGAGCCTGCTGATGACTTCCTGTTGTCTCCACCTTCCACAACTGTATGCAATAAAATCCTATTGGTTTTAATTAACTTGGTCTATGTACTTAGTTATAACAGCCTGCATAGATTAGATATTGCCTTTAATTTTTTTTGCTTCTAAAAATATGGGTGGGTACTTTGTCAGCATGAACATTTGTGCACCACACGTATGTAATGACTGCGGATGCCAGAAAAGGGCATTGGATCCTTTAGGACTGGAATTACAGACTAGTGTCACCCACTCTGTCGGTGCTAGGAATCAAGCCTAGGGCCTCTGTAAGAGCAGCCAGGGCTCTTAACCATAAAGCTTCAGCCTCGAATTTGAGGCTGAAGACATTTTTAAAAGTGTGTCTGTCCCCTATCTATACAAAAACACTCCCTGGTTTACATTCCATACTTATGGCTTCCACAGACATCCAGAAGTCCTTGAATTTTAAACAAAACCTGAACTGATGTAATCAATAAATGGACACAACCATAGGATGCGACTTGGATTGAGTAGCTTCGGGGCACAGGATAAAATGTGTCTGAGTCGTTTGTTTATAGAAAGACATTGTTTATAGAATTGTTTGCAGAAACATTAAGTGTCCCACCTAAGCATGTGGAGACTGCTGTCCGACTGATGGGCAGATTAGCTCTTGTACTTCGTCAACAATTACCGAACTCCTTTCGTCGTCAAGGATCCCCCACCTCCACCTTCAAAGTGCTGAGACTGCACGTGTGTGCGCTCAAGCTTATGCACCTATCAGTTCATATTCTGAGAAGAGACACAGGAACACTGAGATGGTGTTGTCAGGGTAGGTGCAGCATTCACCATTCTTACTGCACAGACCTACAACACACCATCGTGCAAATTAGTGTCACTCCACTAACTCTTAAAGTACCTCATTAACAGACTACTAAGCTTTGACTTTTAACTAATTAAAGCACCTTAAAGAGTTTTAGTATTAGCTAGTTAAGTCACTATTGTCAAAAACAAACCAGAATAAACTCTGCATTGCCTATTTAAACAAAACATGTTTGTTTACCCGAGGAATAGTTGGAGGGCTTTATTTCCATCCACGTATAAAGTCTTCTGTCAGTTCCAGAGCATTAGTCACAACCAGCATTTTATTAGAGTGTCAATGAGCCCCTAATACGGGAGTCACATAGCTAGAGAGGCCCCTGAAGAGAGTAAGCAATATACTAAAGTGTGAGGAGGTGGGGTTAGAACCACTAGGTAAAAATAACTAAATGATATAAAAGGAAACGTATGAAAAGTAGGTAAGTCTTTAATTATGGAAAGGGGAGGAGGGAAAACAATACAGGAGGAGGGGAAAAACAACAATAAGGATGTTTAAAAAGTCATAAAGAATTATATTGTTATTTATTCCAAATTACATATATTACATAAAAGTGTGTGTGTGTGTGTGTGTGTGTGTGTGTGTGTGTGTGTGTGTGTGCATATACATGCATAGTTTAAATGAAGTTATCCCACTTGGGCCAATGATGGTCCTACCAAGAGCCAATGACTCTCTAACAAAATCATTACTACCAGGCATAAGAAACCCATGGTTAAGATGTTAGAGGAATCCAAGAGCCTCTCAAAACCATCTGGGCTGTTGCTGTTGCCCGATGTTGTCTCTATGACACTGAAGTTGATCTCTATTGCAGAAGACGCACGTACTTTGGACAAAGAGCTCAGATGACCCAAGTTGGATCTTAAAGTCTTCCTCCTGAGGGTGAGGTTCCATCCTTTTGGTAGGTATGAAACTTGCCAAGGGAGGGAAGCAATTGCTCTACCCAGTTGTAGCACCTATGCACCACAAGGCTAAACAGCATGGAACGAGAATCCTAAGAGGTTAATGGTGACTCAAATCTTGGTGGTAACAACCAGATCTCTAATTGAACGTCAGACCCAGTCAATAGAAGGGGATTCATGTTTGTTGTGGAAAACCCAGCCAACTACCCAAGTCTAATTAATAAGGTCATGGATCTTAAAGGAGAAGCCATAACCACCACTTTAATAAACCAGAATTATTTCTAACTTCATTCTAAATATTTATCCTTGTATTCACAGATGGGTGTAGCTCACACCTTCATCAAAAAAAACTTCTCTTTGCAAAAGAGAACAGAAGAGAAAACAAAGAACTGGTTAAAATACAGAGATTAGGTACTACTTGGGTGCTAAGCCACAATGGACATATCTGAAATACAATTCCTGCCCCTAATGTTCAGAGATCATTACAAAATGGGATGGGGTGGAGCAAAAAGATGGGAAGAGCCAGAGTAAATCTATTGTGAGGTTGTGTCCCCTAGAAACGGCTGGGAAGTGTTAGCCATGATACCTCAACAATGATATAGGTGCCTAAACAAACCCCGAGCCAATAGGACCAATAGAAATGCTACTGTGGAAGAGGGAAATCTCACTGGGCCTCACCCCTAGACAAAGAACTACAGACAATTAAGGAATGCTGAGGGCATTATTAGTCTTCCCCAGGGATGAGCCCTCACCCGGTTATCCAGTAGCAAGTGGTTAGTCCTGAGATCATATACACATACATACACATACACAAACAACACATATTTGATACGGCACATATTACTTATTACATTCTGCATGTGTGTGTGCGTGTGTGTTCACCTGATGCAATTAGGGAAAAAGAAACCATGAATTTGAGAGAAAGCAAGCAGGAGACACTGGACTCATTGGAGTGAGGAAGGTAATGAGAAAAATGATGCAGTTATATTTTAATTTAAATTTTGTAAAGGCTAGAGGTCTACAGAAAACCTGCTGGAGCACCCGGACGGCTGAGTGTGCAGCTGGTGCCAGCACTTGGCCTGGCTCTTTCTGTTGCTTGCCCTCACAGGAAGAGACATACTTGTGGACAGACATCCCCGGGTTATGTAAGCAGCCATGGACAAGACTCCAGTCCTAGCAGGGTGCAACTGTCCCAAGGTTCTTATACCCTGCCTGCTGAGCTCCTGATTCCTTTCATGTTATTTGAAAGGCAGCCAGTCCCCAGGGTTCAGCATTTCTACCCTGAGAACCACATCCTTCTCTGAAGTGTAATCAGTATTTAGATCCGATGATCCCAATGGGCAGGAATATTAGGACAACATGCAAACCTACCCGAGCTGCAGAGATCCAGGCAGGTCTGAAGTACGAGATGGACAGCCAACAATCAGAAACTGGCCTGGCATATTAGTCAGCTTTTCTTTATCTATTTTCAACTTATTTCTGATGTAGATAAGGTTTTTAGATATTGAAAACAGCACATTAAAAACTGTAAAAAAGGAATTGAATATGCATGTGGTTCCATGTGGCAGTGCATGTGGCTCCATGTGGTAGTGCATGTGGCAGTGCATGTGGCAGTGCATGTGGCTCCATGTGACAGTGCATGTGGCTCCATGTGACAGTGCATGTGGCTCCATGTGGTAGTGCATGTGGCTCCAGAAGGGATGATCAATCACTTAGTTTTCTATTCTTAAAAAATTCTTTATTACACTTACTTGTTTGTTTGGGGCCTCTGTGTGTGTGTGTGTGTGTGTGTGTGTGTGTGTGTGTGTAGATCCATGTGTGGATGTCAAAGGAGATCTTGGGGAAAGCTTGTTCTCTCCACCTTCTACCATGTGGGGTTGAACTCAGGTTGCCTTTACGGATTGAGCTAACCACCAGCCCCAATTCCCCAAGTTTAACCGGCCTGGTAAGAGGATCCCACTAGGCAAAATTCAAACAGACACAGTGAAGGCGTCAGGGAATCTGAGGACCTGACTATGTAAAACTATCCGTACAAGGGAACCAATGGCGCCTGCAGATGCTGCTGCCCGGTGCCGTGTCATCTTTACTACCGAAGCTTCCCGAAAATGCACACGCTCTGTTTCAAATTAATTTACAACTACACTTTTAGAACTCGTTCATCAGAAATGCAATCAGTGAAATTCACCGAAGAGGATGTGTGGAAACAGGAGTAAACAGGAGAGCCTGGTGCCACAGTCCTACCCTGGCTGTTCCTTCCTCTCGGTGCGGAGACAGGAAGTAAGGCCAGAGGAACTGGGAAGGCAGGCCACTGCATATTTCATAAGACAGACCAGCTGACTTTCAGTTCTGAGAGCTGCCTCCTCGCAGACAGCAGAACCAAATCCCACAGCGAACGTGAGAGAGGAGAGGATACAGGCAATGTGGTTTGCTTGGGTCAAGTCCTATGTGCTTAATATTGCAAAATTCGGTCGACCCAAGATTTTTCTCTGTCAACCCGTGTAGCACAAGTTGGTGGCATATGGTGGTCCCTATTATGAGCGGACTTCATCCATTAGAATGGCCTCACTGTGATTGTCTTTGACTGTGGCTGATCCCACACAGGCAGAATACAAAAAAAGCAAACAATGACAAATCTGCCCTGGGATGGGGATATGGGACCATCAGTTAACAGGCTGGTTGAAAGGTCACCATCACCCATTAGTCACACCACATCACTGGCCATCCCTAATCATAACAATGGAGGAAGCTACGGTCCCTTAGGGGAAGGGCAGGTGTGGCTACTGTGACGCACGTGCACTAGTAGGTGGCAGACAGAGGCTACGTCTCTATTCGGTGTTCTGACCGGTGAACATCTGAATGATTAGTAGCCCAGCATTCTCTGGAAAAGGCGAACCTGAAACACCCAGTGTTCTGGCAGAGGAGTGCCCAGACCGGGAGCTTGCCTGAGATGACTATCAGTCTGGAGCCAATGGGCTCCCAGGGTGGGAAGTAGGCTGGATACTAGAACCCTGTCTGGAACTGCAATCCCTGAACAGGTAGGAGCTGAGACTGAGGACCCACCAAGGGCCACTTGGACAGGCACAGGTGAGGAATGGCAACACCAAGTCAGTGCCATGGAGCCCAGACAGGAAGTTAGCCGGAGATGATGACCAGCCTGGCGTTGAAAGACCTAGGGGAGCAGACCATGCCCAGGATAAACCCAGCCTACTGCCATAATGCCTAGTCCCATAATGAGTGGGACACAGCATGCCTCAGACCACTCCAGGGATTACCCTAAATGCTCAGAGGCCCTGGGCACCACTAAGATGAGCGAGCACATGGTGTAGAGATGGAAGAGAAAGGAGCAGAAGGATGCGTGCACAGTGAAGAGCACAGAACTGGAGACTCTAGAGTAGTGAGGAGGAGCATAATGTGAGTAGCCAGATGGTACCAGAGACCACATGTGGCCCTGCAGCAGCAGGAGTTTGTTACCGGCAAAGGCCATGCAAAGGTCCCTGCTGTGGGCTGCTGCACAGGGTCAAGTTGATATCTGAGGGCTGTGCAGAGCCTGTTCCACCTTTTTATCAGGGCTCCCAGGAGCTAGCCCTAGGTGTGAGAACAGGGGTTCACACCCCTAGTCAGCTGCAATACTCCAGAGAGCAGACTGTGCACATTTCAGAAGTTTCTGGGGTCTAGACCTGAAGCCTTGAGGATGGGCGACATCCTGTTGCTGCCTTGTGTCATGGAGGTCCTGTAGTTTTGCATCTGTAGGACTGGCTTCTTTGATGCACTCCAGCGTTCGTCAATGGGGGAAGATGTTCGGTGATCAATTCAAAACCCTGGTTCTAGGGTTGAGCAATATTTGAGCTGGTCAGCCTGCCATGTCTCCCACTCTCATTCCCTCGGGGCCGTGCACTATCCGCCTCCCCTGGCAACCAGGGCCAGCTCTGCCCTGCTGCCCAGGTAAGGTCCAGGGTCCGCTCTCCTCAGTGTTGCAGTAGATGAGGGGTAGAGGTAGCTCCCTCAGGGCCAGCTCTCCCACCCGCTATAGGTGGGGAGCAGGAACAGGGAAGAGAGGGGAGGAGGGCATCTCTCCCATGTCACACCACTGCACAGGCAATGAACGGCAGGAGAGGAGTCCCGGTGAGGTTCCAATGTTGATAAAGTAGCAGAAGCCAGAGGCCTCAAACCAGACCAAGGAGTCATTATAATGAACATCTGCATCCAAAAGGTATGGACCAAAGGGAGTTCTATGGGATGCACTGTGACACACTACAGCTTCCATAATGAGACTGGTTTATTTATTTTCCTGTTGGGGGAGAGGTCACAGGAGAGGTGGGTATGAGGTAGTGGGGCAATGAGTAGGGTTGGAGTATAGAATGTGAAATTCACCACCCCCCCAAAAAAGTTGTTTAAAATTTTTTAAGAACGGAGAAGTGGGTAAAAGTAGAAAGTACTGCATTACAAATGCAGAGGGCGGATCCATTTCTTGTATTTATGCTGTGTTCACTCATGCGGTTAAGTCACATGTATGCCTGGGCCAGTAAGACAGCCTGGAGCCATGGCATGGGGTATAACCAGCCAGATAAGCCAATGGGATGACCTAGAGAGACTGGCACAGGCTCTAACGGGTCAGCGTTGGCTGGTAAGATGGCCATTGGCCAATACAATGGTCCAGAGGGACTGGCAGGACAGGTCAGACTGAGCTATTAGGTGAGCTCTTTCCTCAAATGAAATAATTTCACATTGCTATATGTGTCCTCAGGGGGGTAAACAAGTAAATATAGTTTATTTCAATAATATAGACTCATTTGTCAATAAGGTTTTTGAAGCAAGAATAGCAAAGAAAGGGGAAATATTCTAAAGTAGATACCTTCAGCCTCATTAGAACACACACACACACACACAGACACACACACACACACACACAAGCCACTGACACAGGTTTCTCTGTGATGATCACACTTCACATATCATTAAATGAACCGCTGAGAGAAGAACAAAGTGCTTTGGACATCTGCTTGCTATATGAGCAGTAGTCCCAGGCTGCAGGTGAATTTGCTCTTGGCACAAGAGTTATTCATGCCCACAATCATAATTTTTAAGTAAAGAAGAAATCGGGGGAGGCTTACTAAGCAGATCTGCCCGGCTGTAGGAGTAGGCGGTGGAAGGTGAGATCTTTGAAGATATGACCTTCAAAGGAAGCCGACTCACTCTAGGGACTTAAAACCATCAGAGATCATACTAGAAACAGCAGCAGAATCCCTGGGATCCTTCCCACCGCATACAGGGACCTGGTGCCCAGTCTCATTCACAGAAGTAATTTCCTAAATGGTTTATTTGGTAGAACTATCAAAAAGCATGAGATGAAAATTTAAGACCATGTAAATCCAGTAGAATTCATGATAGTAAGACTGTGTGTGTATGTGTTTGTGTGTGTGTGTGTGTGTGTGTGTGTGTGTGTGTGTGTGATATAAAAATTCAAAAGGAAGGAACAGAAAACAACTGGAGACAAAGGGACCTGGTGCCCAGTCTCATTCACAGAAGTAATTTCCTAAATGGTTTATTTGGTAGAACTATCAAAAAGCATGAGATGAAAATTTAAGACCATGTAAATCCAGTAGAATTCACGATAGTAAGACTGTGTGTGTATGTGTTTGTGTGTGTGTGTGTGTGTGTGTGTGTGTGTGTGTGTGTGATATAAAAATTCAAAAGGAAGGAACAGAAAACAACTGGAGACAAAGGCCTTGGTGACTCTGAGCACAGGACTGAAAAACATTCAGGCCTGTCTCTGCACTGCCTCTGTCAGCCAACAGCCACACTAAGACAAGTCATGCCATGTTCACATGTGGACCTACTCCATGGACACAGCATTCTGACAGCTTTGCATTATCATCAGGACCCCGGACACAGTTGGCTCTGGAAGAGAGATGATGAGGGTGCAGCAGGGCCAGTGAAGTGCATGTACATTAGCATGTGCATTAGCATGAGCTTGTATGTGCATGCTTATGTACCAATCATGAGCCCAGGTCAGGTCCACCCCAACCTGAATGTAAGCACACAGAGACCATGCGTGAGAAGTATTCAAAAGGAGCAACAAGGGGGCCATCTTTCTCTAGTTCACCCAGGTAACTTCCCTCGGAAATAGCATGTAAAATGTTGTGGGCCATTCATTGCAAAGTTATAGCATGGGATAAGGACTCCGGCCATTAACTACTGGTTCCTTAAAGCTGAAGGCCAAGTTTCTGTGGGTGATGGGCACATTCCTGTTAAGTAGAGCCTCAGGCTGCTCAGGAATTCCTGAGAGCTAAGCAGGAAGGCTCCCCTTCCCCACTCCCTCTCCATAGGCATCTGGATAGGAGATGGTGCTCTTAATGTGTGACTTGATACACCGGTTAGTTTCCTAACCGTTTACATTATGTGAAGAGTATCCATGCTAAGAATAAACCTAGAAAAAGGTATCTCTACCACATTCTTTGACTGGGCTAGAGGCAGGCAACACACCCAGTTTTCTCAACCAGAATTAAATATGGTCCTCTCTGCCTTACACATTTCAAGACACAGTTCTGAGCAGAAAGCAGTCAGCGACAATGATCCCAGGACTAACAGTGAAGGAGGACGGTAACTGTCACCAGACCCACAGTGAGTATCAGCTGAGACTTCATGTGTTAGCAAAACGAGTCTGTGATATTAGGCATCGTTAACCATCTCTGTGAGGGAAGGCCAGCTTGTCTCTCAATGGGTGCCATCATCTTCCTGTAATACACACAAACTGGGTGAGCTACTAAGAAGAATCTAGAACTCATTTTGATCTAATGTAACCTGAATTTAACACAATCAGCCCCCAACAGAGCAGTACTGTAGTGATGTCTGTCTGTCCAGTGACGGGCTCTAAAGAAACTAGAGCAGTCTGAGATTAGAGGTACTCTCTGATAGGCAGAGAACAGAGGGACAATGAAGACACCAGGCTTGGTGGCCTTGGCAACAGTGAGAAGACATGGCAGTTTTCCAGTTCTAATGGACTGAGGAAACAAGTCACTGCTGAGAAAAGTGCTCACTGAAGAGACTCTGCTAAGCACATAAGCAGGTTGCAAAGACCATTCTACTAGAAAACATAAGTTCATCATGTATGTCTGGCATGTGCCCTATAAATTTAAGATTTATGTCAATATAAGCAAGAAGGAAGAAGTATACATAAAAATGCACATGCCTGGAAAAAAGTAAAGGCTCTGGTTTAATTTTTAAAGGGAATCCTATACAACTGGAAGAATCTAAGCACCTTCTGTAGATGGCCAATCAAACCTACTTTACAGACTATGGACAAATGCACTACACCATGGCAGGATTACACTGACATTTAAAAGGCCTACCATTCCATAAACATCTCAAAAAAGTCAGGAAAATAAACCATAACCTCAACTGACTTTCTTCTACACATAACACTACAGTGCTCCAGCCAATGTAAACTTTTCCCCAGGGTGATCTCAGATACTGTGGCTGCCTGGTTGCTCATTGCTTACATTCGAGCAAACCGTTACTTAATAATGGCCTCCAAGTGAAAACACGCACAACAGCATTGTTGGAGTCTTTCTCACCTTAGTATTAGTTACTGCCATTCGTCTCCTGCTGTGTATGGATGGATCCCCAGGTCAGGCAGTCTCTAAAGGATCTTTTCTTCGATCCCTGCTCCTCTATTTGACCCTGCACTTCCTCCTGTGAGTGTTACCTTCTCCCTTCTAAGAAGGACTGAGGCCTCCACATTCTGGCCTTCCTTCTTTTTGAGCTTCATAAGATCTGTGAATTGTTTCTTGAGTATTCAGAGCTTTTAGGGGCTAGTATCCACATGTTGGTGAGTGCATACCATGTGTGTTCTTTAGTGACTGGATTACCTCACTCAGAATGATAGTTTCTAGTTCCATCCATTTGCCTAGGAACTTCATAAAGTCATTGTGTAAATATACCACAATTTCTGTATCCATTACTTTGTTGAAGGACATCTGGGTTCTTTCCAGCTTCTGGCTATTATAAATAAAGCTGCTATGTGTCCTTGTCATATGTTGGAACATCTTTTGGGTATATGCTCAGGAGTGGAATAGCTGGGTCTTAGGTAGTACTATGTTCAATATTCTGAGGAACCACCAGACTGATTTCCAGCATGCAATTCCACCAACAGTGGAGGAGTGTTCCCCCTTTTCCATCTCCTCGCCAGCATCTGCTATCATCTGAGTTTTTGACTTTAGCCATTCTGTCTGGTGTGAGGTGGAGTACCAGAGTTGTTTTGATTTGTATTTCCCTGATGACTAGGAATGTTGAACATTCCTTTAGGTGCTTCTCATCCATTCGGTATTCCTCAGTTGAGAATTCTTTGTTTAGCTCTGTACCCCATTTTTTAATAGGATTATTTAATTCTCTGGAGTCTAACTTCTTGCGTTCTTTGTCTATACTAGATATCAGCCCTCTATCAGATGTAGGATTGGTAAAGATCCTTTCCCAATCTGTTGGCTGCAGTTTTGTCTTCTTGAAAGTGTCCTTAGCCTTACAGAAACTTTGCAATTTCATGAGTTCCCATTTGTTGATTCTTGATCTTTGAGCATAAGCCATTGTGTTTTGTTCAGAAAAATTTCCCCTATGCCTATGTGTTCTAAGTTCTTCACCACTTTCTCTTCTGATAGTTTCAATGTTCCTGGTTTTATGTGGAGATCTTTGATCCACTTGCACTTGAGCTTTGTACAAGGAGATAACAAAGGATCGATTTGCATTCTTCTACATGTGACCACCAGTTGAACCAACACCATTTGTTGAAAAGGCTGTCCTTTTTCTATTGAATGTTTTTTGCTCCTTTGTCAAAGATCAAGTGACCATAGGTGTGTGAGTTCATTTTGGGGTCTTCAATTCTGTTCCACTGATTTGCCTGCCTATCTCTGTACCAATACCATGCAATCTGCTTACTCACAGGACAAACCATAACCTATCTCATACAATCATGTGCTGTGTCACCACTAAATGGGCAATGGGATCTGGGAGAAAAGAGGGACCAAACGAGGCTGACTAAAGCCTCATGGAATAGCCAACTTTATTCAGAGCCCCAGAAAATTTATACTCTGAAGATTAAGAAAGGTCATGAGTTCAAGCTTTATACAAACACAAGCCACACAAGCCAAGAACATTTTTCCAGAAAAGCATATAAAGGATAATTTAACATTTAAGTTGACAACAGCAACCAGCAAAAAGAAGTAATCAAAAGTAAACTCACTCCTATACAGTACACCTGGGCAGAGCACAACACAGCAGTCCAAGAACAATCCTGTGTTTTGAAGAAACTGAGGTCACAAGGCTCTCGCCTTCTTGGAGTGCTCTCAGAAACACTCAGAATTCCCTTCACATGACTCCCTCCATTCCTGGACTAAGTGTAAACAATAATAAGGTAAAAAGTGCAAATAAACTTTAAACAGCATGAACAGAGACCAGCGTCCACTGCTGAGAAGATACTTTGCATGTCCAGGGCCAGAAGATTTCCAGCACAGGATGTAGTGCTATCCCTTAAGGCTACTAAGTCTTCATTTCAAACAGAACATACAATGCACCAAAGCATGCTCCTTCCTTGTAAAATGCAGGGAGATTTGTAAAACTCCAGCCACAACACCAGAAAATGCTGACGAGAGTGGAGGTAGAACGCTTTCTTCCAAACTGGCTGAGGAAAGATGAGGCAAAGGCTGTCAGTCAAACTCCCTCAGAGAGCATGGGCACCACCAGGGATCACCGCAAGGCCTGGCAACCCTTTCCCAGGCATGGGCTAGGCAGGGCTGCCAGAGCCTTAGGGCACAGCAGCAGCGATGGCAGAGAAAGGCCAACAACGCTCACAGCTGCTACTCCTGGGTAGGGCTCCCATTCAGCTCCCTTCTCAAGAAGTCCACACCTAAGGCAAGGAGCCCTGGGGACATCAGAATTCTCACAATAAGGTCCAGAAGGGTGGGGCAGGCAGGCAGGAAAGGAGAGGTGGGCGAGAAGCAGCAGGGAGCCTGCAGCAGGAAAGCAGCCATCAGCACCCCAAGCATCACTGAACTGCACCGGAAGGCACACATCCCTCCAGTTCTTTACAGCTCTGTGTCACAGGGACACTGAGAGCAAATCTGAAAGTCATCATGCCCTCTGGATTTCCGCAAACGGGCTTCGCATTTGCTCAGCCCCCTTGAAGCAGTTTCAGTCCAGGTCTTATCTGCACCATGCCTGTCCAGGGACGGCACAGGGACAAAGACAATGGAGGACGGGCACTGGCAGCAAGGTTCAGATTCCGCCCCTCACTTGGGAGTAGGACTTTTGCTGCTGAGCTGACCCCGTGTGTAATTCTGCTCTAACAGTCCTAAGTGTTGAAGGATACACACAAGCATGAAGCAGGTTCAGGTAACGGTAAGCAAACGGCAGAGTCAGTACAGAGGGGACAAGGGCATTCATTTTAGAGCCAACCGGGATGGTGAAGGAAGAAGATACTTGAATCCGCTCTTGGACTTGGTCGGATCAGCACCAGAAGCCTCTGGACAGAGGTGGGAATGCTATCTTCAGATGTGTTTTCCTCCACTCCCTCCTAACTGCTGGAGGGAGGGGTAAGGTATGTGTGCCCCAAACACTGGTCCCTGAAAGGACTCCACACAGATGTATTGAATAAATACAGAGAATGAAAAAAGCAAACAGAAGGGCAGGAGGGAAGGAGAAAAAAGAAAGGGAAAATAAATAAAACAAAAAAAAAAAAAATAAAGATTCCATTCAGCACATAGAAGAACGAATACATTCACTTATGGGTGAATTTATATGTGAGTTTAATACATACATTTTAAAATACGGTTACCTTTTATTTCACTTCTAGGCCACAGAGTCCTGGAAGCTTTCAATTCAAGACTCAGAAAAGTGAGGACTGATGTTCTCGGTGTCTGGCTCGTGGTCTCTGAAAAGAAATGCACAGAGACTAAACATCCTGTTGATGAATAAGCGGGATTTCAAAGAGCATCAAGATGAAACCAGTTTTTATTGAGTCATATAAGGCACCGCATTTCCTAAAACTCGAGGAAAATACAAGTTGGAGGTGCAGTTCACACTGAACACTGTAGCAGGCTTTACATTGGTTTGAGGAAACAACAAAGTCAACAAGTGGGTGGGTTTGCTCTGGGCGCTCAACCAGCCACAAGGGAGCTGAGAATTGCCCTGGGATTCAGGTGTTTCTAATACAGCGTCCCCTGTAGCACCCACTAGGCTTTAGTTCCTGGGATTAGGTGAGGCAGAAAGGAGCTGCTAAAACACCACAGCAGAACTCCTCAAAGGAACGGGAGCAGGCTCTTTGAGAACTCAGTTCTTGGAAAGGGAGAAAACAGTGCATTTGAGGCAGCTGTCCCTGTGCCCCAAATGCAACATGACCTGGCCTCAGACAAGAGTGTTCCTGTGCATGTTACAGCTGCAGGACAGACCTAGACCTTTGGTTAGGCCATTTTCAGGGAAGAAAGAAAAAGCTTTGCCTGTGCATGTGGCTGGCCCTAACCGACATACTGCCTTTCCAAAAGCTGGTGAGAAACCGAGGCTCCCTGAAGGAAGTGGCTTCCCACATCTACTCCATGAGAGACTGCTTTCACTGTGTTTGGAGATAGCCAGATGAATCAGGAAAGCAATGTTTATCCAGACATCTGGCAGCTCCCAAGAAGACTCAGCGCTGGAAAATTTAACTCTCTCTTCCTCCCATCTGCCTTTTCAGATGCCACAGCAGCAAATGACTGCATCTTTGCATGAAAGGGAGAGGCAGTGAGAAGCAGAGAAGCTCTGCTCATGCAGACGTCTTCTTCATTGGGAGGCACTTCCCATTCTTGGATAGAAAAATATTCAGTGCCTAAGGAATTGCTTGCGATTGTAACAGATGATGGTTAAGGAGCACACCACTGGGGTCTCTGCCAGACTCCCAGCCACACATGTCCCTTTCTGGATGGACACATGGTAAATGTTGTGCATAAAGTTTATTAGTAAGCCTGTGCATTGTGACCTAGATTTATATGGCTCCAAAAACTGCAGAGAAAGCCTGAAAATGTCTACTTTAATAACAACTAAGAGAAACCCACCGCCCCCCCCCCAGACCTGTCACCTGCAAACCTTTCCAAATTGTCTATTTCTGTTTGATTACTCAGGGATGTGCAGGAATAGCACACAGTACATCTTAGCACTGGACTGAACAGAAATGAACATTCAACTTCTGTCCTTCCCTTTGGTTCCTTTGGTACACGAATTTTAATGACACCATTTTATATAAGATTCCAGGGATTTAAATCAATAAATCATATACTTTTAGAATTATATTAGAGGACTTGAAATATACATGATGTTTGAGTTCAGCTTAACTGGTTGTGACCTAAAATAAAATAAATGGTTTTGCACTACGGTATTTTACAACCAGTGGGGTTTTTTGTTTGTTTGCTTGTTTTGCGACTGGTTTTGGCTCAGAATTTCTTTTTCATCTTTGTCATTATTCTTGCCTCCTTTCATGCTTTTGAAGACAAAAAAATGAACAGCTAAGTCCCATCACAATTTAGTGATATTAGAGTCACACAGTTTTGACTGAGATAAAGAGAAACATAAGTAAAAAAAAAGTGAGTGTCTGTTTATCTTCAGAGTATCATGTGAAATTAAAACCACTCCAGTAAAATAACCAATGTCATATGTCCCAGAGCCTCAGGGACCTCATGGTGATGTGCTCAGCTGACACATTTTATTTCTGAGAAGATGAAAGCCCAGAGCAGTTATGTGCCCATTTCAAAGCCACAAGGCACACCTTGGGCATCAGACTTCCTATGTGACAATTTAGTAATCTTTTACACCACAGTTGGTCACTAATTTGTACAAAGCTCTGAAAAGCTTTTAATTGTGCCTATTTCAGTGCAAAATAAAATAAAAATATTCTGTGAATATTTAAGGCATTTTAATATCATAAGGTAACTTAGCAACTAGAGTATAATCTGCATTTTCATTCTACTGTTTATATTAGCTGATGTACTGAAGGCCCATGGGAAACTAAAGTAAAATGTGGGATATTCTAGACTCTGGTAATCCAAAACTACAATTTCTCTCTTGTTCATAGGCAGAGCATAATGACAAGGTTTGCTAAAGTACAGTTCCAAGTGACTCCACAGCCATCTATCAAGCAAACTCAAAGTGCACACAAGCAACACGTAAAACACGAACTGAGAACGACGCAGTGTCAGACCCACAATTAAGAATTTGTCTTCTCTAAAACTCCAGACCTGCTAGTTCACTTAGACCAGCAGTGTGACCCGCAGTTGACTCCCACCAGCTTAGCAAATTCACTGGTGGTTTCTGTAAAGAGTGTGAACTCACACACACACACACACACACACACACACACACACAAACACACACACACACACACACACGTGTGCGCGCTAGCCAGGGAAGCAGGGTCCAGAGCCTTCCACACATGCTACAGATTGAAAATAGCCCAGGAAAGAAAGCCTCCATTAAGAGGGATTTATTTCTTTAATCTGTGAGACAATTCAGTACTGCCAGCCCTCTGTAGTCATTGATTTTTATCGTTGGATTTAACCAACAGTTTTTAGAAAATATCTGGGGAAACATTTCCATCTTAACTGAACTTACAGAGAACTTTCTGTTATCAATCCTGGAGAAGGTAATGTAACAACTATTCCCACAACTCCTAATTGTCCCAATATTCTAAACTGTCCAGGGGTGATTAAAAAGTATATGGAAGATGCCTATAAGTTCTTGGAAAATACAATGTCTGTTTATAAGAGGGTCTTGAGCATCCACAGACTTCAACGAATGAGAAGTATCAAGGAACCAATCTCATGGACAGACCAACAGATAGACGAACAGACAAGGATGGCTTCCTTATATTTCGCCATATAAACTCATGATTGTTATAAAATCTCATTGTCAATAACCATACTAAGGAAGAAGCAATAAGGCCTAGATTTCACACTTTGTTAACCAAAAAAAAAAAAAAAAAAAAAAAAAAAATCATGATGTAAGCTATGTAAGCATATAAAAAATCGTCAGCATATTTTTTAAAAAGTACAAGAAATCCTTAATGGCATCCATGACATTGCTACTAGAACTGTTAAATAAAAATCTGAAAATGCAATTACAGAAAAATTTAGAATGTTACAAGCTCTCTGAAAAACAAATAATTTAGCTGCTTTTTCTAAAGCAGAGAGCCCGTTTATCAGTCTCAGCGATTCTCCTGTAGGGATGCGGAACTCAAACTCGGGCTTCCACAAACAATGCTCACGGCAGCCTTACTCATCAGAGTCCCAAACCTAAAATGACTCAGACGTCTGTCCATCAGCTGGTAAACAGATACACAAAATGTTATGTGGAAAAGAAAGATTGATGCAAATAACCATGTAAAGGAATGGAGCGTCAGAATCACGACATCCTAGGAAAGACGCCAGATGTGAAGTGTATAAATGTGGTCCCACTTACTGAAAAACCCCATCAGTAGACCTGAGATCAAGAACTGCCACCGCAGAGGGAGAGGAACTAACTACAAAGCAGAATGAGAGACATGTCAGATAATGGAAACTCAAGCCACGGGTGGAATAGTGGCTTCCTGTACGTATCTGTGCTACTCCTGAACTGTGTACTAGAAGTTGGATACAGTTCTTATGTTGGGACCAACTGTAAAACTGCAGGGCACAGAGGGGGCGCCTCACAATGGGGAGGTTTGGTTTTGGTTTTCCTAACTCTCCCCCTCTCCTTTGCTTATGGATTATTGATTTCTGAACAACCTGAACATTTTTCACCTTACCCCAGTCAGGACTATACAATCAATGGAGACAGCTTGAAACTCAAACTAAAACGACCATCTTCTCCTCACGCCAGTGTCTCCTGCGGGGACAGGTGCAGCTGCTTCTGGGGAATTTATTTATGTGGACATAGCTGAAAGAGAGTCCCGTAAATATACAAAGCGGTACACTGAAACTTTCATTAAATACACTCAAATTAAATCCACCAGCCCATCATTTTTATTCATCGATTCTCTGCAAACATCACTTAGCAAACCACAGAGCAGAAGAAAGGTTAGGTCCATGTTAAAATGTCTAGAAGACAGCTTGGTTGAGAATCTATGAAACTTGCTGCATGGTAGCGTCACACACCTTCGAGAGATGAAGAGGATGCACCCGAGAGCCAGCTGTAAATTAGGAAGCATTTGCTTCTGAAGAACACACTTTTACAAGAAGAGCACTGTATCTCAAATGCACCCTCCCCAAACTCCTACAAATGGTGTGTAATCACGCAGCTTGTCACACATAAACACAAGATCTTAAGCTCAGCTCACTGTCAGCTGTATATTATCCAATTAATTGCCTTGTTGTTTCCCCATGGTTATGAGTCGGAATCAAGAAAATTCCCAACCAAATGGCCAGGAGTGACTATATGTGTGTGTGTGTGTGTGTGTGTGTGTGTGTGTGTGTGTGTGTGTGTGTGTGTGTATTTTATAAATAAGTGGGTCTCTTATTTATTTTAGATACAAGAATATAAACAAGAACATCTAAAACGGTCTTAGAACAGGAGCAATCGGCCGGGAAGAGGGCAGTGAAGCTTCCTTACTTTAAATGTTTCCAGCTGTGAAACTCTGGCATTTCCTCAATCAAAAATAAATTAAGAGGTATTTTGTTATGGTCAGGTCAGTCTTTCCACAGTGACTATACTTAGATATCCAGTAGAAAATGTGCTTTGTAGGTGTTAAATTCTTATATGTAAAAATCTCTTATTAGCTTATGGAAAATATTTCTAAAAAAGAAAGAAAAAAGAAAGAGAGGAAGGAAGGAAGGAAGAAAGAAAGAAAGGAAGGAAGGAAGGAAGAAAGAAGAAAAGAAGGAAAGAAACCCAAACACCTAAGGCAGAAAGAATTAATCTTGCCTTAAGGGGGACCATTAAACAATACTTTAAAGTATTGCTTTTAAATGGCTAGCTATTAATTTATCTACTGCACTGCCTGAAATATAAAAATTAGAGAATGTTGTTTAAGTCACCCTCAGATATAATGCCAAAAAAATGGTGTCAACAAGTTTCTGAGTCCTATTATTATTATACACTGGTAATTTTCCCTCCTTCCAAGCATCTCCAAACACCAATGAGAGAACTACATGTAAATGAACTCTTTCTTTTTTCCTTAAACAGTCCGGGCTTAGCTTGTCTAGTCAAATCAGTGAGCTTCATGTGAGAGAACCTGTCTCAAAAATAAAACACACAGTAAGCACATACAGCTACATGCATGTGAACATGTGAGTGCACACACACACACACACACATGCACACAAAGCATATATACCTACATGCGTGTGAACATGTGAGTGCACACACACACACACACACAAAACATATATACCTACATGCATATGAACATGTGAGTGCACACACACACACAAAACATATATACCTACATGCATATGAACATGTGAGTGCACACACACACACACACACACAAACACGCCCACATGCACACAAAGCATATATACCTACATGCATATGAACATGTGAGTGCACACACACAGACATGCACACACGCACACACATTTAGATTCGGGATGTACAGCAGCAGAGTACTGGCCCTGGGCCCTATCGCAGTCGTACAAAAAAAGTATTCAGCGTGGGGTTCAGGACACAGTGTGTTAGCTCATTGAAGCGCAACAGGCTCTGATGCTCATCACTTCCAAGGCTTTTCCACATACTTGTGTTCCTTGACAGCTAATCACTAGCAACCCTCCAACTCGGCTCATCTTTGTGAGATATATAATTGGAGTCCTCCTCGAGTGCTTTTCTGACCAGGTGGCACTTATGGCAAGCCAAAAAAAAAAAAAAAAAAAAAAAAAAAAACAACTCTACTCTTGGCTTTCCCTAAGACCCATTCACACTCCTTTGGACACAAGTAGAAAGATGTCCACATCAACGCTGATATTTCCTGCTAGACGACAAAACTAAGGAGAGCATTAGTAAAATGTAATGCAATCTATTGGGCACAACTTTTCTTTTAAGGCTGCAGCCGGTTTTATTGAGACATGTTTTTTATATTATACAGTTCTAAAAATTGGATAAAATATGCCTAACAGGAAATTTATCATCTTAACCATTTTAATCATACCACTGGGTGATGAAATACCCTTACTGTACCATGCATCATTACGAGTGTCCATCTCTAGAACTATTTTCCTTTTGAGAAACCTAAATGTTCTGTTCATTAAGCAATTCTGCATTCTTTCCTTCCCAGCCTGGACCATCTCTGTATTCCTTCTTGGCTGCCTACACTTGCAACTTGGTACAAATAGGATCATGTGATACTGTCACTTTGTAGCTGGCTTCTTTTAAGTTGCACAATCCCCCATGGATCAGCCATGCTGTCCTGTGTTTCACGGGACGTTTCTTACTTCTTGTACCAGAACATTCAGCTTTCATGACCAAAACAGGTGCTTCTCAGCAGTAAACCCTTTGAATAGACAGGCAAAGTGCAGACTATTGTGTGAACCAAAACAAGAACCATACAGAGATAACCCCCCCCCCCAAAAATGCTGTTCACTGGCACGGGTGAGCACCTTTTAACAAGGATCTACAGGGGGAGTGTGTTAGCTCAGTGACATGGTATGTCTATAGAATAAGGTAAGAGGTTTCACTCTGGTTCAACCCCCTTTCTTCATTGTTGGCTTCATTCTATGCTTGGGGCTCTAAGAAATTTAGTATCTGGAAAAATGACGAGGCAGCCAAATCGAGACTATTCAAATGAAAGCCTCCAGAACATTACACTTCATACCCATGTCCCGCCATATTACTGGCAACTCGGCTATCTTAATAGTGAAATTCGGTAAGAATCTCATCTCCAAATGACTAAGACAAGAAGGGCTTCACATTTCAGACTTTCATACAGATCAGTAGTTTGCTTCAGGAAGGAATCCAGGTTCAAACACAGAATTCACTGTCTTACTTTCCCTACAAGCTGTTTCACAAGTTACCTTTGAATTCTCTCATGTCTATCTTACTGTGCTTTCAAATCAACATAGGTCTTAGGGAAACTACTATGGGGTAGCCAGTAAATAACTGGTCAAAAATGTGTGGTATTTACATCTTAGTGGTCAAAACTACGCACTTGCCATCAAACAACCCCAAAATGGAATTCCACTTTTTTCAGAGTTTTTCTCGATATTAAATAACTATAATCTATATCTCACGGACATAATATGTAAAATGTAAGTAACAATTACATCTAAGTCCCTAGTGGCAGCAATACCACATGACAGTTCTACATGAGTATTTTCAGCTTTGCTTGCTTCCTAACACCCCAGTCCTCCACAGTAAAACCACTTTCTCTGTTCCTTACTTTTTCCCTCATGGACACTGCAGAATTCAACTGATGATGACTCCAGGTGCCATACTGTTTAAGACCTCGGTCCCTGGATGTTATTTGTCCTTTCTGCTCACCTAGCTGATAATCAACTGGCTTAAACAAGTAGCTGATCTGTTCTCTCATTTGATCTCGAGGACAGCCCTAAACACACCCTTTTCCAGTGCACATTGACTGAGAGGGGTCTCTGACCATCATCTTCCTTGGCCTGAGTAAATCTGCTCTAGATACTCTCTGGAGCACTTCCTGACACAAACATCCCCTAGGAGAAGTTTGCTGAACAGCCAGTCATGCAGCTTACCCAATCTGGGACACAATGAAAGACACACATACACAATCATCCTGGGTCAGAATTTTGACCTGTAATCCCAACAGATCAAGCAGTACCAAGAACGGGGAAAGGACTGAGCGTGTCCCTCTCCACCTCTGGTAGCAGCTCTCAAGCTACTGTTCTGAGCCACTTCACACATAGAGCATGCCAGCTGCTTCAGAAACATCCTGACTGAAACCTGGTGGAAAACCCAGAGCTGAAACCCAGAGTTCTGAAGCCCACACTGGCACGCTAAGGGGAACTGAGGTCTTTGCTATCGCTGAGCTTTGAGAACATTCGTCATGCAACAAGGGACAATAAAGTTTTTACTTCAATTTCTAGCTTTCTTTCCTCCCAGGAAAATCTTGCATCTGAAAGTATCTATTTCACAGATTACAAAAACAACTGAATCAAAGTGGCATTGGGAAAGTTCTACTTCCTCCCAGCCACACTTCTCCAGGAGAATTCAGCCTTCTCAAATGCTAGAACTGATTAAAAGCTACTCTACTTGGTTTTGTTGTGTGAGACAGCCAGATTAAATGTGTCAACTGCATAATTAAACCATAAAAATAGAATGGATTTAATAATGTAATAGTAATAGCTCAATATTTGCTTTCACATAAAACTAATCTTAGTTGTAGGATTAATTAGATTTCTATTTGAAATCCTCATATTTTTGCAAAAAGATTTGATTTGGTCCACTGAGGACTTTTTGGCATAAGGAACTGAGACAAAGTTCAGAGACTGTTACATATTTCCACATTTTTAATTAATTTTAAAACATCTAAATCAATTTTTGCTGGAATTTTAAAAAGTATGTTAAGTATGTAAATTTAACCTATATACCATAAATTAAAAACCACCTAAGCTTTCTGAAAATAAAAAATAGCAACATGCCCACTATTAATATCCTAAGAAAAAGTCTAGATTTTCATGGGGGTAATATTTTGATTTTTTAATGCTACATTTAAAAATACATTATTAAAGTAAGCAAACAGTACACAATACATTTTTTAATGCGAATGAAGATAATGGTTTACTTCTGGGTATCTACCACACTCACAATGACATCCCCGAAAAGCAAACCCTAGCTGACACATGATTCTGAGAATCCACATAGAATAAAGACATGTCCAAAGTACGTAAGAATAATTCTATTAAAGATGAAGAAACATCTGTGCCCATGGTGGTGGAACAGGCTGTCAACCCAGCATTGGGGAAGCAGAGGTAAGAGAATCTCAACTTAGAGGTCAGCTTGTGCTAAACAGAAAATTTCAGTCAAGCCTACACTACTGACCAAGGATCTGTCTCAAAGAAAAAAAAAATCACACGCATCCATCCATACATACATATATATGTCTGCATGCATGCGCACTAAAGAATATGGAGGCTTGACTGGAGGCTCCTTGTGAGAAGGCTCCAGTCCTGGCTGGGAGGACACACATCCTCTGAAAGGTTTTCCTCAGGCCACTACCTTCAGACCCCTCCCTTCCTGACTGACAAGCCCAGCTGAATGCATCTGTTGTCCCAGTTTCAACGCTGGCACCTCACAGGTAAGATTGCATCGGGCAGCTTAGAATTACCAGCAAAATGGGAAGTCCCGGGAGTCAGAAACTGGGACAGATGGGCGAGTCCGTGTGCTACCCTCCAGGTGCCACCGCAGTACAGTGCAAAACTCTTGCCTGCTTAAAGCTTCCTAGTCACCTGTGGACAGGTGTCCCACCAGCCCTAGTCAAGAAAGGAGGTCACTACACAAAAGGCTGTGTGTTTAAGGGTTGACAGTTCAGACCACAGGGCAAGTCCCTGTGAGCAGCCTTTTCACAGAGAACTGGTAATCTGGCCTGCCACTTTAGCTCTGATAGTTTTGCTTGAGCCTCCTCCAAACCGGGGAACAGGAGGCAAAACCCTAACACTTCCGGAGGGCAACGGGATCTTGAAGCACAGTCAGTCGTTCTCCATTCACAGGAGGCCCATGGTCGAGTTACAGTCACAGAACAGGACAAAGTGTCCTGGAACTGAAGGCAGCAGCTTCGCCTCTCCTGCACTTTGCTTCGGAGTGTTTATCAGTTTCCAGGGGTGTTAAAGGGAGAAGTGACCTTATTTCACAACAGTGAGCCCCTGAGAGTGCTCTGAATAGACTCCTCCATAATTCGACCATGGAACAGGCACAGAGCCTCCGAGGCCTGATGACATCATCCCACACGGGGAAGCAGGAAAGATGTGTCAGAAACAAAGCAGGCTTTATAGGGGATGGGCAAAAGCCAAGCGGCACCGAGATGCCACAGTGTCTGCCTAGGGATGCAGGGTAGAAAGATGACTGTTTCCTACACTGGGGACACAGACTTTCACGTACCAACCCGGTCCCCACTGCACTCTAGTCCAGTCTGGACTGAGATGCTTCCAACCTCATCCTTCCTGAAACCTGCCTTCCTACTATTCTCCGTTCCTGCATTCTGCCTCAGTAAGCTAGAGGACATGCATTTCACCGATTCTCTCACCTAAAACGGCCTTTCTAATATAGCAAATCACTGCTGACACAGACCAGCAAGGGCCAGGGTTGAGCAGTTCCCAAGGACAGATAGTACACAATCTCTACCATTAGCCTCCATGTGGGCCCAAGGACAGAGCTCTTCCTCCCTCTCTGTCTCTCTCTGTGTGTCTCTGTCTTTCTGTGTGTATCTCTGTCTCTTTTTGTCTTTGTCTCTGTCTCTCTGTGTGTGTCTCTGTCTCTCTCTGTCTCTGTCTTTGTGTCTCTGTGTCTCTGTCTCTCTCTGTCACTCTGTCTCTCTCTCTCTCTCTCTCTCTCTCACACACACACACACACACACACACACACACACACACACACACACACACCATTCTCCTATTCCAATGCTTTCTGGCACTTTCTGTTATGATACTCTTTTCCCTACACAGGTGAAGACACTGTAACAGAATGAGTCTCAGTGAAAGATACCCCAGGTAGCCTCATGCCTAGAGACAGCACACTAATTTCAAACGTAGCCTGTAGGAAGGCGGGTCCTGTAAAGGCTCCAGTGTGGGGGCCTTCAACATAGAGACTGGGTTAAGCTGAGTTAAAGGAGGGCACAGTCCAGGTACACATAAAGTCATACACAGCAAGCTCCGGTGTATGAGCCCTCAGACACAAGAAAAGGTACAACACTACCCACCATGTCTCCAGGAATGTCTCCACACACCACCACCACACCCCGAACAGCTTCAAGACTGTCTCTCTGTACCAACGCCTGTTAGCCAAGCACACCACAGCTGAAGACCCATGACTGAGATTCCTGGGCCCAGCATTCTCAGTATGTAGAAATATTTCAGATGTTTGTGTGCGATTCTTTTCCCCATGTGCAGGGACTGGGAGGCATTGCTTGTACGATGACAACCCCGAAAAAACCCGAATGCAAATCTATGCGCCCCTTCTTATCTGAGCCAGTCACCTGATGGAAAGAGAAGAGGCATGAAGCCAGTGTGGTCTGTGCTTGGGAGACCATCCTTGCCGGCTGTTACTACTACTTTCCCTTCTGCTCGCACGGGGCCATCTGCTTAGCAGAGTGCTGCCAAGAACACCAAGTCAAGGAATTGCTGAGTCTTGCATGGCAGCACGCGGGAGAAACAGCAGGTCACAGCCATGAAGCGCATACTGTGTTGGGTTTTCCTACCTAAGAACAGGTAAAAAAGAGAAACAAGTGACGGGCACTATTATGACCTTAGCCTAAGAAATATAGAAAAACGATGACTTCAGCAAGTAATTCATATAAAAAGTGATAGGAGCTGTGTGTCCTCCCATAGCAGCCTGAACAAGTGTGAGCTGTAGGTGTGCCCAGAAACGATGAAGGCATTCACCTCCACTACAACTCATCTTCCATCCTCCACAACTTCTCCAGGACACAGTTCCTCAATCCCGACCGCCAGCTCCTTCAGCTCGAGAGCAATTGCTCACTACGGCCTGGAAATGAGCCCCAGTCACCCAACAGCAGAGAGTTACATCTGAAACCCAGAGCCAGCAGACTCAGCCGGATCCTCTGTTTACTGCCCGGCTCAAACGTACTTCATGCCTTTGCATTCAGGCTACTGAAGCGCCGTGAAGACCTGACCGCTTCCTTGCTTCTCTGCATCAGGACACAGAGGCTCAAGGAAAAGTAAAGTGAAGGCATTATAACGGGAGGCTTTATAGAATGACCAAGGAGCATAAACCAGAAAGGAAGCAAAACGAGCTTCTGGCCAAGGAAAGCGCGTGTGGAGGCTGAGATGGTCAGGATGAGGGCCTGCAGATGCAGGGCCCGAGCCGGGGGAGACCCAGAAAGGTCCATGACAGATACTGTGTTCTACGCACAAAGCCAGGGCTTTGAGCAGCCTGGAAGTGTGACAGAAAGGAGTCTCAGCTGTCTCCTGTGACTACAGCAGAGGTGGGAGGACAAGAAAGACAAAGATGTCCAAGGTAGAAAGAAAGATGGGATGCCCCAAGAATGCAGAAAGGACCTGGGAGAGGCAGACATGGGGGGATGGGGTGGGGAATCTGAGGGATCTAAAGGGTTCTCAGTCTCCAGTGAGCTCCCAAGCACAAGGGAAAACCATCTGAGTCAGACCTGTCTTCCAACCTGCAGCCTGGAGGCCTTAGCTCAGGGTCCATTCCTGGTGCGAGCGTGGCTCAGTCCTGGGGAAGAACTCATCCCTCTCTAGAACTAACGTCCTAGTGTTTCCTTACTTCGATAAACACTGTCATCAAAACGCAACCTGGGGAATGAAAGAATTTGTCTGGTTACAACTGGTTGCAGCAGGTTACAATTCATCCTCAAGGGAAGCCCAAGCAGAAACTGAAGCCTGAAAACAGGGCCCTGTGAGGAATGGCTGCCTTTCAAATACAGCCCAGCACCACCTGCCCAAGGGTGGCATCACCCACAGTGCGATGTGCCCTCCTACATTACATAACAGTCAAGACACTGTCCCACAAACACCCGCCCAGGCCAATGTACTGGAGGCAATTCCTCAACTGAGATCCTTTCTTCCCCAAGGTTGTTCTGCGGTTATTTCAGGTCCACAAACTCAGCCAGCACTGTGGGTTTCCCAGGCCTCCGTGGAGATGCAGCTAATCTTCTGAAAACTCTCTGAGCCCCAAGTGATGCTGCCATATGTGGGGTACCGCCCCGATTGCAGAACAAGGTGTTTTATGGGAATTCTGTCCCATTACACATCAAAATGCAAGAGGACCTATGCACTCTGACACAGCGTTCTGCATGAACTTCTTTTTCTTCAATGAGGGGATCGTTGAGCCACCTAGGCTGCTACTATAATGGACAGTTTTATAAAATGCTCTAAATGGAGTGGCTTATGAACAGAAATTTATTTCTCACAGTCTGAGGATGAGAAGACCAAGGTCAAGGTGTCTACAGACCTGCTTTCTGGTAAAGGTCCATTTCCTGGGTCATATATGACATACCACTATACCCTCGAGAGCAGAAAGATGCAGGGCCTCTCTCTGGCTCTTTTACGAGGACACTAATGCCATCACTGGACTCCTCCTCCCTCCAGACTTAATCACATCCCAGTGTTCCTTCACAGAAGCACTTTGGGGACAGCTACGCAACAGTGCCAGGGACATACATGAAGTTGGAAAGGTCTGCCTTATTTGTATTTATTATGATCCTTAGGTAGACGTAAGGAGGACGTCATAAAAATTCAATTGCTTTTAATGGAGTAATACACACACAAAACAAAAGAGAATGAAAGCTAAAAATCAAGTCTAATTGTGCAAAACTGCCTTTATGTCTTAAATTTGAATGGGAGCCACGCTAGGCATCAGCCGTGAAGCGGACAGACGCTGGTCTGCTGGAACTGACACCAGTTTGTGAGCAGGATCATCACCACGCACCCCTTGAACGATACGGAGACGGGTACCGCGATGTTTCTCTGACGAACAACCTCTACTAGAAAATAAAAGACAAAAACCAAAACAAACAAAAAAAACCAGGACACAGAACCAGAGCAGCTTGTATGACACAGCCACCAACTGAGTGCAGCTGAGAAAGATGCAGCCTGCAGCTGAGTTCATGGCAGATGTGGTAGGAAGGGACGTGCTACAAGACACTCCGGAATGTTCTAAAGAGGACCAAGACTTGCGGGAACCTAATTAGCCATTAATTTTCCCAGAATGATTTAAAAACATTCACCTGATTAGTTAGGCACACTGACCACGCCACAGGTACTGGATGGTTACGGTTATAAGCCAGTCTGACTGACCTACAGGGAACCCAGGTATTTTGGTTTGACATTCTTACCAGCTGTGTTTTAAGGAGAGGTTGTCACTGAGTTGGTGGACTAGGTAACGTGGGTGAGCATTTTATAACCACACAGAACTAAAAGGTGCAGGAAGAATGAATTCATTCATATTCTTTCACGTTCCTGTGTGCCTGTCTGCTAGAGCTGGGCCATCTGTCAGCTGACCTTGGTCTGGAATCCATCCGCTGGCTACCCAGCTTGCAGACAGCAAACCATGGGATAGCTCAGCCTCCCTAATCGTCTGAGCCACTTCTTTATAATGCATGGGCTGCTGGCTCTCCTGCCAGATAAAATGCAAAACTGGAAGTGAGATGAAAACACTTAAGTATCTCAGACACAGAAACGAATGAGGATTTGTTGCTGTGTCGTTGCAGTTAATTAAAAGGCCCCTTGATATGGTTTCTTTATCGCTGATGCTCAGTACCTAAGAATCAGAATGCTTCCTGTGGAGAAATGGCTCCAGAAAACCCTAGGGGAAAAGAGCAGTTGGGGATTAACAAGCAAAGCAGCCTAGTCCTGTACTAGTGGGTGCTGAAGGAAGAACCTGCAGGAGAAATGAGATAAACAAGGAAGAAAAGTTGGAGCACACACCATGCTGACTTGAGGGCAGAGCTGCTTTCTCCTAAAAGAAAATGCAGTATGCAGTGCATGATCCCCCTCCCACCTCCCCCCTTTCTGTGTTTCTCTTCCCCACCTTCTCCCCTGCCCAACTCCAATTTGTGGGGCTCTCATTACTTCTAAGAAAAAGTTAATTTTTTTCTTTAATTCAAGCAATTTCGAGACCACAAATCTTTTCTGAAACTACCTAAGAATATTTCATTCCCTGTTCCCAGACTCCTCTGTGGCAGGACATGCTGCCCTAAGCAGCCTGCAATCCCCTCTGGAATTCCATTCTCCCTCCACCCCCACACTGACCACTCTCTAATACTTTTATTAGATCTGAAGAGCCTGAACTATAGACGTTAGATTCTCTTCCTCCACCCATCTTCCCTACTAGCTGAGTTCTCTGAGGTACCCCAAGCTACCCTGAGCAGCCGACTATCCCCAGAAGACCTCCATTCTCCTGCCATCTTTCCTCCCACCATCGCTGAACCTGAGGGTCCTGAAACATACAGCCCAAGAATACCCATCAAAGGCCTGCCGCAGGACCATCAAGGTTAACCAGCTCCCCCAATACCTACTCCAACTGGAACTGTACCAAAGTCACCCAGATGCCTAAAGGCCCTCAAAAGAAAACAACCAAACGCCAGGGAAATGTGACACCTTCTGAGCACAGCTAAGCTATAAAAGCAAGCCACAGGGATCCTACAAGCACAAGATGATGACCTTAAATCCAATCTTATTAAGATGGCAAAGGGCTTTAAAGAGGAAGCAATAAGTCCCTTAAAGAAATACAAGAACATACATTCAAACAGGAAGAGGTCTTTAAAGAGGAAACAAATAAAGCCTGTAACAATATGCAGGAAAATACAATCAAGCATGTGAAGGAAATAAATAAAAATAGAAGCAATAAAACACACACATACACATACACATACACACACACACACACACACTCATACACACACAGATACATACACACACATACACACACAGATATACACACACATACACACAAACACACACACAGATACACACACACACACACACACACACACACACACACACACACACACAACCTGAGGAAATGCTGGAGATGGAAAGCCTAGGGAAGAGATCACGAACAACAGATGCAGGCATCACCATCAGAATACAGGAGACAGAAGGGAGAATCTCAAGTGTAAAAGATACAATAGAAGAAATAGACACACCAGTCAAAATAAATAAATAAATAAATAAAAGTTCAATCTAAAAAAGTTCCTGACACAACATCCAGGAAATCTTGACTACCATGGAAAGTCTAAATACAAGAATAAAAGAAACAGAAAATAGAGTCCTGGCTCCAAGACCCAGAAATATTTTCAAAAAAACAAAAAAACAAATGTAAAAGAAAATGTTCCCAACCTAAAGAAAGAGATGCCTATAACCATTCAATTAGAATGGATCAGGAAAGAAAATCCTCCTGCCACATAACAATCAAAACACAAAACCTAAAGAAACATACAAAGACTGACCTATCAGAGTTACACATGACTTTTCAAGTGACTCTAAAAGCTAGAAGGGCCTCAACAGATATCTCGAAACCTCTTAAAACAAAACAAAACAAAACAAACAAACAAAAAAGCAGATGCCAACCTAGACTAATATACCCAGCAAAACTCTCAATCACCACAGAGAAAACAAGATATTTCAAGATAAATTCAAATTCAAACAATATCTATCCACTAATCCATCCCTACAGAAAACACTAGAGGAAAACTCCACCTCAAGGAGGATAACTGCATCCAAGGAAACACAAGAAATATTTCCAAGGGAACAACACACAAAAACACAAGCACACTAACTGCACCAATATCAAATTAATAAGAATTAAAAGTCACTGACCATTTATATCTCTCAACATCAATGAACTCAATTCCCCAATTAAAAAGGCACTGGCTAACAGAATGCATGTGAAAACAGTATCCATTCTTCTGCTGCATACATGAAATACAATATAAACAGTAAAGATCACCTTAGAATAAAGGGCTGGAAAAAAAGTATTCCGAGCAAATGGACCCAAGAAGCAAGCTGGAGTAGTCATTCTAATATCTAATAAAATAGACTTACAGCCAAAATTAATCAGTAGCAACAGGGAAAAATACTTCATACTGATACCAAGATGATATCTCAATTCTGAATATATATGCCCTAAATGAAAGGTCACCCACATTTGTAAAAGAAACACTGCTAAAGCTTAAATTGCATATCAAACACCACACATTAATAGTAGAAAACTTCAACACCCCAATCTCTCACCAATAGACTGGTCATCTAGACAAAAACTAAGCAGAGAAATAAAGAACCAACATTATGAATCAAATTGACCTAAGAGACATCTATAGAATATTTCAACAAAAACAAAACAATATACCTTCTTCTTATCACCTAATGGATCCTTCTCCAAAATTGACCATATACTCAGTCACAAATCAAGCATTAACAGATACAAGAAACCCGAAATAATACTGCATCTTATCAGACCACCAGGGATTAAAGTTGCACTGCAACAACAAGAGAAACACCACAAAGCCTACACACTCATGCAAATTGAACAACTCCCTACTCAATGATCAGGGAAGAAATTTTAAAAAGTAAAGACTTTCTAGAAGTCAATGAAAATAAAGGCACTAAGTGCCCCTATAAATAAATTAGAAAGTTCTCATACTAGCAAATCAAAAGTACATGTGAAAGCTCTGAGGGAAATAAAAAAAGAACCAAGAATACCAAAGAGGAGTAGAAGGCAGGAAATAATCAAAATAAAGCTGAAATTAATCAGTTAGAAACAAAGAATCAATCAACTAAACCAAGAGCTGGTTCTTTGAGAAAACCAAGATGATAGTTAAATAACCAAAGTACCCAAAAGACAGAGAAACAGTATCCAAAGGAACAAAACCAGAAATGAAAAGGGAGAATAATAACAGACTCTGAGGAAATTCAGAGAATTATTAGGTCTTATGTTAAAAGCCTACACTCCATAAAATTGGAAAAATCTTAATGAAAGGGACAATTTTCTACACAGATACAATTTACCAAAGGTAAATCAAGATCAGCTCAATTATTTAAACAGCCCTATAAACCCTAAAGAAATAGAAGTGGTTATCAAAAGTCTCCCAACCTAAAAAGCCCAGACAGTTTTAATGCAGAATTCTACCAGAACTTCAAAGAAGACATAAAACCAATACTCCTCAAACTATTCCACAAAATAGAAACAAACAGAACACTGCCAAACTCATTCTATGAAACCACAGTCACAATGATACCTAAAACACACAAAAGACTCAACAAAGAAAGAGGACTTTAAAAAGATTTCTCTTATGAACATTGATGTGAAAACACTTAATAAAATATTTGCAAATAGAATCCAGGAACACATCAAAGACATCACCCAGCATGATCAGGTAGGCTTCATCCCAGGGATGCAGGGATGGTTAAATACATGAAAATCTATCAACAATCTACAATATAAACAAACTGAAAGAAAAAAAATCACACAATCATCTCATTAGATGCTGAAAAGGCCTTTGAAAAAATCCAACATACCTTTATGTTAAAAGTATGAGAGAGATCAGGGATACAAGGCCCATACCTAAACATAATCAAAGCAATATACAGCAAACCAATAGCCAACATCAAACGAAGTGGAAAGAAACTTAAGCCATTCCACTAAAATCAGGGACAAGACAAGCCTGTCCACTCTCTATCAATTCAATAATTCAATACAGTACTTGATGTTCTAGCCAGAGCAATAAGCCAACTTAAGAAGATCAAGGGGATACAAATTGGAAAGGAAGAAGCCAAAGTATCACTATTTGGGGATAACATGATAGTATACATAACTGACCCCAAAAAATTCTACCAGAAAACTCCTACAGCAGATAAACTCATTCAGCAAAGTGGCTAGATACAAAATTAACTCAAAGAAATCAGTAGCCCTCCTTTATACAAATGATAAAAGGGCTGAGAAAGAAACTAGGAAAAACACCCTTTACAATAGCCATGAATAATATAAAAGACCTTGTAACACTAATCAAATAAAAGAGGAACTTCAAGTCCCTGATGAAAAAAAATTGAAGAAAATATCAGATGATGGAAAGATCTTCCATACTTATGTATAAGCAGGATTAACACAGTGAAAATGGGCATCTTACCAAAAGCAATCTACAGATTTCAATGGACTCTCCATCAAAATTCCAACACAATTTTTTATAGACCTTGAAAGAGCAATTATCAACTTCATATGGAGAAACAAAAAACCCATGATAGCTAAAACAATTCTGAACAACAGAAAAATGTCAGAAGAATTCATCATTGCTGACCTCAAGCTGTACTACAGAGCAATAGTGATAAAAACTTCAATGGTGTTGGTACAGAAACAGACACATTGTTCAATGTGAATCAAAGACCCAAGACTAAACACACACACACACACACACACACACACACATACATACACACACACACACACACACACACACACACCCATGTACACTTAATTTTTAATTTAAAAAAAGCCGGAAATGTACAATGGAAAAATAAAAGCATCTTCAACAAATGGTGCTAGTCTTACTGGATGTCTGCTTATAGAAGAATGAAGTAGATCCATATTTATCACCTTGCACAAAACTGGAGCCCATGTGGATCAGGGATCTCAACATAAAACCACATACACTAAATCTCATGGAAGATAAAGAGGGAAATACCCTTGAACACACTGGCATAGAAGACAATTTCCTGAACAGAACACCAATGGTCATGGTGAAACACCAACAATAGATGTATGGGACCTCATGAACCTGCAAAGCTTCTGTAAGGCAAAGGACACTGTCTATAGGAGAAATCAGCAAACTACAACTGAGAGAGGATCATCACTAACCCTACATCTGATAGAAGGTGTCAATTCAACATTTATAAATAACTCAAGAATTTACACACCAAAAGCCAAATAACCCAATTAAAAAATGGGGTATATAACTAAACAGAGAATTCTCAACAGGGGAGTCTCGAATGGCCAAGAAGCAATGGGGCACTTAAAGAAATGTTCAAAGTCCTTAATCATCAGGAAAATGCAAATCAAAACATCTCTGGGGTTCCATCTTACACCCATTATAATGACTAAGATCAAAAACTAAAGAGATAGCACATGCTGGCAAGGGTGTAGAGCAAGATTAACACCTTCTCATTGCTGGGGGGAGTGCAAATCAATTTGGTGGTTTGTTAAAAAACTGAGAATAGTCCTACTTCAAGACTCAGCAATAACACTCCTGGGCATATACCCCAAACTTGCACCAACATCCCACAAGGACACTTGCTCAACTATGTTCACAGCAGCTTTATCTGTAATAGCCAGAAACTGGAAACAACCTAGAGGTCCCTCAATTAAAGAATGGATAAAGAAAATGTGGTATATCTACACAATGGAATACTATTCAGCTATGGTGGTATATCTACACAATGGAATACTATTCAGCTATGAAAATCAAAGACATCAATAAATTTTGCAGGCAAATGGATCGATATTGGGAATATCCCCCTGAGTGAGGTAATCCAGTCCACAAAGGACATATGTGGTTGTGCTCACTTCTAAGTAGATATTAGCTATAACATACAGGATATCCATGCCACACACTCCACAGACATAAAGAACCTAAACAAGAAAGAAAGCACAAGCAAGAATGCTTGAATCTCATTTAGAAGAGGAAATAAAATACTCAGAAGAGCTATATAGAGGAAGGGAACTGGGTAGGGAACAGATGGGGAGGGGAATGAGGGCAGACTTCGAGGATGAGGTGTGGGAAGGGACAGGAGAGATGACCGGATGACCATGAGAATGAATAGAAATCTGCAATTGATGAAAGTGGGGAGTTTGGGGAGTATTTCCACGATGTGACAGAGATGTAGGATAAGGAAGGTACCCAAGAATCAATGGGGGTGATCTTAGCTGGGACTCGCAGCATTGGGGATATGGATCCTGAAGAGAATACCTCCTATAATCAGTCAGGAACCCCAGTAAAGCAACAGACAACAACCCACCCACAAAACCTTCAACCGAAAATTTATCCTGTCCACAAGAAATGCAGGCACGGGGGATGGAGCAGAGACCGAGGGATTGGCCCACAAACAATTGGTCCAGTTTTATACCTATTCCATGGGCAAGCACCAATCCCTGACACTATTAATGATACTCTGTTATGCCTGCAGACAGGGGTCTAATATGGCTGTTCTGTGAGAGGCTGCACCCAGCAGCTGACTTAGACAGATGCAGACAACCCACAGCAACACAGTGGACTCAGTTTCGGGAGTCCTACAGGAGAACAGAAAGAAGGATCTGGGGCATGGAGGGGATAGGAACTCCATAGGAAGACCAGCAGTCAACTACTCTGGACTCTTGGAGCTCTCAGAGACTGAACCACCAGCCAAAGAACATACATGGGCTGGGCCTACACCTCCCCACACATATGTAGCAAATGTACAGTTTGGTCTTCATGTGGGTCCAAAACAACTGAAGCAAGGATTATCTAAAAAGCTGATGTAGGTACATGGAATGCGTTCTTCTAGCTGGGGCGACCCTGTCTAGCCTTAGAGGGCAAGCATGTGCCCAGCCGTTCAGAGACTTGATGTTCCAGGCTGGGGGGATACCCAAGGGAAGCCCCACCCCCTCAGAGGAGAAGGGAAGGGGAGATGAAAGGAAGTATTGTGAAAGAGTGTGACCAGGAATGGGGGCAGTGAATGGGGTGTAAAGTGAATAAGTAAAATAAGCAAATAAATAAAATAATAGTTCAAGTACCTGCAAAATATATATTTATAGACTGATGATAATATTCCCCTTCACTATGAGCTATAAATATTAATTTATAACCAGGAATTACTATGAAATCCTCAATAAATCAAGAACAAAGAACTAAGATTCTACACAGTCAGCCCTATCTCTTCAAACTCGATAGCCACCCTAAACAAACATAGAGTCAGGCTGCATCCCACGGACCTAGGACCCAAGTATAGCTACATGCTGGAGTCAACTAATGTTGGAGAGCATCTACACCCAGTTGTCTAACAGTCAGTGGTCATTTCTCTCATTCGCTCATAATCACCCAATAAGAACAAAGTTTGATTAGGAAGAAAAATACAGCATTCCAAATAATGATTATATGAAAGAACACAGTGGAGTAGGAAACTTAAAGGATTTTTTTTTCAATGTACAAATCACAAACAAATCTCCCACAAGCCTCCCAGTTCAACTGTTCCTTTCACACGGTGAAAACACACACACCAGGGTATCACCCCTTGCCAGCAGTCCCCACTTACTGAGTCCAATTTCCAAATGTCTCTTATTCATTGCTTTTAGGGTACCATGGATGGGTAGCACCGGGGCCTCTGCACGCTAAGCAAGTGTCTGCGAATCACACTGCTTCTGACAAGAGTGGGAATGGTGGCCTCTAATAAGCCAAGGAAAGAAAGGTGGCAAATGCAGCTGCCTGTGTGGCAAGGTACACTTACATCTATGCCTATGGGGCGTTTGCACAGATGAACTATGCCACAAGCAATGGGAAGACACTGAGAAAAGACTAAAAGCCTAGAGGCAGCACAAGTGTTGTTACTTCTGAAAGAACAGTCTTCCTGTGAAAGCATCTGCAGGTCACAGTAACGGAGCCCAAGGTGACTGAAAACAACTAAGCCGGAACTAGGAGAATCACAGTCCAGAGTGGCAGCTGACAGGGTCTGTCACCACAGTGTCAAGGTGGGAAGACTGATGGCCTCAGTGTCTGAGGCAACTGGACTCATTTAGTAAGCACTGGCCACTTTCACACAGGTGACACTCCTGCGCTACCTTTACTCCCACTGCTTTTGAATTTTTTTATTTATTTATGGGTATGTGTATATTTTTGTGCGGACACATGTCGTATGTGTACATGCCCGAGAAGGTCAGAAGAGGGTGTCATATTTCCTGGACTCGGAATTACAGGTTACTTGACATGGGCGCTAGGAACCCAGGTTTGGTCCTCTGGAAGAGCAGTGAGTGAACTTAATCACTTGCTGTCAGCACTCTGTCTAAGTCTGCCCCACAGCTGTGTGCCTGACACTATAAAAGGGGCTGTTAGCCCCTCATCTCTCTCTTGCTCCTCTCTTGCTCTTGCTTTCCTACCCTTCCCCGTCTCTCTCCATGTGCTCATGGCCGGCCTCTACTCCACTTCTCTACTGCTTTTCTGTCTCTCTTTACTCCTCCCTCCCCCCCTCTCTCTCCCCCCACCCCTCCACTACCCTAACTCCCCTCCACATGCCCTAAATAAACTCTATCCTATACTATACCATCATGCGGCTGGTCCCGCAGGGAAAAGGGGTGCCTCAACATGGGCCCTCCCCCACCTCCCCCCAACCTCCATAGAACATATCCCCCCTCTCTTTATTTGCCACTTCTTCAGCCCAACTCCAGCCTGTGGTTTTATTATATAATAATTGAGTATCTGCATGGAATATCTCAGGCCTTAGGGGACCTGCGGTGAGTGACATTCAGCTCAGAGACCAAGCATGCCTTATCTTCCACAAGCCACTGCAAATCTACTGCCCCACCAAAAACAAAACACGTTCCTGAACACAGTCTCTTCCTCCCTTCAACCTCTCTGCCCCCATGTAATCTTGCAAAGACTTCAGAGAACAGTGTATGCATTGCTCACCTAAAAAGCCAGTCACTTCACGCTGTACACTGTGACAAAGGAAAACACTACTTGAGATGAGACCTTTAGGCTATGTCACCAAGATCCCACAGGACACGGGCTTCCTTGCCTGCAGCAGGGCGGTGCAGCTGGCCCACCACAGTGCCAGGAACAAATGTGAGTATGAATTACAACTCAGGAACAGGTATGCTCAAGGCACAAACAAAACCCATGCGGAGTTTCAGTTAGGGATGAGGGATGTGGATGACATCAACGGTGCGGCTGGCAAAGGGACGACCACTCTAGCTGCAGCAAACAAGGCACACCAGACACAGTGATTTCTGTCCCGAGACCCAAAAGAAAGACAAGAGTTCTGCGCTTTGTAAGCTTCTCACCTTCCTTCCACAATGGTCTTGAACTAGGGAACACAGCCTTTCCCGTTTTAAAGAGAAGGTACTGGAGCTGGAGGGATGATGGCTCAGTGGTTTAAGAGCACCGACTGCTTTCCCAAAGGTTCCGAGTTCAATTCCCAGCAAGCACATGGTGGCTCACAAACGTCTGTAATGGGATCGGATGCCCTCTCCCGGTGTGTCTGAAGACAGCTACAGTGTACTTATATACATTAAATAAATAATTCTAAAGATGAAGAACTGAGGTCTTGCAGCCTCAAGCAGTAAATGAACTTCCCAGAGCCAGTCAGCACGCCCACACAGACTAGACTGGGATACCCATCCTTTTTCTCAAGGATCCTACTTAGCTATCCACTGGCTACGGGTACACTTTTGACCTGGAATTTCCAGGGCTTCAGCCTGCCCAGTGACGGGACAGAGGAACAGTGTGGCTCTCTCAGGACTGTCCCCATTCAGAACCCAAACGCACACTAGATTCCTGGTCTCTGTGATACCAACAATCAAACCTGTGCGTGCACATAAACGCAATGCGAGTCTCCCTCTCATGTTTGTGAAGCACACTAAAGAGAGGCTTCACACCTGGTGCAGTTTTCTGAGGCAGTTTCCCGGTGGGAGGCAGGGGGTTCTCCCCTAGCCCCCAGACACAGGGCTTAACTCACTTCCTCAGGGACAAGCAGTGAGATACAAGTTAACAAGTCCCTCTCCAGCACTGACCTGCAGAACAGGCTGCCCTGCCCTGATCAAAAAGCACGCCTATTTTCCTCTTACATGACCTGAAATCAGGATTCACATCACAGCCGGTTATTGTGCCACGGTCCAAGTGACACGAAAATTCTATCCCAGCAGCATGGAGAATGATTATACTTCTCAAAATCAAAGCTGTGTTACGTGAGAAGGGAAAATTCAGAATCCCACAGACGCCAGGCCCCTCCACTTTCTCTGCTTCCTTCTAGTCTTCTGAACACTGCTCCTTTCCCCCCATCCAACACCTTCATCGTGGATTCCTGCTTCCACTTTTCTCCAAAGATCCACAATCTGTCCCCTTCCCACAACTGAGTCTCCAAATCTGCAAATTAAAGCCAAGTCCTCTTCAGAATAAACCACCAGCTCCTACCATACACAGAATAAATGGAGAATGAACACACACACACACACAAACATACACACACACACACACACAAAGTGGTCTACAAGGCCAACAGCTGACCTGGTATTGTTTCTTCCGTTCCTATTTGCCACAGGGCATTTGCCTAAACAGTTCCTTTGGTCAAATACCCTTCAAAGGTTTTTAACTGTCAGCACTCTCTAAAGTTCCCTCTCACTGAGACTCTCCAAACCACACTTCCCACACAGGTGGGAATCTCCCCCATTCTCAACTGCACTTGGAATTCCTTTAAGGTAGGTTTTTGCATATTCATTTAATTCAGCAGTTCTCAATCTGTGGGTCACAAAGCCTTTATGTGGGGGTGTCACATATCAGATATTTACATTATAATTCACAACTGTATCAAAATTATAGTTATGAAGTAGGAATGGAAATAATTTTATGGTTGGGGGTCATCACCACATGAGAAACTGTATTAAACGGTGGCAGTGTTTGGAAGGTTGAGACCCACTGATTTGATTTATTCTCTATTTCTCCATGTTGCACTCTTAAAAGGTTAGTTTTGATTATCAAGCTGATCAGGTCTGGCATCACCTAGGCAACAAGCCTTCAATCACACCAATAAGGGCTTATGTAGGTGAGGTTAGCCTCTGAACATGACTAACAAGGATGCTCTAGACATTAGGTTAGATGAGGTGGAAAGACCTACCCCAGATGTCTATTCTGTTCCCTGGGCTTCCATCCTGAACTGCACAAACACAGAAGGCTGGCTGGTTAGAAGCAACCATTTCCTGCTGCCTCCTGACTATAGTGCACTGCCTCACTCTCCGTCTATAAAAGAAATAAAATAAATCTTTCTCCTTCAAGTTGCTTTTGTCAGGTATTGAATACTACAGGAATGCTACTGGGGGACTTACAGTTAAAAGAAAAGCAATTGATACCTGTCATGAAAGGTGGGACCGATAGCCAGGGAACACACCTTTCCCTGGTTAGTGTTTAATTTTTTTTTAAATCTGGCACATAATGAATTTTCCGAAAATAGTTTTAATATACTAATCATAATAGGACAAATTATTAACTATATCCTTTTGCATAATTACTTCTTAAAACAAAGTTCCAGTTCTGTGGACCAAAACACCACTGGTAATAATGGTCATTTCGAAGTATTATCCATGATTCTCCTTTAAGAAGACATTTAAGAAGGTGAAAAAAAAAACAAAACAAACAAACAAAAAAAAAACTTCTAGTGTCAGTAGGAAGGGGAATAAAAACCCTGCTTTTTATTACAACACAAAGACTCAGATTCCCATGTGCTTGAGATTGTGTTTTTAAAGGTCTTATCTGGAACTGGACAATTTAAACCACATTGATCTTGGCCTGGAGCACAAACCACACCATGGAATGCTTACAATTCTTCCAGAAACCTGTCTGCTGAATGACACAGTTTCCTCTCTCTCCTTTGGACTAGCATCCAAAACATTTACACTGCAAAGTCCAGTGCTAGCTGAAAGTTGTGTTACTGTACACGTGCACACACATAACGTTTTTTTAAATGTCAATGCTAGAAAAAAAAGCAATCTGCATGGGTACTAAGCTTTAAAGTGTGTGTGTGTGTGTGTGTGTGTGTGTGTGTGTGTGTGTGTGTGCCTGAGAGCATACTACGGCAGAGAGGAGGAAGAGGGGAGGTTAAGGGTCATAAACACCAGGTTCTTATGTAGTCTCTCCTATTGTGATAAACTTTATCATATGAAAAAGATTAAAATCTACCCAGTCCCTGGTCCCCTCATAAACAGAGTGAAACGAATAGTGCCAAAACTGGCAAATGCATGGTACACGTTTATTAATATTACACTGAAAAACAATCATTAGGAAACCTGCCCAAGTTGTCTACCGTTAAGATGAAAAAGGGCCGTGGTAGAGAGCGCAAGGTTGGCTCATATCTTAACCACTGCTGCGGACCACGAGAAAAGATATTCCGCAGCCACCACTGAACTCTTTCAAGGTCATCAACTGGTTTAGGAACTCTCATTGCCCAGAATCACAGTTCCGTCAGGCTTTGGGGACAGCACTGTGCCTGAGTCACCAGCTCTTTTCAGGGTTTCTCGGGTACTACCTTTTCTTTCCATATTTGTAGGCTCCTCAACTCAGAAACGCCACCCATCACCGCAAAGTTTAGGCTCTGCCTCAACTGTGGAACGAAACAAGCTCGCACACAGTCCGACCTACCAATGAAATCGGGCACAGTAAACAAACCCGCTGAAGGAGAGACTGTCACAAGGATAAAGGTGCAGAGCTGGGGCTGCCATGAGCAAAAGCCCCAAACAGACCCAACAGGACTCACAGCCTCAATATCCAAACCATCTTTTTTATTAGCTTTTTATCTAATTCAAAGATATTCAACTGCCATCCTTCTCAACTGTCAAAACAAGTCATCTTTGCCATGCAGTATGAGACTCTTTGGAAGGTGGGAGAGAGACAGAGAGACACACAGAGAGAGACAGAGAGACAGAGCGCACACCCACAAGCTCAATTTCTCCTACTTTTGGACTGTTTGATGATCAAGCACTACCCAGAAAATCCAAATCCAATCACTGAGTGCTGATATTTGTTGATGCCAAACCCCCTGAAAAAGTACGTGGTCTAAGCTGCTAAGAGGCAACAAAGCTTTTCCTCTCTGGGCAGCAGAAAAGCGGGCTCTGGTACTTACACACATCTTGCCATTTATTTAGCTATGCCTCAGACAAGTCACTCAATTCCCCCACAGAAAGCAGGTAACAGCCAAACTGTTGTTTGTTAGAGGAGTAAGAGGAAGCCTAGAGATGCGCTGCTCCCGGGACTGGCTCTGAGTGGGCTAATTCACTTCCTAGTCGGGATACGCAGGCAACATAGAATAAATTCAGTCTTCACCTTGAAAAGCAATTCTCATTGCAACCTGCCTGGAAAATGCAACCTGCCAGGAGCCAGGAAAATGGTAAGAGGTAAGGAGAAAGAACAGAAGGGAACAGAGTCTAAGACAAGTTTGCCCAGATAAATTCAAGAGGAGCGTAGGTTCCTTACGGTTTCTTTCTCTGAACTGAAAGTCCATATTGGAGGGGAAAAGAAAGTCCAGGTTAGCTGGAGAGACTTGGCTCAGGTGAGTCCACCTAACTCTGAGGAAGAACAAGAAAAATGAGTACAGCTAATACTTACAGGACTCTCAAAAGAGAAAACATCTCCAGGTAAATGCTCCCTGAAAGTTAAGAATGCAAAGAGGAAACTTAAGAAGCCATGTGATTCCTAGCACTCATCCAGGCTGGTGTCTGTACTGGGGATGGTTTTTATGGGCTGGCAAGCGCTGGCGCAGATTAATCCCGGATTTTCCTTCAGCATACCTGTGCTGTGGCTGAGCTGCCAGAGTTCCCCACAGCGCCACCTACTGTTGATGGGCTATACCTACAGCAGCTCAGCCAATGCAAAGCCTGGGTCCGTAGCTAAACACTGGAGAAGGAAAACGGTTTTCACGCAAAAGCCAATAGAAGGGACAGAGGGTAAACTGGTATCTAAGCTGCAAGCGTCATCTTTTGGCTACTGAACAGGGCAAGCAGGTAATTTTATTTGATTTTTCTCAATCGTTTAGTCTACAGGTATGGATCCCAAGGCTTTGAAGCTCGAGTAATGATATCCTATGAGGGGGTGATCCCACAGCAAATACCCGCATCTTTCATTAACAGCAGGCATGGGGAGTGTAGACTAACCTCTATGCCAATATGAGTTTTCCAACAACTGAAAGTAGTGTTCTAAACCTGGACAAGAGGGCGATTTGAAGAGAAGGCTCACAGAAGAGATCTTCCTCCTGGTTAAGCCCTTCATGGACAACTAGGTCTTATTACGAAGCTCACCAGGCCATGACTGGATTCAGACTCATAGACCAGACAAATACCAAATCCCCCCTCGCACCCCCACCCTCGCTTCTTCCCCCTACCCCCCCACCTCTGCTTTCCCAGCCATTGAGGATACACAGACCCTACAGCTTGTCAGTCTCCTGCAAACAACCCAACCTCAATTCTGATCTAAAATTAAATCACCGACTCAAAATAGATCATGCTTTAAAAGATCTGAAATAAAACAAACAAAAGAACCACCTTTTTTTTTCTGGACAGCAAAAAAAAAAAAAAAAAAAAACCATGGGTTGAAAATGAAGACAAAAATAAAAATACCTAACATTTCTCCATGCCTCCTAGGTTAATAAGGCCTTTGCAGGTTTTCGGGTTCAGAAAATAATGTGATACCTGTATTCAATTCACGATTTTTAGGTGAATAAAATTAAAAGATGGTACATATTAAACGTAATGGGGTAAATCAATTACCATCAAGCTGACTGCCCTTATCTTAAAATAACTATACTTAATAAAAAGCTCACTTGAATGACCAGGTCTTAATACCACAAAATGAATACAAATACACCAGTAATAATATTGCTAATAATATTAGCAATAATAAAAACCAATGCTAATAATAACGTCAACAACACAGGTGCCATCGCATGACTTAGACGCTGGATGCTAAATAACTCTTTCACACCGAGAGAGGAAATGAAAATGGAAGTCATATTATTCATACAGAAAAAAAAAATGCTGATTCTGCTATTATATTCCTCTCTGCAAAAATAGACTCGGCAGTCCTCACAAGCCAGCCATGTACTGTTGTCACAGATGTGCGCCAGATTTGCACAGGACGCAACTTGGCTGTGGGGGGAAACCCAGAGTCAATCTGAATCTTAGGCAGGAAAGAATGCCCGTTCTTTCTTGGAGGAGCATTGGGTGACTGTCAGGAAACCTGAATAACAACTTGAAAGGGTCAAAAAGCTGGGCGTCAGGTGGTTTTATTCCCACTTCACGAAGTAATAAAAGCAAAGTTATCTCCTTCCTTCTTCACTAGTCACCACGGAAGAGACTTGTCACCGCTTTTTAACACCATCAAGCTCCTTCATCCCTCCTAACAAAAGGAGGGCAGCGCAGGCACCAGCTTTCCCACAGCCCGGCTTTGTCGCCAAGTTCTGAGCGCCGCTAGGTGACAGGGGCACGAGTGAGCCAGGACCAAATTTATTCTATTTCCAAACCTCATGCTTTCAAAGAAAACAGAGACAACCGAGCTGTGGGAGGACTGGAGGGGGGTGGGGGTTTGGGGGCAAACAAACTTTCAGAGCCCCGGGGATCTGCATTCCCGCAGGAACTGACAGCACACAGACGCGCCCACGGGATGACCTGGGTGGGGATGCAGCGCGGAGTGGGGTCGGGGGGCCGCCGCGTCCTCACCCACCCCTCTCCCCAGCAGCCAGCGTTCCTTCCGAGCCTGGGCCTCCCTCTCTCCGGCCCGGGGCGTGCAGCCGGACAGCGGGGCCAGGCTTCCGGGGGCCCAGGCCGGGCCGCAGCGAGACCCTGAGATGGTCCTCCCCAGCCGCCAGCCCCCGAGCTTACCTTGGCCGTGCTCCGGCCGCTGCAAGGCGGCCAGGCCGAGCACGGGGCTTCGGAGACCGCGAGGAGGAGCTTGGGCCCCGCGAGGCACTGCAGGCCCGGGATGAAGTGGCCGCCGGGTCCTCGCCGCCGGCTCCGAGTGGAGCGGGTGAGCCGAACGGGCCCAGATCGGGCGGCAGCGGAGGGCCGGGCTGACGGCAGCCGCGTTTGCTCCTCCGCACCGAAGGGGCGGGCTCAGGCGGGCTCCGCGGGAGACCGAGGGAGGGAACTTGGAGCCAGTAGCTGCGGCCCAGAGCGCGTGTCTCCGCGCAGCCGGCACGCCCCCACGGCGCCCCGCCCCCAGCCTACCTTCCCGCCCCACCCCCTCCGCGCCCGCATTCCTCCTGCCTCTCCTCCGGCCCGCCCACCTGAGCCTTGGCCCCACCCCCACAGCCCCACGCCCACCCTGTTCTCCCCCTCCCCCACCCCGGACTGTTCCCACCCGCTGATGTGAGTGCAGATCAGGTTGTGTTGGGTTCCTAGAACTTGTGGGCAGATGTGATGAGCCTTTCCCATAGCCCCTTCTGGAAGAGCTTGCCAAATCTCCTAACTCACATGTGGTTAGTAATAGGGTTTTCTCTGTGGGCAGGAAGCATTTAGGAAGACTAAGTATGTTCTAATTGAGTTTTACTAGTGGGAAGTCTAAAAGTTAAAATGCATGCATATCAAGATGACCGAATTTGAAGGAGATCAGGGAGTCACAATATAAATTCTTCGCAAAAGAATAAACCAAAACACTTTTAAGCAAAATTCCTGTTTTAACCCTTAGTACTATAAACTATAATGCCATTTGTATGTTTTTCTCGGAAAGGTTGTCTATACATATTCAAACTCTGCCACTCTTGATTTCCCATAGCCCAGAAATTATCAAATAAAAGTCAGATATCTACAATACATTTCTGGCTATTTGCGAGAGTATTGTGTTAGTATGTGACGTGATGATGCTGGGCTTTGAGTGAAGGGTGGTATGCAAATGAGGTCCTTGTCAACCTTGGTTCCTGCTCCAAAACCCAGTGTCAGTGACCTGAGCTTCCATCAGATTATAGCCAATGCAGCCAGTCTCCAGCCAACCCGGGCCTGACCCCTTGTTTGCACTAATTCCTTCTTTTAAGCCTTTCCACTTCCCATTGTGTGTGACTGAGATGCCCCAGGACGGCCAAGGAAAGAATATCTTTACTCTGGAAATAGAGATGGGAGGAAGGAGGTCATGACCTACTGAGGAAAAAAAAAAATCAAGATTCTTTCTCCTAAATGTGTCTTGTAAGCCTGCAGCAGCTGAGTGTGCCCCACCAGAGAACAAAGGCAAGCCAGGAGACCTCCATAAGCAGGAAAGTCAGGAAAACACACATTTCAACTCGCTTATCTATGCAAAGCGGATTCCAAAGCATCAGGATGGGGCTTCTGAGGAAAGATTCTGGTGACCTGCCTTCTTGATCATCCAGTTTTCTAAGGAGCTCCCTTTCCAAATGTTGACTTATAAAATCACAAAAGATCACCCTGGGGCTTTGGAAAACAGAAACATAACCAGCAAGTTCTGGCTTTTGTGTTGCCCAAACCAGATAATTTCTTGATGACTAAGTACAGGTCAAGAGGACACTTAGGGCCTTTATTTCAAGGCAAAGGCAGGAGAATATTTGTGATTTGGAGGCCAGTCTGGTCTATGGAACAGGTTCTAGAAGAGCCAGGGCTACACAGAGAAACCCTGTCTCAAAACACCAAGAACCAAAACAAACAACAACAAAAACCTGGCTTTTAATGGGATTAGGGGGCCCATTGAGGGTGTCAGTTTTCAATACAGAATCATATTATAATCCAAACTGTATATGAGATGAGGTCAGAGAACAAGAAGTCAGCAATGTCTAGACCAGACCCTCCTAATAAATTTTCCGTCTTATCAGTTAGTGCAATAAAGTGCACTTTTACAGCTTTCCTTTATCTGCTAATCTACGACTGGTCGTCACAAGACAAAATCTGAAGGGCTACCATAGTCTTCTGGAAATTCACTACACTATTTTGATTTTTAAACTAGAATCGTTCTGTGCTTAGAGTATTGTTCCAGAGATGTGGGCTGTTGGCCCCTGCATGGATTTATTTGTCTCAGAAATGATGTTTGTCTCAGAAGGTATGGACCAGTGTTTGATTGGTTTTGAAGCAGGCATCTGTATTTACAGTTCCTCAGTATTAACCACAGCCTCTGATTGCTGGATTTATTTTGTGTGCGAGAATAGTTTATCTAAAAGGGGGTTGGGCGTGGGATCAGAGAGCTCAGCACTGTTTTTTTACATGAGTAAGAACCTAGCCTTTCGATCACTGGTGAAATTTCAAAAGTACAAAAACCTGTGAACTGAATAGCAACCCACTGTAAAGAGATCTATGCTTTCCACTGGAGAGACAAGGAAGAAATCATGGCTCAGCGGCTTAGAAGGAATGAGAAGAAAAAGAGCTTTGGTATCCAAGTGCAGACCCCAGCAGGCATCTGGACAATGTTGACAATACTCCTGGGACAATTCCCACCAAAGGAGAGAGTTCTCCAGCACCCGCAGCCAAGGACAGCCCCAAGATGAGTTGTTTCTTTGGTCTCTTTTAGTTAGGTCATGGTCACACAGGTCCATTTGTCCAGAACTCCCTCTAAAATCACAGCATAACACAGTGCTTTCTGGGAGGTTCCAGAATTTTCCGGAGAGTTCCTGATAACACTGGGTCTCCAGATAGAGGAGAATGAGACAAGCATGAGGTGTTTTGTTTTGGTTTATTTTATTGTTTTTAACATCTCCCAAGAGTTTCTGATGGTTTTTTCCAAGGTTGACTTGTGGATCTTCATTCTACAGGGAAAGCCTTGAGAGATCCTCACCCCTCTGACCAGACTCTTAGGACTTAAAGTTGTACGTAAAATTAAAGGCGTTGTATGAACAAATTCCATCTTTTCCCTTCAGCCATTATTCTGAAGGTGTAGGGGGGGGAAAGGGAGGAGGGATCGGAATGTACTTTGGGAGTGGGAAGATGGGTTAGAAGCCATAGGCAGCAAGAGAAAGGGCAGCCTCTGGCAATACAGAGATACGAAGGTCTTGTCAGTTGCTGCAATGCGGTCAGCTTACCATCAGTAACAGCCTGGGTTTATCTCAGATGTAACAGTTTACCTTACACCCTTGCACAAGCTCAGGAGGCTGATGGGTGCTCACAGACAACAACCAGAAACACACATCACTAAACTCCAAAAGCTAGCATTTTCTAAATACTTAGTCTGTTAGGGCATTTGCATGTTCCACTTTTAGTTGACACAGGCCACTCAACATAAATATTATGATGAACATTTCATGAAGATATTCAGGACAAGGAAAAATAAGTGACATACCCAAGGTTAGAGTGAGCAATTAGAAGATTTATGCGCTGACTCTTGCGACCTGTAGTCCATATATCTTTTACTCTAAATCAAACATGCGCACGGATCCCACAAATCATCTTTCCAGTCTAACCACAAGAGGCCACTGGAATGTAAATGAAGTCTCAACACTTCTAAACCCCTTGAGCTTAATTCTGATTCACTGAATTAAACTTTTTAATTTTAAATGTCAATGACTTAAATTTTTCTTCACCACAGTAGATACTATTTTCAAGTGTTCACTAACAACATGCGGCTGATGGATGTCCTGCTGGCTGGCTCAAATTAAGACAAAAACATTTCCATTGTCAAAAAAAAAAAAAAAAAAAAAAAAGAAAAGAAAAGAAAGAAAGAAAAAAGAAAACAAGTTTGTCTTGACAGGATGGCCCTTCACACATTTGTCTGTGAGATCAGGTAAGGCAGAGTTCTCTTTGCTTCAGTTTTCTGAATATGTTTTTCCAGCCCATGTACGCTAACTGTTGTGATGGAATTGTGAACTAAAAGAATATTCTGTTTCTGCACCTACCTTCAAAACCAAGGCATGCTGTACTAAGGACCAAAGAAAGACAGACAGGAGGGTGGGGAGAAAGTCACTCTCCAGGGGCACATACCATGAAGCCTGTGGTTACACACACACACACACACACACACACACACACACACACTGGCATCTCTTCTCTATATCAAATCTTCTTGCAAATACCTGCCTGGCACTAAAATTTAAAAAATTATGATCCTTGTTAATCTTTTGGCCACAGTTTGCTTCCATGCGTTTATATGCTTCCCCTATGGATGGTCCTTTTCTAATTCTGCACCTCAAAACATAGCTGTCTCTTGATGTCAATGGGGGAATTGATCCGTGATCTTTAACATTAGAGAGTTAGGTGATCAAGGTTACTACACATTAAATAGTGTAGTATTTGCACACAACCTGTTTGTAACCTCCTGTAAATGTGAGCTCTTCTCTGATCTGTGTGTAATACCCGATGCTTTGTGCATAATTGCTGTATACTGTGGCTTAAGCACTGTTCTCTGAGTCATTTGTAGCCCTTTGTAAATGCTGTTAGGCGACATTGCTGAAGGAATGGTGGAAAGGAGAAAGGTCTGTACATGTGCCACTCAGACACAATGTTTTCTGAATATCTGTGATCCGTGGTTGGTTTAATCCCAGAACACAAACCCTTGGATATGGGGGGCAAAGTGTACCACCAGCTTCGGAATTTTAATATCCAGGTCTCACCTTTTGTCCTTCCCTTCAGAGTGATGTCTTTCTTGCTAGCTTTCTCCTAGAAGACTCTAGGAGAAGACTCACCCAAAAAGCAGCAGTGAGCTGTTTGTGACCAATCTCAAACACGCCTAGAAATGGAAGCTTGCATTTTGAAACTTTTATACAAACTTGATATCACCTGACATTGCTTTATAATGTATGAACATAAAATGGTTGATAAACTACAACGGATTTTAAATTGAAAACATCTGTGCCTGGTGGTTCAGACATGCAGTTCCAGCTACCCGAAAAGCTACAGCACTTAGTTGAAATTAGTATATGACCGAGGGCAAGTTCAAGGCCAGCCTGGTTAATGTAGGGAAACTGTGTCAAAATAAAAAAAATAAAAATCAGAATTGAGATGTAGCTCAGTAGTAAAACACTTGCTTACCCTGAAGGGCAGTCCTTAGAGCTTAGTTCTAGAATTCACTTCACTGCTTTGAACAAGAATGGCTCCTGTAGATTTATATCTGAATGATTGGTCCCTAGTTGGTGAAATGTTTAAGAAAGATTAGGAGGTGTGCCTTTGTTGAAAAAGGTCTATCACTGGGGTGAACTTTGAGGTTTCAGGCCCAGTCTGTCTCTCTGTTTCTCTGTCTCTCTCTCCCTTCCTCCCTCCCTCCCTCCCTCATTTTCCCTCTCCCCCCACCTCTCTTTCTCCCTGTCTCTTATTTGCAGATAAATCAGATGTAAGCTCTCAGTTACTGCTCCAGTACCATGTCTGCCTGCCTGTTTATGGGCTTACCTTCTGAAGCTGTAAGCAAGCCCCCAATTAAATATTTTCTTTTATAAGTTGCCTTAGTCATGGTGTCTTTTCACAGCAATAGAAAAATAACTAAGATATCCCCATTACTACAAAACAAAAAAAGAAAAAAATGAAGGAATGAATAAATAAATTGAAACCAGACACAGATAGATTATAGACAGACAGATAGATAATATACTCTGTCAGATCATCTCTTTCTACACCCCGGTACACACCTCGACCTCCTGTGCCTGATGGATCTAACAGGTAAGCTCTAGTAAAACACAAGAAACTAAGTTTAAAAAGGAAAGAGAGGCAGAAGGAGCAGTAAAGGTGAGTCAGCCTGAGCCTGGTACTTGGCAAGGTCAGAATGCTGGTTCCCTGGAAGCACATACAATGCAGGTAACACCACTGTGGCTCTAGACCTGGAGCTGGTGAATAGCAGAGTCAAAATGCATACTCCTGGGAAAACACATGCTTCCTGAAGGCCAAGGCCACGGGGATACACGGGTATCCTCCAGCCTAGCTGACTTGAAGTCCAGCACTAGTTGAAATAAGATGAGTTCTCATTATCAGTGAGCTTCAGACTCCCACCAACTTCCAGATTTTAAACTGGTTTGAAAAGATTATGCTTTCAAATTTTCTGATAGCAAAAACAAAATATTGGCTTGACATATTCCTTTCTATGTTATCAGAAACAGTATGAAACATGATACTATGTACACAGAACATTTACAAGCTTCTCGCAGTAGAGCAAACTGAGAACGTTCTACCAGCAATAGAACCCACGGTCACTGGTCACTGCATTTTCCCTAGAGTAAGAGATTGGTGTGGAATGAAAAACTGAAGCTCCGGTGACATTCAAACTTCTTCCTAATCAGACTTTAAGACATTAAAATACTTTAACTGGACGCACACACTTAGAAGGCCCAGGGCTTCCTGTGCCCTTCGTTCTGAACAGCTCTTGTTATACGTGTGATGACTTCTAAATGTTTGGTGAGGATCTATTCAGTCCCCTATAGACATTTTATTTTATTTTTTAGCCACCTAGTACTAACCTAAAAGATGAACCATGATGTGCTTGATATTTGTTGAAATCACCTGCGAATTACCAGGAAATCGTAATAAAATATTAGAGTGCTCTGGGTGCAGACCCGAACTTGCTTTGTTCACCTATCTGCCACTTAATCTCTCGCTTTTACCCCTGCATTTTATTATTCACGCCTCCCCGCCTCACCTGCAACACGCAACCCTACTAGCTAGCACTTTCTGTCTTATCTCTCATTTGATGACTCTTCTAGTATCAAAACTGCTCTAAATTATCCCTTTGAGCATTCGTTCAGTGACACTGACTTAATTTTCCACCTTCCGGGGAGCCAAAGCTCTGAAGCACATGAGACGTTGTTAGATCGTCAGCATTTGAAATTCCCCGTGCAAGTGCTTATAGGAAAGCAATTGGTCCTAAGAACAAGCAGAGCGAGAAGTCAGGAAAGGCAGAGTCTGCGCGAGTCAGTTTACCCTCCCCCCAACCCCAGATCCTCCACTCAGTCTGGGCTAAGGGATATTCAGGAAAGGCTGGAAATACCACTCAGTGAGAGAGCACTTGCCTAGCATGTATGAAATCATGAGGTGAGGTCAAATGCTTGTAAGGGATAGAAAAATAGAATATTAATGCTAGTATTATTGATATATTATTTTGGGGAAAACAGCACATGTCGGCAATCTAATGTTTTGGATAGAAGTATGGGAACACACAACCATTGTACACTGGAGACGTAACAGTGACGTCACTGACGTCACTGACATGCGCATCCTCTTCAAATGACCTCCGCTTCTATGTGGTTGACATTCCGAAGGTTTAGGCTAAGAAATAAGAAAACAGTTGAAATATTATTACCGTTTTTTCATAAATATCAATCATAATCTCACAAACTAAGAACTGGCTGGATTCTCAGACACCAAGTATGTGTTATAATTATGCTATCCTTAAACAATCTTCCTGGGTCATGTTGGATTTCATTGAGCTTGTTTATTGTAGCTCAAAGTGCATTCTGCACTAGTAAGTGACCCAGTGTAACCAAGTGCTTTTATAGTTAATATGCTCATGGTGGCTCCTTATTAACCTTACCAGACTGTAAGCTGCATGAAGGCTGGAGATGCCAGTGAGCCCTCTTTTGAAATTTCCATAGTACCAAGAAAAGTCAGAGTATCTAAAAAAGGCTCCTGAGACGTTCCATGAGATAATAATACATAAGTGACAAAGTCATAAGTGGCATGTCACTCTGTATGCACAGGAGCTGCTATAGGGTCTCTGTTCTGCAGCATCTACTAAGCAGCCAAGTCATGAGCAAGAGTGGGCCCACACTGTGAGGGATCCGGAATCCAATGCTGCCACTCTTGGCCCCCAAGTCATATGTCTCTCCTAGGACATACATCAGAATCACAAGAGAGCGAAGACTTGCATTACAGGAAGAGATGATTGTTCCTTGGTTGGGGAAAGATTTGGAAAGCTGCAAATTTAAGGATCTGAATGTTTTTCATGGATCTGCAATAAAAGAAGTATTGCATTTCGCTAAATTCAAATACTATACTTGAGAAGATAAAACTATAATGGAGGTTCTTATACCAAACCTAGTGGTATGAACCACTAGGCAGGTCGTGGTAAGGAACCACAGGAAATGAATTTCTGGGGCAAAGCTACCCATTGGATGCACTTGACAATAACTCCTCTTCTTACTCCCTCCCACTTTCTTCTAGAGAGTGGGGCAGTTCTCGTATTTCCTTTAACCGTCAAGGTAGTGATACGAAAGGCTACGCAGTGTGGAGGAATCAACCAGCAGAGCTGTAAGCAGGATCCTGAAAGACATTTTTTTTCTGAGTTACCTAGACTGCTCTGGACAGTTATGTGTCTAGCAAACACTTTATTTCGTTGACTAAACAAAGCAAGCTATACTCGGCAATGCCCCTTTCCACCCATCTGCCAACACGCATTTCTATTGCTCTGTACACTGCCTACAATACTGCACGTCCCATGTATATACCTCCACAGTTTCCTCCAGTCTATCTCCACTGTACTTAGTCTCAACATTGGGGTCAGCCACCGGCTTCTGCGCTAACCACTGCTTGAGAAGCTTCTGTGTCAAAGCCTGGGCACAGCACCAATCTACGGGTATATGGCTCTTTAGGAGTTAGCTTGACAACATGACCATTTTGTAAAGCAATAGGAGAAAGTCCTATTTAGGGTATCTGTAGTGAAGGTTTAGACATACACGTATCTAAACATGAATAGGCAACTACTCGATGCCACGTTCTAAAATATTTTTAAGTTAAGTGGTTTTTGGGGCTACTAACAGTCGAGTGTGTGTATCTTTGATACTTCGCCTGCTCTTGGGGCTCTTTTCCTCCTATTGGGCTGCCTTTTCGGCCTCAGTATGGGGGCTTTTTCTCTGTCTTATTGTATCTTGTCATCTTTTGGGGGTCTGCTGTTTTCTAAAGAAGAAATGGAGGGAAAGTGGATTTTGGGGAGCTGGAAGGAGCAAAGGAAGGAGAACTGTGTTTGGGATGCATTGTATGAGAGAAGACTCGATTTTCTAGCAAAGAATTCTGATATGAAAATAACCTTACTATTTAGTATATTTTATGTAATTGATTTCCAAAAGATATTGCTGCATATGTGAGAAACAACACAAAATACTTTAAAAATATGAAAGTTTATCATTTGTCATCAATGTGGTATAAAATAATTAATTTAACTTTTAAAAATGATGGTCTTAGTCTGAAACTGAAATGGCCTTACTAATTTCTTTAGATGTAGTCTCATTTAAAATAATGTAAAATCGTAACGATCGTGATGCATTTTTAGGTAATTTAGCCTAAAACAAGCACTTAGTATTTAGACACTGGTCATAAACTTGAACTTTGACATACTACCCTATTTTATTCATATATTTGATTTTTTGTGTTATATTTAAAGTTTTAATGAGATACTTTGTTTTTTGCTTTCTGGAAGTAAAGTGTTCGATGAGAAATGTTGCAATGTTGATATCATAGAACATATCAGATTAGCAGGACACCCATAAGAAATTAAAATGTCCTCACTGACAGAGTGACTCCAAACTTTTAAACGATTAATACCATTCTCCAAAATTTTCCTGCTGCTGCAATCCTGACCTACACACCACACTTACCTGCATTGTACACGTTCATGGATCACACTACAGTGGGTTTGGTCTAATGCTGCTTGTATTATGTTAATTTGCGTCCCCCAAGTTGCAGGAGAATTCTCACATTTGCACGCCAGACACTGAGGGACCGTGCCTCCCAGTTGGTTTTAATTGGTTAATAAAGGTGCTGACAGCCAATGGCTGGGCAGAGCAGACAGAGGCGGGACTTTGAGGATTTCTGGGACCAAGGAAGCAAAGAGGAAGAAGGAGATCCATCCAGCATGCCTAGGATTGTGAGGAGACACTAAGCCTGAGAAGGTGTGGGACTCAGAACATAGCCGCCATGTAGGAGTCAGGGAATAGCGGCTCCAAGAGGGCTGCCCAACTGGAACGAGGGCAGTAGATGGAATATAGAATATCAGAGGGAGGTTAGGAAATGGCCCAGCCATTGAGCTGTTTTGGGCTTATCAAAATATAAAGGCTGTGAGTGTGTGTGTGTGTGTGTGTGTGTGTACCTGTGTGTGTGTGTTTTATTCAGGAACCCAGAACACTGGAGCTGGTATAGAGGAACTTCTGTGGCTGCTGGGATCAATTTGAGTATTTAATTGATTACTATACCGCACTGCAAACAGCATCCCCAGGACAGTATGCAGAATGTCTGTGGTACCAGACAATGTATTTTATGAATTGCTTGGAAACTGTCAGAAACGAAATTAAACATCCCTATGATTTTTGGTAAGTACTATAAAATATTTTGCACTGTAGAATGTAATATACTGGGGATAGATTTGAAATATTTTGGACAATGTAATTCTAATAGTAATTGAGAATTGTGGTCTTTAGAAGAGGAATGCCATAAATTCATTGCTGCAAGCAAATGTGGTATAGTAACAACTCACTGTTCTTTTTTGTCTTTTCTGATGAACAGATCTGACTCATTTTCTTCCAAGTGTTGGCCAGGGAGGTCCTAGAAGACACCAAAACAACGTAAGCTGTTACCATTGCTCTTGATAGCCCTTGAGAACTTAATGGTGAAGACATTATTGGTGAAGACATCACATCTTTTGGTCATAGAACATGGATAAATCAAGCAAGAGCTGAGTTGGAAACCTCTTCTTTAAAAGCTAGCCTTCACACTGACAGAAGACAGTACACAAAATGCCAGGGCAGAAAAGTCAAGCAAGACACACCTTCTAATGGGACAGTGGCCTGACCCTTTAGGAAACCAACTGTTTTATGGTTGAGTTTGAACCCAGTGACAAGAAGGAACTCAAGCCTGGGTCAATAAACCTGATTATGATGAAGTCACGGGCCCTGGAGATTATCGTTATAATTATAAAATGGGCACATTTCCAAATATCCATATATCCATAAATTGGTGCTGTGCCCAGACTTCATCCCAGGAGTCACCCTGGCAGTGCTGAGTGCAGAGGCCTGTACCTGGCCTAAATGTCAACAGGTGATAGTGATGGAGGACTTCACCCTAAGCAACACATTTGCATCTCTCTCCAAGATGAGCTCATGAGCTTGCAGCGGCTATGATTACCTGCACAAGAGTGCGCTGACCCTCAACGTTGCATCACTGATGAGCGGGAGGGCCCAGGAAGTCCTTGAGGGATTATTGGCAGTTAACTGTTGTTAGAGGAGCAGGTACCATTTTCCCGTCAATGGTATAAGCACTGATACCTTTACTCTTGCTCTAGTAAATAACCCTTACCCATGCCTAGGCAAGGAACTCAAACTGAGTGGGCCACACACAAAGGAAATCATGAAGCCAGAGGGGACCATGCTGGAAAGAAACTTTTCAGCAGGAGGGGAAGAGGTATAGAAGAGGAAACAGGAGGGGTGAAAATGACTGGAGTTCATTATATAAATTGGGAATTCATCATACAAAATTTAAAAAAAAGAAAAATTCAACGAGACTAAAAGCACTTTCTCTTTATAGCATTTACAGGGTTAGAACTATTTTGGTTGTGGTCACAGAAAAGCGAATATGCTTTTTCTTTTTTAACGGTAAGCATTTTAATTATTCAGAGAAGACCTCAATATATTGGGTGTTCATTGTAAAATGTTGTTGCAAAGAATAGCCATTGTGTTATATGATAGTATGACTTCACAATATACTACGACGGGCTTACTATGTTTTTCCACATGCTGAGGTGAACCACATAACAGACAAGTAGTGGGGTAATTTCAGCCACAAAAATGCTTACATATTTCTAGCTTCTGTTCCTTCAGACTTAGGCGGATTTCTCTCCTCTTCAGGGGATAAGGAAAGCTTTGAGTCTTAACAGAGAACTGAAATGTATTTGGGACTAGAGAAATCCCAGTAAATGTCTGAGACCATTTGTATGGCCACAGTAGCAGGAAATGCTTTCGATGTTCCATTAAATAGTGAGCAAACGTTGCGAGTTATGCACACGCACGTGACTGATGAAAGATTTGAGAGTGTAAAGCATTTATGTTCTGGAGAGAAAGCGTCTACCGCTGTGAAGAAATTGAACTCACGCACACAGAAAGATGGGACATTATAGTCCCATACTCAATAATCCTTAAAAAATTAATTATAGACAATAGTTTGGAAATAGCAAGTCAGAATTGGGAGGAAGACAGGAGAAAATATGGAATCAATGGGCTTATCACAAAAGAGTTAATGCACCATTCATTAATTTACTTTTTCACACTCCTGCATTTATTACAGAGCTTCTCAATCTAGGCATACAGTTGCAAGGGTCTTATGTTCACAAAACTCCCTGTTCTCATGGTGGGAAAATTAAATCCCAGCACGCAGGAAGAAGAGGCATGCATTTTTATGTGAGTTCAAGGCCAGCTTGGTCTACACAGGGAGTTCCAGAACATCCAGAGCTACAAACAAAAACAACAAATAAACCCTTCTCAAAACCATCGGACTGAGCACAGGGACCTCAGTGGAGGAGTTAGAGAAAGAACTGAAGGAGCTGAAGGGGTTTGCAACCCATAGGAAGAACAACAATGTCAACCATCAAGACCCCCCTGAGCTCCCAGGGACTAATTCACCAACCAAAGAGTACACATGGAAGGACCCACGACTCTAGTTGCATATGTAGCAGAAGATGGCATTGTCTGGCATCAATGGGAGGAGATGCCTTCGGTCCTGTGAAGGTTGAATTCCCCAGTGTAGGGGAATGCCAGGGTGGGGAGGTGGGAGTATGTGGGTCCGGGAGCACTCTTATAGAATCAGGGGGAGAAGGGATAGAATAGGGGGTTTCCAGAGTAGAAACCAAGAAAGGGAATAATATTTGAAATGTACATAAATGAAGTATTCAATAAAAATATAGAGATGTAATTTTAAATGATCACAAGTTTGTTTTAAATAAGATGGTGCTATAGAAAACACATGAATAGTCAGGAAGTGTTCACTAGTGAGATGCAATTTGAGCCGAGGCACCAGGAAGTACAAGGAACCACCCAAGTAAAGCTGAGAACGGAGCACGTTCCCGGTAGAGAGAACAGCTATCATAGGGGCCTTTGATGGGGCTGGCTGGCTGTGGTGAGAAAAAGGTCAGTATAGTTGGAACGTAGAGTCAGAAGGTAGCATCAGATGGAGCAGAGGAAAGGAAGGACGCTGTAGATATTTGCATTTTACTCTATATGTGGTGAGAAACCTCCCACAGTGTACCCCACTTTGTGTTCTTGTACAGTCTTCCTGGAGCCACAGCAGTCGGCTTAGGATTGGGTGAGAATGGGGGCTGAGAAGCAGTTTAGAGGATTCCTACACGGTGGTTCAGGGAAAGAGATGGAGGCAGTTTCCATCAGTAACAGAAAGGAACACTTAATGCATTTTGGTTGTAGTTCTAGCTTTCAATCTACCTCCCCTGCCGTGTGTGTGTGTGTGTGTGTGTGTGTGTGTGTGTGTGTGTGTGTGTGTGTGTGTGTGTCTTTGCTCACAAAAGATGTGTATGCTGATACATATACACGTGAAAGCCAGGAGTTGACACAAGGGTCTTCTTCGTCAGTGCTTTCCCACCTTGTCTTTTGACGTGGGGTCTTTCACTGACACTGAAATTTACCAGTCACCTAGACTGACTTATTAACATGCCCTGGGGAATCTGTTAGTCTCAAACTCCTAGATCACAAGGCTATGCCTCTCTGCTTAGTTTTTTATGTGCATGCTGGGAACTTAGATCTTCATGTCTGCACAGCAAGCACTGGACCCACCTCCGCCGACCCAGGCTGTACATTTAGAGTGGAGCTGATCACACTTGAAATCCAACTGTAGACTTGCTATGAAGGAATGTACAGCAAGGGAAAACAGTAGTCCCCAGTGATAAATAAATGGGCAATAGAAATTTCAAAATAAATGTAGGATGAGAAAGGACTGGCAATAAAGTCCTCTTTGTAACATCGACTTTGTGGTCAAGGCTGTCCGGTGGAATCTCATACCTAAAGTGTTTGCACCATGAGAGTAAATGATCCAACAGCTTCCACACAAACTTTCATGAGGAGGACACCTTTGCGAAGTGTTTCCTCAGGGATGTTCAGCCTCATACAGATGACAAAAGGCAAATCAACATGATATTGAAGTGCATATGCAGAGCAAATATTTATTTCCACGTCTGCCAAAGGGCCTTTCTCTTTCTGTTTTGATGGTGGTTATGAGTCGGGAAAGGTGGGAAAGGACATGGAAATGGGCCCCAGAAGGCCTGAGAGGAGAGAATGCCTTCAAGTCATGAAGGTCTGGAGTTGGAACAAACAGAAAACTGATAGGTTCTTCTAATTCCATAAAGGTTTAGGAATAAAGTGACATCAAGTAAAAATCAAAAACATCCTTTTTTTTTGTCCAAGAGGAAGAACATGGTAAAATACTTCATTATTCCTTTGGGTCTTGCAGCCCTCCAAGACTGTCAGAAAAACAATTAGTTCTGGGTAATTAAGGCCATTTATCAAGTGCAAAGGACCATAAGATTCCCTGGTGCTAAAGTGGACTTGTCTGTCCACCCAGTGACTGCAAAGCTCTCCCAGTTGCCAGATGTGATTGAGTATAGCCCAAAGTACTGCAGGAACGCTGTTCGCTTCATTTGGGGTCTAACAAGGATTTTAATCTAGTTAACAGAAAGAGAAAAATGGTTTTTCACAGATGTGACAAAGAGGCTGGGGATGTAGCTGAGTTGTCTATCACGTACAAGCTGATTCACACCCTGGCACTGCATAAAGGGGCAGTGGTGCATGCCTGCTTTACATACATATACATATACATCATATACATATACACATATATCATATACTTATACATAATATATATATATATATATGCACATACATATACATATGAGAAGAAAACAGGAATGACTGCAAAAATCTCCAACCTTAATGCACAGTGTAAAAATTCAAGTTTGTACACACACTTTGTCAATGTGTTGGAAACCTGAGCAAACCCATTTTCCATGAGCTAGCATTTCCAATTCTTTGGTATATACTCTAAATAAATATGCACATATGTGAACCCAGGGATACACACACACTCTTCCCATGAGTCAAATGCTGGTTAGAAGCTAACAATAGAATTGCAAAAGCCATTGTGACATTTTCATTTTTGTAATACTGAAGGGGGTAAAAATAATTTACTTTCAGAAATGAACCCTGTAAACCTGTAATTAAAGAAAGCCAAATGTAAAAAGAATGTAAACTATAGGATCCCATTTATATAATATGTAATGACAAGAAAAATATAGTTATGCCTTAAATAGTCAGGATGTGAAGTACTCTTGGAGAATGCAGTGGACCTAAAACGTGCTAGTAATTTGGATTTTTGTTTATGAGTAGTGACTCGCTTATCACTTTTTGACCATTCATCTAGCTTACATTTAAGATTTGAACATTAAGTGGTACCCAGAGTAAATACATAATTCAATATTGTAAGTCTGTAAGTTACATGTAAATTAGACAGATGTTATCTTCAGTTGTAATTCTACCTATAATCTACAAAGAGGAGAGTTAAATAACTTCAAATTTTCTAATTGTGAACATTGTACTCCCTTACATATCAAGGAATACAAAATTATATATAATTAGCCCCCAAAACAAAAATAAATACTAAGGAAATTTCAACAAGTTTTGAAAATAACCCAAATCTGCAGGGTAATATTTAACAGGTAAAAGCACAAAGTTATTTTGGATAAAGGATATACTAGCCATAAATAGACAAAATGCTTTCAAATCACATAAGGAATGTGAGCGGGGAGGCTGAAGTCCATGATCCAGGAGCTCTCTGCGACTTCATTAACCTTTCTCTGAAACCATTCAAAATACGCTGAAAATAGAATAAAGAACGAAGACTGTCAGTCAGCTTACTTCAAAAGTAAGACAACCCTCAGAGATATATTTTTTTTTCAGGAAGTATTGGAAAATCAGTCGACTTGAATTAGAATTGTAGTTGCTGGTATGGAGAGATTTGATTGGATGAGCTATACAATGCTAAGAGCAAATATCGAAGTTAGAACACAACCACTTCCCCGTCCCCCTCTGCCAACCAAAACAGAAAGGAACAGGCTGCACATAAAAAGAACTGATGATGGTCTGACTATTTGCTGTCTTTCTGGCTTGGAGAAGACGCTGAGAGACTGTCATTCCTTGAAAAGAAGGAAGGGTTATATGTAGAGCGCTCAGTGGACACTGTGTCTAGATGTGAACAGGCTGGTGTTGGTGAACACCATCAAGGGGGGATTTTCAGGGAATGCTCAGAGATGTGGATTCATGAAATGAAAATCTGGACTTTGATAAATGCAAGGAGATGAATGAACTCGTGGTATGAAACTATGTAGCTAAATAGGGCTATGTAAGGGGGATTGTTCAAGAAAGCTATGTAGGTAGCCATCTTTGTGGGTTCTAAGACCCCAGTGAGTCAATGGAGCCATGCTTGTGACTAAGCTTTCCTGGAAGGAGAAAAAATAGAGTAACTGCTAGAAGCTCATTCCTTCCTACATCCAGTCCTAAACTTCTAATTGTGATTGACAACTTAGTTCTGTTTTGTTCGAATTCTAAATTTGCAATTAAATGTATTTCTCTTATCCTGGATTCAAACCTAGAGATGTCAGTGATTGGAAGCAGTTTACTAATTTTAGGGAGCCATGAACACAAAGCTGTGCCTTGGATTCCCTCAGGGCAGGAACCTATCTGTCCAGAAGTCTCAATTTCCAAAGGAGTAGAACTTTTCACTGGGTCTACAGAAATAGATTCCTAAACTGGACACACAAACTGTCACATGACCACTCTGGAATGTGAGCCAGTGAATCTGTGGGCAAAGGAAGATATTTACTGAATAGACTAGATGATGAATCTGGACCCTTAGGGTACAATAAAGTGTCTACTGCACCCTGGAGATAAGGAATAACATGTCTGGAATGTGGGAGCTCCCTCAGGGAACTTTGAAGCTCCTGAAATAAAACTCAGTGGAAACTACAAAACCCAATTTAGGCAGGAGTTATAATATTCACACTCTTCAAATTTGAAGGTTTGTATCACCCAAGAAGTAAGAAAAATCTTACCAGTTAAGGGGTTTTCTGATGGCAAAGAGACTATAAAATGGACAACAAGATAAACTGATTATAATTAAAGCTACGATCTCTACAATCATGTGATCAGTTGGTATTATTGCTCTGAGAATGTATCCCCAATTTTATAGAAATATTTGTGTTTATATGGTGTACTGGCTGGTGTTGTGTCAGCTTGACACAAGCTGGAGTTATCACAGAGAAAGGAGGCTCAGTCCAGAAAATTCCTCCATGAGATCCAGCTGTAAGGAATTTTCTCAACTAGAGATCAAGCGGGAGGGCCCAGCCCATTGTGGGTGGTGCCATCCCTGGGCTGGTAGACCTGGGTTCTGTAATAAAGCAGGCTGAGCAAGCCAGGGGAAGCAAGCCAGTAAGCAACATCCTTCCATGGCTTCTGCATCAGCTCCTGCTTCCTGACCTGCTTGAGTTCCAGTCCTGACTTCCTTTGGTGATGAACAGCAATATGGAAGTGTAAGCTGAATAAACCCTTTCCTCCCCACCTTGCTTCTTGGTCATGATGTTTGTGCAGGAATAGAAACCCAGGCTAAGACAAATAGGTACCAGTGTTAGTGGGGTATTCCTGTGACAACCTGACCCTGTTTTGGGGAGGACTGTGGAAGGACTTTGGAACTTTGAGCTAGAAGAGCCATTGGAATGTTAAGAGCTCTGTGGGATGTTCTGTAGGAGCTTGGAAGATAATGTTGAGAACAGTGCAGAAGGTGGAGGCCTGGCTTGTGAAATTTCAGAGGGAAGATTTGCTATTTTGATTGTGAAGTTTCTGTAGTTTTGGTTAGCTGAGGCTTAAAAATCAGATGTGATTAACAAGATACCAGAACGACTAAAGCAAAACTTTACTGGGACTATTGATTCTGGTCAGCTGGAGCTAAGAAATTAGTGGTGATCAACAAGAGACCAGCATCACTGAGGTGAAATCTTCTGGGAAGTGTTTTCTGAGAGCACAGAGAGGCTGTGTTCCAGAGCTAGCCAAGGTTGTACCGCCTGCTGTGGTTCGACTTGGTATTGTATAAGAGTCACCCAGGTGGTACTGGTTTGAAGGAATGAAGGGGTCATGGAGAGCAGCTGAGGCTCGGCACTGTGAGAGGCCATGAAAGGCCATTGGTGAAGGTGCAGCCTCAGTGGCAATTAGTGCCCCAGGATTGACAGTGTTTTGGAGATGCCAGTACCATGAGATGACCACCAAGAACAGCAGCTGCAGTGGAGAACAGGCAGCTGGAGCCTAGAAGACAAAATGTGTGCTACAAAGGGCAGAGCTGGAGAAGTGACACAAGCCCTTGGAGGAGCCCAGAAGTTCATAAGTGGATTCCCAGACACTGGATGGTTAGAGTGATTTTGCTTTTGATTATGATTGTGCCCTGATATTTTTCCCTCTTGAAGGAAAAAGTGTAGTCCACCGGTAAGGCTTTAAACTGTAAAAAGACTTTGATTGTTAAAAGAGAGTGGATTTTTAAAGGTATTGTAATTTTAATATGTAAGAATTTGTAAAGACTGTGGGACTCCTAAGGTTATTTAGATCTTGGGGATGAACAAGAAAGTAAGGGTTGAGGCTTAATAGTGATGTGTTTGTGTGTCAAGTTGACAAGGGTCAATTGTACTGGCTGGTTTTGTGTCAATTTGACACAAGCTGTAAGGCATTTTCTCAGCTAGTGATCAAGGGGGGAGGGCCCAGCCCATTGTGGGTGGTGCCATCCCTGGGCTGGTAGACCTGGGTTCTATAAGAAAGCAGGCTGAGCAAGCCAGGGGAAGGAAGCCAGTAAGTAACATCCCTCCATGGCCTCTGCATCAGCTCCTGCTTCCTGACCTGCTTGGGTTCCTGTCCTGACTTCCTGTGGTGATGAACAGCAATGTGGAAGTGTAAGCTGAATAAACCCTTTCCTCCCCAACTTGCTTCTTGGTCATGATGTTTCGTTCAGAAATAGAACATATGGTAACAGAAGTTTTTGTTTTGTTCTCTTTCTCAATCTTTCCTATCAATATATTACATACTACTAAGTAGCTTAGTGCCTCTCAGTTTGTTAGAGGATACCAAATGGGGAGTGAAAAATCTATGGAATGCACCATAGATCCCAACATAAGACAATAGTCTTCTGCCTGCTTTTGAACATGGTTTTATTGTTTGCTTTACATTTTGTGTAAATGTGATTTTGTAATGTTCACTTGGAAACAAGGCATGGTTTAAAATGATCACAGCCTGACAAGGAAGCACTGATCAGTTTTATAGTATGAAAACTTTTCCAGAATGAGCTGTTTCTTTCCGTGGAGAGTTTCCCATCCACAAGCACATGACAAGGCCCATAAGAAGCATTCCCGTGCATAGGTCAGGATTCAGCTTATTGGTGTGCATGTTTGAGGGGCTAGGGTTCACACTGCAGCACCCTCCTGTTGCCTATTAACTGACTTGTCTCACTGGTTCCTCTTAAATCCTCCTTCAGCTTCCACACGGGGCTAGGTGGAGGCTGGGTGTGCATTTCATAAGTGAAGACTCTGAGAAATGTCAGACATCTGGCAGCTGCTCGGGGGTTCAGAAACTTCTCATAAAGAGATTTCAGTTTGTATCTGTGGAGAAGATTAATCTTGACTCTGTCTGTTAGGTTTCCAACCTAGGACCAAAGGCTGGCCTTCAGGTTTTCCCTGAATTCCTCAGTCCCTACCTATTACAGGGCCTGCCTGCCTGGTACACCCGCTCCACACCCTAAACTCCAGGACAGGGGCTGGGCTGCCATTCTCCTAGCTGGCATTTTCTGTGTAATACAACCATTTTGGTTACCTGGGCTTTTCCCATCTATTTTTCATGCTCCTGGCCTCTCGGTCATGCTCTTCCACCTCCTTTCCCCCTTCTCTTCACATAGCTCAGGATCTATGTGCACTTTGTGCTCTCACAGATCTCCAACTATGCTTCCCCCCATCTATAATAAAATCTCTCTTCGACCATACCTAGAAACGTGCATGCCCTTTCCTTTTTAACACTAATCTATTGCCAAAACTCAGGACAAATCATGTTCTTTCCTTTTTCTTTGTTTTCTTCATTCTCCACTTTTGCACTGTAGCTTTTAGTCTCCAGCATTAAACACCAACATGGTAGCCTTGGTTACTTATAGCTACATTACATCAAATCTTACTAAATTCTATGTACAGAGATATGTGTGAATGTATCTAATCTATCTATCTATCCATCCATCCATCCATCCATCCATCCATCCATCCATCCATCCATCTATCTATCTATCTATCTATCTATCTATCTATCTATCTATCTATCTATCTATCTACTATCTTCTACATATATAATCTTCAGTGACTCTCTTGAGTATTCAACTGGCTGTTGCTCAATATTAATGTGCTCTCTCTCTCTCTCTCTCTCTCTCTCTCTCTCTCTCTCTCTCTCGTGTGTGTGTGTGTGTGTGTGTGTGTGTGTGTGTGTGTTTCTACAGATTGTTCCCAGGGCTTTACTCCTGCTCAGCAAGTGCTATGTCACCTAGTTACATCTACTCTGCTTCTGAGATGGAATTCTGACTGACACGTAATAATAAACCTACCCAAAAAAAGTTCAAAATATTCATATTGTAAGCTACAGAACAGTGCAGAAAAAAAGTAACTAAGAAATACAAAAAATGTATAAATAGAAAGATATATTAAATATTTGTGAATTGAAAGATGAAACTTATGAAGCTGGACGTTACCCTAAGATAATGTTTATGTTGGGTATAATCCAAATTAAAATTATATTTTATGGGATAGCGATAGAACACAATTATGTCACACTCACTTCACATAAGCAAGGTCCTTGAATTGATTTCAGAACTAAAAGTAATTGTATATAGATTAAATAATAACCTTTGAATTCTCAATTGGGCCACTCAAGAAATCAGGTGGGATCTTAAAATTTCCTAGAATCAAACAAACTGAAAACATAACTTAGCAGATCTTTTGGAATAAAGTGAAAACAATTCCAAGAGGAAAGTTTAAGCAGGGAATTTGTACGCTAAAAATTGGAGCTTTCAGACTAAAAACATAATAGTGTTTTTAGATCTTAGAAAAACAAAACAAAGCCAATTTCTTAATCCTCATAGTGACTTCAATTCTAAGAGTGCTAAAGGTGAAACAAGTTTCACCTATCAGTATCTGGGAAGGAAAAGAAGTTATGATGTATCTGCCCAACCCAGGAATGAAAAGAAGCAAGTTATTGATGTAGACTGCAAAATTGTTGATTCCTAAAGTCATTCTGAGGAAAAGAACAGTGTAAGAAGATTCTGTTTATACACTGTTCTAGAACATGCACCAAAGTTTGCATTGATGGGAAACAGGTCCACGTGAGAGGTACAGGGGTGATAAACACAAGGATGCACCAGGGAATCGTCATGGGCCGAGAAGCTATTCATTGTTGTGAGGATGGTAAGTATTTCAAGGGTGCATTCGTATACTGGAAACTCGTCTCTCTATATATTTTGAATACAAAATGTATTGAACTTTGATTACACTGTTAGTGCAGAAAATATAAAAGTTGTAAAAATGACAAGAATATTTATGTCATAGGCTCGACCTAGAATGTTTCTGAAGGACCATGTGTTCCAAGTGTGACTTCAACCTCGTACTGCTCAGGGTCCACTGGAAAGGTCTTTGGGTACCCGACATGTACCCTCAAGGGAACAGAGGACTTGCCATTTTCTGTTCTTTGCCTCCTTCCCCTTTCTCTAGCCCAGTCACTCCTCCCCTTTGCTCCTGGAATCTGGAGTAAGTCTTGTTCAGTTGAATACTTCTGTCAACACACTGCCTTCCTTCCTACAGGCCCCAAAACAGTGCAGTCACGTGATGCCACTGGAATCTCTAAGCTGAGACAAAAATCTTTTCTTGCTATAAAATGATTATCTCTGGACTTGTCATAATGCTGAGAAGCTGATATAAACTTTACAAATTCACACAATTTCTGGTCTAGTGTTTCTGTTGCCTTTTAGTAAATACATATTTTACATACTTCTTTTTCTTTTTGTGTATGTTTCTTTCTCTCTGTCTCTGTCTGCCTGTCTACCTGTCTGTCTCTCCCTCCCCCCTTTCCTCTCTCTCTCTCTCTCTCTCTCTCTCTCTCTCTCTCTCTCTCTCTCTCTCTCTCTCTCTGAGTGTGTGTGTGTGTGTGTGTGTGTGTGTGTGTGTGTACACACATGCTTAGAGGAGAATGTGGTGTGTTCACCTTTATCATTTTCTGCCTAGCTCCCTTGAGACATAGTATTTCACTAAACATGGAACTAACCCTTTTGGCTCAAAGGCCCGAGGTTCCGGCAATTCTCTTGTCTCCAGCCCAACAGTGTTAGGGCTTTTTTACATAGCTTCAGATGAGACTCGGGTCCTTGTGACTGAGCAGTGCACACTTTTACCCACTACAACTCTCTAGTCCTTCACTCTTTTCTAACGAGGTGTCTTCCTTTCTATGGCTGCTAGTTTCCCCCTCCCCACAATCTTGTAGTCAGTGCTACACAATAAAGTTATGATTCTATCTGGGCTGAAGATAGGACTGGTAAGGCAAACCAAGAGTCTCGGTCTCATCTGCGTTATAACTCAAATGGAGCTGAGGGAGAGACCGCCTCTTACTGTAATGATAGCCCAGTGTGCAAGCCCAGAGCTGCCCTAAGCTTCCTTTGAACACTGTGAAGGATCTGTCCCTACAGAGGGACAGAGCATCAGAAAGGAGAGGTTGAAGGAACGGATATAAGGAAGAAGTGGGGGAAGGGACCAAAGAACACCAAGAGCTCAGAATAAATGAAGGAGGTTGGGAGATGGAGAGAAGCGTGGTAGGCAAGTTCCTTGGGCTTATTTGCCCTCAAGGTCAGCCTTTGGACTGGCCTTTTGCATATAGAAGCACTGACCCAACATCTGTCCCAGTGTGACATCATATCATTTAAGTTTCTCTCACTTCCAGCAGGAAGTCTGGCTGAAGTATTATTTATCCAGTGTCCTTTTCAATGGAACATGAGAGGTGTGACATTTGCATTTTTCTCTCTCACACTCAGAAAGTGGCCCTTCGTCGTCTGGATTCAGGACATAAAAGATTAAGACTCCTTAGCAAGCATTTCTTTCGGAAAATTTCTTTTCTTTTTTTTTTCTGGTTCTTACAGGGTAGGTTTCTTCTTTTTTTCTTCTCCCATAAAGTTTATTTGCTGTGTCCTATAAGGCTTATAGGACATGGCTGTATTTTTCTAGTCGGTCAGTCTCTGGTGGGTAATCGAAATGGAAGTGTCAAAATGAACGAGCTAGTTATAGAAAGGCTCTGTTTCCTGCCCTTGCCGTCCTCTGTGATTCTGTTCCTCAGCTGAGCTCTATTAACATAGGAAGCAAAGCCAGTTGTCCTAGACCTGGGTATATTATCTGTGGACCTCTGAGCATACAAAACAAACTCTATTTCAACGTGGATAAAAACTTTTGTATTTGATTTACATATTGTCTGGGGATATCAGTAAAAATAATGGGAAGAAGTAAGCCAAGTAGTGCTCAAATCTTTCCTTGTTAGGAGGGAACACAGCAATTCAGTCTTTAAAAGTAAGAATTGGTCCCCGTCTCTATGGGATCTGTAATTCTAAAAGATTTGTAGCAGCAGCCTATTAGTGTTTTGAAAATGAGTTGAATTTCACACACACACACATACATATACACAGAGGAGGGGGTGGGAAGGAAGAGAGGATAAACCTAGTATATCTGTAAAGTTGATCTTGCTTCCAGGACACTGATGGTAGAAAGATGAGAACTGTTCATCCCTTTCTCAAGGATCCTCTGGGTGAGCAGTCCTGTGGGATAGCCTCTAAGTTAAGTTGGGTGTTTTTCCCACATCTTCTTCTCCCTTGTCATGACAGATGCTAAGTAAGGAGGCACATGAGACACAAAGCCTGACTGATTGTTAGCATGGTGATGGCGGGAGGATCTGGGAGGAGTTGGAGGGCAAGCCATGATCAAAATATATTGTTTAAAATTATTTTAAAAATAATAATCTTGGGCTGGAATGGTGGCACAGAGGTTAAGAGAACTGGCTGCTCTTCCAAAGGTCCTGAGTTCAATTCCCAGCAACCACATGTGGCTCACAACCATCTGTAATGGGATCTGATGCCCCCTTCAGATATGTCTGAAGATAGTGTACTCATATATAGTAAATAAATAAACCAATCTTAAAATTAATAATCAAAAGCAAGTCAACTTGAAAAAAAACGGGAGAGATGACTTGCTTCTAGATTATTTGTAGACAGGATCTTTTTTTTGTGTGTGTCCCAGATTCATAATTTGGCCCTGTTGACTGCAGCATATCCTTCCCAGAATTTGGAATTCAGAACATCATCTGATAATTTGTATTTTATTTCTGTGCCTCTTGTGTCGTCTTCCCTAAACAGAGGAATGGATTCATAGGCAAAGGAACCCACAGAACGAACGTGCTTCTAGAACTCAGCTGAACACAGCCCTCTATGAAGAAGCCCAGATTTCACATACCTTCTCACATCACAGAGAGGGTGTTGTAGACTGCACACTAACATCTCAACCATATTCTTAACAGTCAGGAAAAGGGAAGCTATATAACATTTATAGTCAAAATAGTTTTTATAAATATTGAAATATTCCTTGTACTATTTTTTTCCATAAGATTTACTTTTAAAAGTGAACATTTAGTTAATGAAATCCTGTCAGTGGATGCTCGCTTGGTGTTTGCAGCCTCCTGTGAATGAATCTTGAGAACCTGCCCTTGAAGAATATATTTCTAAACAAAACACACCTTTTTCTTGTTAAACTCAGATCATAAAAGAACATGCTGTAAACATTTACTCACTGTTAGATCACTATTTCCATAGGCCTTATGGTGGTTTGAATATGCTTGGCCCAGGAAGTGGCAGTATTAGGAGGTGTGGTCCTGAGGGAGTAGATGTGGCCTTGTTGGAGGAAGTGTGTCATTGTGGGGCTGGGCTTTGAGATCCTCCTCTTAGCTGCCTGGAAGCCAATCTTCTCCTGTTTGTCTTTAGAACAAGATGTAGAACGCTCAGCTCCGCCCTGAGCCTGCCTGGCTGCTGCCATGCTTCCTGTCTTGATAATGGACTGAACCTCTGAAACTGTAAGCCAGTCCCAATTAACCGTCTTTTATAAGAGTTGCCTTCCTTCATAGCAATGAAAACCCTAACTAAGACTGCCTAGAACTAAATGAGAATATGTCATGAATTTAATGATCTATGTAAATTACTTTTATTTCAAATACATGTGCTTAAATATATTAAGCAGTAATTAGATACAGGCCAATAAGTTGGAGCCTTTCCTCACAGAGCCTAAAATAATTATAGGTAAATTTAATAGGAAGATTTGAATACATACCTTAATTGGTTACAATGTTTCTTCTAGTCACCATTTACTATGTGGCTTAAAATTCTACTGTACCTTGCTGATGTTTACAAAACTATTGTTAATATGATTTACTTATAAATAAAAATGATAAATCCACCTTGCTAATCCTTGCAACTCAGTCATAAATCTTAAGTGTTCTGTAATAAAACACATTTCCAATAACGCTGACTACATTTTCTGCTGAATGTGAGTCTCTGAAGTTTAAACACTCCATGTTCTTGAGATAATATACATGCTTCCCTACTAATCAGGTACCCATTGGACTATGATGGCAAGATCTCATTAAAAACTCTGTGTGTGTGTGTGTGTGCGCACGTGCATGTATGTGCATGTACATGTTGTGCTTTCTCTTGTAATATTTTTAAAGATTACAAACACAGAGTTTTCCAGTATTTGCTTGCTTATTTATTTAATCAAAGCAGAGCTCTGTGGGGAAGTTCCACTGCTTGTGTTGAGGAACTATGTCAGCTGTGCCATCTGACTGGCACTGTGGGGACGTTCCACTGCTTGTGTTGAGGAACTATGTCACCTGTGCCATCTGACTGGCACTCCTTCTTTAATTTGTCTTTTCAGTTTTCACTTGTTTTCAAACATTTGACCAGATCCATTATGGAACCTCGAATGTATTTGCCAAAACTTAAAAATGTAACTATTCTCTGCAGTCCCAGTAAGCAATTGAGTCATACAGAAATGTTAACACATGGGAAATGAACTAAAAAATCAGTTCAAAGAAGTTATGTATGCATGTCCAAAACTGTGCTGGGTTTAATGACATGGTGTTATCTAAGGTCATTTTTTAAAACTTTATTTAATTACTGAAATGTCACATGTTCAAGTAAGAGCCTATATGTTTGTATGTAGATAATTTATGTATATTGTGCCCAGAAAGACCCTGAGGAACCAAGTCAGTACATTATGGGTGCCAAGAATTGAACCCTGGTCTTCTACAGGAGAGCAGCAGGTGCTTTTAGCTACTGAGCCATCTTTCCAGCTTTTTTAAGATCTCAGAATAACATCTCTGAAGTCATTTTTATGTAGAACAGTTGTTATCAATACAGCACCATTTACTTGGTTAATAGAGATGGATCATCCATTAGAGTAAAAACATCTCTGCACATATTTATTTCCATCATAGAATGTATACCTGTTAAATACTAGAAAGTATAAGACAAGCAGGTAAGGAGAGTATAACCCAAGCACTCATGGTCCAGGAAGGTTGTAGAAGCCCCTGGCTCTCATTCTAGGTGAGGTAAGACAGTTGGGGGATAGGGAACCAGCAGTTTGATTCTTACCACAACTTCATGTGCATGTCAGCAGAATCTCTCTTTGTAAACAATTACCTCCCTGCTCTGTCTCACTTAGACAGGGCTACCAAAACAATGACATCCTGGGATGAGCATTACCAATACCAGATATTTATTTCTTATGTTGGATATGACTTTGGGATTAAGACCAAAGAGCGAGTCTGTTTGTGTATAGAGAAGGAAGGGAAGGAGAAAGAGAAAGAAAAAGATCTATGCTACATATATGTGTGCCCAAGTGTGTATGTGTGCATATATGTTTGTACATATGTATGTATGTATGTATATATATAAGCTTTAATTTGTTACTTTTTTCTGAGAGCAGAAACATACCATTCACAAATCTTCTTGTGAACTTTAGAGGTTAACACTATTTTGAAATAATCCTCTGCTATTGGTAAATGAAAACACTCAATTTTATAAATTTATTTAATATGAAGAGCTTTATCAGTAATTATCTTAATGTGTTCTTATGGTTCTGGTATACCAAATAAAAAGACTCACTCTTGAAATTTCCTGATAGGGTTGTTGGCTTTAAAAGTCAAGCCAAGCAAACATTAAACTTTGGTTCAGTGCTTTCAACTTCCCTGGAAGTCTGTGCATGTTCACTGAGATAAAAATTCAGTTTCTGGTGGCTCACAAGCTCCCTTTATGAGAAACCGGAGCACATGTGAATTCTCACTGAATCTGTCACCCTAAGTTGGGCTCCAATAGAAGTGAGTTATGAGCTTTCCTGCTGGGAATTAGAAAACAGGGAAGTAGATATTAGAAACAGACTAAGGGTTAGAGAGGAACAAAGGATTTTTCAATGGGAAGGATAGAAAGTGAGGGAAAGTCAGGCTGGCCGGAGGTCAGGGCGGTCACCTCTCCCTGAAGGCTCTCTCTGATCCCTTCTGTTTGTGTTTCCTTGACTCTCGATTCTGGCTTGTGATTTTTAATACTCGAGTTGTCACAGGATTTTACTTGCTCTTGCTGATAGTGTAATACATGTTTATGATATTTATGGTGCTGTTAGCGTTTTAATATGCTTGTCACTTCAAATACTGGTTGTGATCATTGTGATGGGGGCATTAACTTTCTTCCTTCTAGCTGTTTTAAAATATCTGATGATTGTTGTAATCACCCTTCTTTTCTAGAGAACGTTAGGATTTAATCTTCTGAATTAGCTATATTTTTGTTGTTGTGTTACCCAGTCCCACGTATTTCCCCCCTTTCCTTCCATCCTCCTACCCTCGATCGCAGTAAAATTAATTTACATCAGTTTCTACATCTGAGACCATACTTTGGAGTTGGTTTGTGTGTCTGGTTTATTTCACTTAACACAACATCATCCCATTCATTCTATTTCTGACTCACATGACGGGTTCCATTCTTTTTATGGCTGACTGATATTTTGCTATGTACAGATGTCATATTTTATTCTACTAATGTTTGAATGTGAAGTGTCCCCTGGATGATCCTCTGTTGAGCGTTTGATCTCTAGGAGATGCTGTCCATGGAAATGAGGGCGGAAACACAACTGTTGCTGCCCGTGGTAGCAGCCTGGCCAACTCTCCTGACCTTTGGCCGACGACTTATCCAGTAAAGCTTGATCTCTGAGTTTGCCACAAGAAAGAATTTCAGGACAGCTGGTATGAAGTTGGAATTTATCAAAGGACAGTATACACAGACCTAAGCATGGGGTTAGAAGTGAGAGGCTCAATAAAAGAGGAAAACTCAACAGAGCTTGTATGGGCTTCTCAGAGGAAGCCACACTTCATTTTCTTTAGGCTCACCATATATAAGATTTGGGTGGGTTCAAATGCAGTTATTATCTAGAAAGGGTTCCTAAGAAATTGAATGAGATGACAGAGTGGTTTCTGGTGTATACGTGGGTTTCAACTGATACAGGAATTCTAGGTTATAGGATGCTAGGACCTTACTGTGTTTTCACTGCAGATACTTAGTAGTCGTCATGTTTGTGTGAGTCCCTGCACATATGTGGTGGAGGATTAAAGTTCTAGACAAAGGCAGGACTTCAGCCAGGGTGGTTGGTCTTTTAACATCCTTACTTGAAAATATTTCTGTCTAAAATATCCAGGCTCCTGAGATGACTTAGAGGATGAGGCTACTTATTACCAAACCTGGTGGTCCAAGTTCAATCACAGGAACTCAAACGGCAGAAACAAGAACCAATTCTGAAAAATTTCCCCTGACTTTCATTTACATGTCATGATACACACAGACACACAGACACACACACACACGCACACGCACACGCACACGCACACGCAAAAATTGGTGTCTCTAGGTTTGGTAACTCTCACAACAGATGTTAACTGTGCTGAAAGTTTTGATTTTCAGCTTCCAGAGACTTCAGCAAAGACCCCTTTTCTCCTTCTGTCCTCAGCGTTCCCTGTCTTTGTATCCTGCGCTGGTGTTGTTTTGAGGAAGTTGGGGAAACTTTAGGAAGTGGCTCCTAGCAAAGGAAATTAGGTCACCGGAAGTGTGACCTTGACAGTTGTATCCTGTTCCTTGCCCCTTTCAATTAATTTTCTTTTTCCTGCCTTCCATATGGTGAACAGCTTTCTTTTGCCACATACTCACGTTGCCATGATGTTCTGCCTCGTCAGAGGCCTGTAGTCAAGGGAGCCAAAAATAGAATCGTTTCTCTCATATCGGGTCATAGTGAAAAGGAGACTCATTACTAGGGTTATGGTATGTTTTCTGCCCTCTTGTACATGGTCATCCTACGATCCAACAAGAAGAATGATGGAGACATGAAACAGGCCTTAAGCCAGGTTTGTTGGTATCTCGACACACTCTTTTTCAAAAATATTTCTAAGGAAGATATTGAGGCTAGCAAGCTAGCACAGAGTAGAGACAGAGAGAGTTGCTCATAGCTGCAGTAGTGAGTTGGGCGCGTTACAGGATCCTCACCAGAGAGTCCCACTTCTCAGCTTTTCTGCTCACCTCCCTCCAGCCACAAAGGATCATGGGAAAAACTACTACATAAGCAGTGAAAGACGAACTGAAGGGATACCTCATGAATCAGCATCCATCATGAGGGGGGATGTTGTGTTTTAGGGTGTCTCCAGTGCTGTATCTGGGGTGAGTAAACATTTGTTTACATCTTCCCAGGAGGGTGAGCCCCAAGATACAGATCACGAAATTGAGCGCTGACTGTGACCACTGATAATATATCTGCAATAAAAATAACTGTTTGGATATCTTGCCACCATGACGATTTCTTTCCTTTAGAATGCACACTCAGTCTTAGAATTCAATGGTGATGCTCTGTTTCTATTTTTAGCTTATTAAGCATGATCCACGCTGTTTTACTGAGTCACTGTACTAACTTACATTTCTGTACCAATACACAAGTGTTCTCCCTCCCTCTGTTCCCATGTCAGCCTTTGTTGCTTCCTGTCTTTTGGATGATAACCATTCTAACTAACCAGCTTAGAGTTACCTAACAATAGCTCACTGTGAACTCGATTTGCCTTTCTTATTATTGACAATGAAGGGCTTTTCATGTTGTTTGGGTATTCTCATATTTTGAAAAATGACTTACTTTTGGTGCTGGAAATCGACAATATGATTGTGTACATGGAAAGCCCAGCCCTTCTTCCCGTGTTCATTTAATCACCCCTTGTGCATGTTTTTAGTTGGTGTGGAGCCCTTTTGCTTCCCTGGCAGCTTTACACATGAATGCTGCATGCAATGCTGCATGCTGACTCTTCTGTTGGTTGCTTGTTGCCTTTTGCATGTGTTGTAATGCAGTCCTTCCTCAGGAATTGCGCTTCTCTTGCTGCTTTTTGAGGTCTTGTTTAAGACACTTATTCATATCCATGTCCAAAAGTATTCCTCATATGCTTCATTCTCTCTGTCAAAGTTTACTGTCTCCTGTTCACCCTTTAGTCTACTCAGCGTTGTTTTCATCTTTGCTAGGAAGTGAACATAAAAAGCTTGCAGTATCATAATGTACCATACAACTTGTCCATGGACAATGTGAAGTTCAGCTGCTTTTATTACAGTTACAGTTTTGGAGATTCCTGAGGTTGTGACAGCATCTGCTTGGCCCTAGGAAAAACCTTGGGGCAGATGGTATCACAGTGTGTGTGTGTGAGAGTGTGTAAAGCAACGATTCCATGGTGTGAGAGGGAACGGAGGGCATCTAGTGAGCTGCCAGGCTCCTGTTCTTCCAAGACCTTGAGAGCAAGAATGACCTGCAAGAAAGTTTTTCTTCTTCTGAAAAGCCAAATCTTCATGAAGCCTCTTAAAGGTTCCAGTAGCTTTTCTACCAGTATAGGAGAGTTAATCCCCAGCTAGTAGCTTCCAAAAGCATTACCTGGAGTCCAAAGATAATAGGTAAAAACAGGCGTGCGAGAAGAACAATCATTCAGGGAGAGTGAGGAAATTACTCCTGGGGAATCAGAGAAGATCCAAGGGAGAAATACTGCCCTGTCTTCCTGTTCAATGGCTCTTCAGTTCTTATAGTAGGAATAAAAGGAAACTGAGGTTGTATTTGACCTTGTTATCTTGTAGTGACCATTGCCTGTTCCACTAAAAAGCCCACACTTCCTAAGCTTGCTTCCCTACCCAACCTGAGAATTATTCATCTATGAAGGGAGGGGTCACCTGAGTTGTTTAACTAACTCATGGTCCAGCAAGGGCTTTCTGTGTCTGCCTAAGTGGAACCTAGCTGTTGTTCCAACTTCTTTGGAAGGTTGTAACCACCCCTAGGTATATATAGTCTATAGTCTCTGCTTCCCCAGCAACCAAGCGTGTGAGCTTTTTCCCACATGCTTCAGCTAGGTTACTCTTCCATATCTTCTCCATGATGGTACACTGAACTGTCTGAGCCCCTGAGCTAAAATAAATTCTTCAGCCTTTAAGGAGACTCTCAAATATCTCATGGCAACAATGAGAAAGAAAGCTAATGTTCAGACATTGTGAATTCCTCTGTATTCTGTCAAGTTCTCCGTCCTCACCAACCCCACTGATATAGTAGCTGACTGATTCTATTACAGCCACCCTTTCAACAATCCTAAATACTCTCATCTATCTTTTGAAACTTTGACAACTTCCAGTGACTCCAAAATAATTCCAGATTCTTTTGCCCTTTATCACCAGGCTTCCTCTGTACTTTTTAAAAATCCCATTCTTCCCCCTTTCCTCACCATGATTCTAAAACCTACTCCCAATATGTTCCAAACCACCAGATATATAATTTTCCTTGAACCAAGACTAGGGCTTTCTTTCTTTGCTGCCTAGGGACCGCTTCCATATCCAAACATTTCACAGCCAAGCATGACATCAGCTGGTGAAATCCAAACTGCCCCTGAGCTGTGGACAGAGCCCATTTCTACATGGGCACTATTGTGATTTACTCCATACAAGTTTTAATGGCTGAGGGAAAGTTCTTCAAGACCAAAGACCATCCTGTCCAACTCACTGTCTTGTGCCTCTCTGAGTTTATAGTTGAACTTGGGGAGTACCGAGTGAATGACAGCCAGTGTCCTTGCCCAGAACATCTTTACTTGAGTAGCTGATAGCACATGTATTAGCTACTAGCCAGGCTGCCACGTTAGGACTGGTCTGCTTTGTGACTTTCAGATTTATGGTTACTTCTATTTCTCATTACTTCAGTATCTAAAAATAGTGCTTCTAGCAATCCAGAAGGAAGACATCCAGTCTCATTTGTAGACTGTGACAGTGTAGACTTTGCTGAGAATAATGAATGAGCCTTTCTTTGGGATTTATGTCCCATAAGGCCAGGTATCCTTTTAGCCAGTGAGGTGGAGTAGAGGGCAGAGGGGACTGAATATAAAATGGAAAGCAGATTTCTTAAAGGTTTCGAAGGATGAAGAGAGAGAACAGTCACACCGTGCGAATGTAACATTATATTTTGAGCATAATTATATTAAAAAATCTGTTCTTCAGTAAACGCTTATAATATACCAACCAGATGGTATTTTTGCTTTTTTATGAGATTTAACCATCACGTATATGCTGGATTTATGAGGAGTTATTTAAATTTTAATCAACAAGATATTAAACAGAAGCTGGTAGCTGACATATCCAGGGCTTGTAACCTGTGCACTTACTGTGGGGGTTGTCCCCCTCACTCACCCAATCTCTTCTACCTCTTTGGTATTTTAATGGTTGTTGTTTGCTTCCCACAATTGAACACTGTCCAGTTCCTTTCCATGGATGGAAAGGGGCAAGCCCTCCAAGGCCAACTGCCCCTGACATCTGACTGTACTTCTAGCTTATGGAAAAGGTTGGAACGATCAAGAGTTTATGTCATTTTAAGTGAGGCACTTTGAAAGAAATTGCCAAGAATTCTGCAGCGACAAACTGGCAACCAACTTGGCTGAAGTTAACATAAACTACAAAAAGTTGAGTGTAGATAGGTACTTTAGTTTATTTTTCATTGTTGCAATAAAATTTCACGACCAAAAGCCACTTGGAGAGGAAAGGGTTTATTTCATCTTACAGGAACCGAAGCCGTGGCTATGAGGAATGCTACTTACTGGCTTGCTTTCATGACTTGCTTGGCCTGCTTTTTCTTCAACCCAAGACCACTTTCCCAGTGCTGACATTACCCATTGTGGGCTGTGCCCTCCCACATCAATCATCAGTCAAGAAAACAACTCCACAGACTTGCCTTCAAGCCAATTTGTTGGAGGCATTTTCTGAATCGTGGTTCACTCTTCCCAGATGATGCTAGTTTGTGCCAAGTTGACAAGAAACCAACTATTATAGAGGGAAGAAAGCAGAAGCCAATACATCGACATGGGTTAGACTGCTATGAGGCTGTGGCAATGTAGTTCCTACAATAACATACACCATTATTCTATTCTTCTCGGTAGATCTGCTCATTGTAATTTACAAGGCCTGATAGAAAGAGCATTCATCTTCTTGAGTTTATTCCCTGTCCCCCTCGCTCTCTGTAGCAAAGTCAACAGGGTAAAGCTTCTCCAAATGAATGACTTTTGAAACATCTCAGTGTAAATACTGTGAAAGATGCCAGGTACATATGCCTGTTAAATACCAATGTGTATAGTAGCCCATAGGCGAGTATCGCCACTTTGCCATGTTGATGGGCGCTTATATTAGAATGAGAATCTTTTGTGTTTTCCAGCAGCAGCTGCATGCGTGTGGTAGTGTATGGTTGTATCATCCACAGGCACCCTCACTTCCCAATATACAGAAGCAGAGGTGTACAGTATTGCTGTCCATTCGAAGGAAGGTATTTGCACTGATTTGGGAGTCATGTCAATGTGTCTTCAAAGCTTCATGTCTGGAAGCTTGTTTCCCAGTGTAGTGGTATGAAAGGTCTTGGAATCTCTATGAGAAGTAAATCTTTCTTACAGCTCATTCTTGGGAGCACAGGAGCATGGCGGCTCACGGGATGTGCCATGCTCCCTCCCGTACCCTGTGGTCTTTTCTTCAGATACTCTATCAAACAGTGACACCGTCTGCCCTCAGGCTTTTCCTAGAGCCAAGCAGATTCCAGCACAGTATGAACTATCTCCCAAATTGTGACCTAAATCTCTTTTTCTTTATATTTTACCCAGCATCAGGTATGTTGTTAGAGCAATAGAAAAAGGACAGAGACAAAACCTAGTGGGACCATGACAACAGCTTAGATTTAATGGTGGTGGTGTAGTTTTTTTTTTTTTTTTTTTTTCTTTCTGAGGAGGTGCTCATAAGATCTATTTACCTCAGACAAGGCAGTGGCAACACCCAAAGAAAGCATTCATTCTACCAAGGCCTAACTCAGTGAACAAATAGGTTTAAGGGAGTCATGGGAATTCAGGTGAGAGGTTACTTGTAGAAGAATGGATATCCCAGAAGTACTTGTATCACCATAAAGCCCAACCCAGCCTGGTGACAAGTCACAAATGCTCCCTGTACAGCCTATAGGCAACTCCAGAGGTGAGAGAGTCTTTCCCAAGCAAATGACCTTAAGATGGGTTCTGGGAATCTGCAAAGGTACAGGGTCTTCCAGATGCCTGCATTTTCTTTCTGAATCTTACAAGACCTTTTCTTAGAATGGAATTGTTCAATTTGGAGGAGATCGTTACACAAGAAATGGCCAAAATATTGGGCTCATTCATTTTTTTTTTTTTTTGTCAACTTGACTCAAACTCAAGTCAGGTGGGAAGAGAGAACCTCAACTCAGGAACTCCCTCCATCAGATTGGATTATAAACAAATCCATAGGGAATCCTCTTGCCTAATGATTGACATGGGAGTCTCAACCAGGTGTGGCCAGTGGGCAGGTGGTCTTGGATTGTGTCACAAAGCGAGCTGAGGGAACCACATGGAGCAAGCCAGGAAGCAGCACTCTTCCATAGCCTCGGCTTCAGCTCCTATCTCCTGGTTCCTGGCCTGGCTTCTCTCCAAGACAGACCTGTTATTTAAAATACACCGTTTCCTCCCAAGTTGCCTCTGGTTATGGTATTTCTTATAGCAACAGATAAAACAATTAAGACAGATATTCGATCCCATTCTTTGGAATTTGTAAATAAAAATTTATATATTTTTTTCCCACAGGAGCCCGATATAGCTATCTCCCGAGATGTTTTGCCAGAGTCTGACAAATACAGGGGCAGATTCTTGCAGGCAACCATTGGACTGAGCACGGGGACCCCAATAGAGGACTTAGAGAAAGGACTGAAGGAGCTGAAGGGGTTTGCAATCCATAGGAAGAACAACAATATCAACCAATCAGAACCACCCCCTTCCGAGCTCCCAGGGACCAAACCACCATCCAAAGAGCACACACTGAGGAACCCATGGCTCCAGCTGCATATGTAGCAAAAGATGGCCTTGTTGGACATCAGTGTGGGGAGAAGCCCTTGGTCCTGGGAAGGCTTGATGCCTCAGTGTAGGGGAATGCCAGGGTGGGGAGGTGGGAGTGGGTGTGTGAGTTTGTTGGGGAGCATCTTCATAGAAGCACGGGAGGGAGGATGGGATAGGAGGTTTCCAGAGGAGAAACTGGGAAAGGGGATACCATTTGAAATGTACATAAATAAAAATAACCAATAAAAAAATTAGATCTCTTCCCAAAGGGGACAAGTTACAGATATTCACCGCAGTAGTCATTCTTGGTATTTTGTGGTAGGCTCTGAGTCCCATCACATGTGTCTTCCTAAAAGAACAGAGGAAAGTAAATCACGGAGAGGAAGCGCTGGCAATGGGTCCATAGTGGCAGAGACTGAAGTGTTTGCTGCTGGTAGTCACCAGAAGCTGACTAAACAAGGTTTTGTGGCTGGGAAGCACACCCTCTTGATGCCTGGCTTTGGGCCCCGTGAAATACATTCCAGTTTTCTGTATTCCAGGATTGTTTGGAACCACTCATATGCAATACCCGGCTAGTCCATCAGGACACAGCTATGTAGCTCTGAGGGGGAGAGCCTGAGAAGATGGCTGATGCCCCTTGCTATGTTCAGCAGATAAAGGGTTTCCTCCATGTGTCACAAGTATCTGGGACCACTAGGTACTTCAGCAATTCATGTTGGAGCATGGGAGATACGGGGGGCTGCAGTACCCTTGGTTCTGTAAGACACTGGGTCAGTGTGGATCTCTACATATTGCTAGACTGAAACTCTGTATGAAATGTCCATGGCCCAGGCTGCAGTCTGGAAGACTGTGGTTTGCATCCCAGCAGAGACCGGTTCATGAGGACAGTTGGCCAGTAAGGCAGCTCTGGAGGTTGGTTGCACGGGGACACATGTGGGCCCACATAGGGGAAGACAGAGTATTGGGCATGATAATGATAATTTCATCACATGTAGTGTTTAATGTGGGTTCAAGATAGATTCCCTTTTATTTCTAGTTTGTTAGGATTAACAGTTTTTTCCTATAATGGGGTTGAGTTCATTATAACAGCTTTACTGTGTCTTTCGGGAATATCATTTATGCTAACCCTCCTAAACTACTGACAGTCTGAATAATCTGAATGGTTTCTCTAACGTTAGATCAACCTTGAATTCGTACAGTAATCTTCGTTTTTAAGCTTGAGTTTCAAGATCTGTAAATTCATGCAAAAAAAGCAGTCCACTTCTTTAGATAGTTGTATAACCCTGCTGTTGCTGATGGTTTTTTTTTTTTTTCCTTATTTAATTGCCAAGCCTCTTGTTAAATCATATTTACTTCGCAGCTATCCCTTCAGCTACAGTGAAGATTTGAAAGACAATAGCCACTGAGGAGCCACCGTGGTGGGGTTTCTTTCAGATTTCGATATTTTTGGCAGTACCATGTTAGCTTGGGCTAACTATGGACACAGGTCAACTGGCTTGTGATTTACTTTGCATTTGCTATTTATTAAAAACCAAAAGTTCCCCGATGTGCCCCGTTTCCCCTTTCTCTGCAAAATTAAAACAAATGCACCCCGTAAATGAACTGTGCACTTTCATTTCCTTTGTGTGGCGATTGGTGAATACCAATTCTGCCTTGAGATATAATACATGGTTTAGTTTTTCTATTTCCTCCTTGGCCCGTCTTACTTGGTGATCCTTTCAGAATCTATTTTATTTGTTTAAAATATGATTAGTTATATTGCCATCCATATTATATTTTTGTTTTTATAAATCCCTAACTTGGGCCGCTACATTCTTTGTATATTGCTATAGTGTGTGTGTTGTATGTGAATGTGTGAGGCTCTTTCTTTTGATACCTTTTCTATTTTGGGGGGGTTTCAAATTACTGGTGTCTGGCTGTGCTGAGCCCCATTGTGGTTTCCTTCTTCTTTACTTCCTGTTCTTATTCATTTAATTTTGCCACTTTTATTTTCTTTAAACCTTTTTTGGTTTTTTTTTTTTTTTTTTTTTTTTTTGGTCCCCTTACACCTTAACCTTGACAATTAGCTGATTCAGCTTCAGCCTTTTCTTTTCTGAAATAAGAAAGTCTGAGGCTTATCCACTTTTCAATGCCGACCAACCTAATCCTGGCAAGTGACCGCATACAGTGTTGTCTTTAAATTCTCATTGTTACATTTCCTGCAATGAATTTGTCAAAGTATAATTTGAAATATCCAAGGATATATCTAATTTTTTGGAACATTCCCTTTGGTTTGTAATAGATGTGCATTGTTATATTTAGAGTACTGATTGTATTCAACATTCTTCATGAATCATATACATGAAGTCTCACTAATATGACTGCTTAAACAAGACCACAGACAGCAATAAATATTCTAAAGACTATTCTGGGAAATCCCAAGAGGCCTTAGCCATACACGGAGAACTACAGACAAGGAAGGAATGTGGAGAGCAAGAGAAATCGTTTTCTCTGGGGACCAACACATCAACTGGGTATAGACACCTGTGAATACATACATGCACATATGTAAAATATATCAAACTCACATTATAAAGACCGAGCAGATTTTACACACACACACAACAGCAACAACAATAATGAAAAAAGAGGCTATGAATTTGAAGAAAGAGAACAAAAAAGAGGTATGTGGGAGGATTTGGACGAAAATGGAAAAAGGGAAATGATTTAAATATCTCAAAAATATAAAAATAATAATAAAATAAGAATAAAAGACCAAAGTTAATGGGCAAAAAAAGACCACACATGTTTGCACATGTATATTCTTTAATTTAGCTAAATGTGCCTGTTAAACGAAGCTTCTTCCTAGCTTCTAGGCTATTTGGGAGTATGGACTCTGTCAATATCTTCATGTCTTGGAGAAATGTTTCTACTTATTCTCCTGAACATAATAGCATCAGAATCTCTGAGATGCCTGCTAAATATCCAAATAGATTTCAAGGTGTTCTCGGAGCTTTGGATTCAAAAGGGCAAAGATTCTAGGGCCCCGGATGTGCATTTTAGAGACGATTTTTTAAGGTCTGAAAAACAATGCCATAAAACCAGTTCACTGGAACATGTTTCTGTAACACATGTTAAATCTTGATATTTTTTTCCTGCCTAAGAATAAAAGCTGCTTCTTATTGAATCAGTTGTGCTTCCTTCCTCAAATTATATTTTATTAGACATAGTAAAGATTTTAAGATTAAAAAACAAAATACTATAGTAGATTACATAAAGTACAAGGCTCACTTCCTGTGCCAAGCAACAGCAGAATCAGGACTTTAGCCTGGTATGGTGTGTGTGTGTGTGTGTGTGTGTGTGAGAGAGAGAGAGAGAGAGAGAGAGAGAGAGAGAGAGAGAGAGAGAGAGAGAGAGAGAGAGAGAGACACAGAGAGAGAGTGTGTGTGTGTGAGGGGAGAGGGGAAGAGAGAGAGGGAGGGGGACAGAGGGAGGGAGGGGGAGGGGGAGAGGAAGGGGGAAGAGAGGGAGGGAGGGGGAGAGGGAGAAGAAGGGGGAAGAGAGGGAGGGAGGGGGATGGAGGAAGGGAGGGGGGAGGGGGGAGAGGGAAAGGAAGGGGGAAGAGAGGGAGGGAGGATGCTATGTGTCTTCTTCACTAGCTCTTCATCTTGTCTGTTGTTTTTACAGACAGCGTTGTTAGGTCGTGTTTCATTCTCCTACTGGCTCTGCTGCTTCGCAGTTTACCCCACGGGAGCCGCCTGCAAACTGGTGGGCGATTCTTCTATCTACGTTATTGTTTCCCATCTTGACAGAAGCGCACCGGGATTGCAGATGTGAGATGTGCGGTGCTGTGTCGGGAAGTTCTGGGGACCCACGATCAGGTCAGGTCAGGCTTCCAGGTCTCTACTTTTCCGTGTGAGCCGTCACCGGGGGCAGGCGTGCTCTTCTGTACTGACATTTGTCTGTCAGGACTCTTGTGACTTTCCCCTGCATTGTGGGATCGGCCATTCCTGCCTTTTCTATTTTGACCTTTTTTTACTACCCATAGGAAACGCATATTTTCTGAGGTCAGAGGTTGGAAGAGCTGATATTACTAGTACTCTTGAATTTACCAGGAATTGCTTATTTTACTTTTTATTCTCTAGTCCTAACAAAAAAAAAGATCCCATGACTAACTTTGCTTATACCTGCACAGTGGTTTGGAAAGATGTAAGAATCTGGCTTAGGGCTGTCGTGATGGCTAAGGGGTTAAGAGCACTTGCTGTTCTTACAAAGGACCGGGGTTCCGTTCCCAACACCCACCTCACAACAACCTTTAACCCTATTTGATAGGATGAAGTGCCTCCTCTGGCTTCCATAAGTATAAGGTATATAGAGATTTAGATAAAATGCTCACAAACATAATATAAAAGCAATAATTTTAAAGAGATTTTTTTTTTTGAGCGAGCATGTATCATGAAGATGGTTCAACCCCCAGTTTCTCACTTACGTGATCAGTACAGGAGCCTCCAACTCTAACCCGATCAGAACAAACAAGAAGGGCCTAAATGCAAGTAGAGGACAAAACTAGGTTTGTCATACTAAGCCAGGCTTACAACTAAAAACACAGTATTGTCATTTGTATATAAAAATACCCGAAGGAAGCCACCACAGAAAGAAACTTTATTCTACATCCTCGTTCCAGGGGTCAAGGTTGAGAATTCTTGAATTCTTTGCTTTCTCACTGTAATTGGAGAGTGTGAGATATTCGAAGTGTCACATGTCAAGAGAAAAGGGAGTCTGTAAGTTTGTGTCCTCTGACCATAAAGCCAGCAAGCTTCACTCACTGGTGTTTGGCTCCAGTGACTTTAATTCCAATCAGTTGAAAGGCCTCTTTCAAATAACAAAGGTAGACTGTATTTCATCTTTAAAAAAAAAAAATACCATGTGGAACTAAACTGTATATGAGCTAGAAAAACACGGCAGACTGAAACCACGGCACCGTTTCTCCAAGCAAGGTGTTAGTTAATCTCACACATATTGTGAGTGTTGGAATAGGCTGTGTTTTAATTGGCTCTGTGTGATGTGAGGGGAGGGATTATGAGAAGCTCCCTCAAAGAGAGGATCCCATGACTCCCAGGCTGCTAGGGCCATGTTATACTGAGCATCCTGTCCCTTTCAAGTACATATCTCATTTCTTCACTGATAAGGCTTTCAACACAAAATGTTCAAGGTCTTAGGACTTTAAGAACAAAGCCTTTTGACACCCGAGTCGTGTTACTGATGGGATTGACTAGAACAAAGCTTCTTAGTGTGCTAGCCTTGATAGCCAGAACAGTTTGTACAGATTTGTTCAGCACATGCCTGGATCCACAGTTACACAATAGCGCTATCAGCATGTTAGGCAACCCCTGTGTATGTTAATACAGAATTTCTATCAAAAAACCTCACGCAGAACCTTAGAGTTTGATCAGGTTTTGAACAAGGAAACCAGAGTTAAGCTACCACACACATGCTCATGTCTCCTGTGATCCTTAACTTTAATGTAGCAGCACTGGACCTTCTCAATGGCAGGGTGAAACACTGCCTAGAGAGTTGGTTGCTGTTGTGTCTGAACTTGGGATATGATGGAATTCCCAATTGGTCACGTGGCAACCATTTATGAGATCCCTGGGTCTATTAGCTCAGCCTCTTCCACTTGGGATAAGCTGCCTATCATATGAGACCATAACTAAAAACTATTTCAGGGACAGGATGTGTGAAAGAAGGATGGGCAGGCGTTACCCCTGGACTTGGTCCCAAGCTGCTCTGGATGGATTCTGAGGGTCAGTATTAAGTGGGTGTTACAGTATGCATCTGCACTGTCCCCTATAACCTAATGATCTGAGTACTCGGGTGCCTACCTTGTGGTACTAGTTTGAAGGCCAGGGAGCCGTTGGGAGGTAGGGCGTGGCTGTTAGGAGTGAAGTCACCAGGAGGCATGCTTTAGCGATTATACCCAAACTCAATTCTAGCCACAGGCTCTCCTTTCTGATTGTGGGGAGCCTCCTCCACACACTACCACCACTATGGTATTTGTCCCCATCTGTACTGTCCCCACTGTGATGAGTCCTTTCTTCCATGCAGGCATGCATGAGAGAGGGGGAGGGGAGCAGGGGAGTGAAGGGGAGGGGAGGGAGAGGGACAGGGAAGAGGGAGAGAGACAGACAGATGGACAGACAGAGACACAGAGAGAGGACTGTAGTGGGACTACTGAGTGCAAGATAGTTCTAGTGTTAACTTTTACGGAACTGTCACATACTCTCCTACAGCCACTTTATAATCATCCCTTCCTCCTTATCTCACTTGTTCCTCCATTTTATTTCTTAATTATTCAGAGCCGTGGTAGAGATGTTATGGTTAGAATTCCCACAGGTAAGAGAACAGGAGCTGTAGGAAACACAAGGCATTGAAGGGTATCACTCCGCTGAACCAGGACAGAGGGTTTGGTTGAGCTGTTCGGAATCCAAGGCTTACATGGGTTTTCCAGGACATTTGAACAGAATACGATTGTTTAGGGCATCTCCCACTGATGATTTCTTTCTCTGGGCAAAGGTGACATCAATACCATCCTAAGTTCAGTACAGTGCATTCTCCTCTATAAAAAGTGCCCATCTGTCTCAAAACAGCTACTGTCACAGACTCAAGAGGAAGAGTCATAAACCCGATGGAGATAAAAACCACACATGAAGTTCCAAACTTATTTACCTTATTAGATTAATGAACAGATTCACATTATCCTTTAAAAAATTCCAGAAATCCACGAAGGAAATTTTTAAAATTTGATTTTTGTCTCTTAGAGAAGGCTATGGAAACACACACTACTGTATTTTCTACTCTCCAAAATGAGTGTATTAGTTAAAAAAAAAAATTTTTTTTTTTTGCAGTCATAAAACACTGTAGCCAAAACCAACTTACAAAAACAGCGGCAGCTTAATTTGGCTTATGGCTCCAGAGGGAGGATCCGCGGTGGAAAAAAGGCACGGGGGGGGGGGGGGGGGGGGGCGGAGCAGGAAGTATTGAATTCCATTTCCACTCAGGAGCCGGAAGCAGAGACCAAGACGGAGGTGGGAGGAGACCACAAACTCTCATCGCCTGAACCCAGTATTTCTTCCAGCCCAGGCCTTCCATGTCTTAAAGGTTCTATAACCTTCCCAAACAGTGCCACCTTCTAGGGACTACATGTTTAAATACCTAATCATATAGGGACATTTCTCATTCAGACCATAACAATCAAGTACAGGCAGAGATGGGAAACCTAGAAGATTATGCGAATATTTTTGCTTCTATTTTTACATTTTTGGCTTTCTAATCCATCTTTAGAGCTGTGATGGAAAATCCGACATTGAAATACTGTGGGGAAAAAAATCCTTAATAAGCAATGATATAGTTAAAAAAAATCTCCAGACATTTTGATGTGTGGAAGGATCTATTATTTTCTTTAGAGCAAATACATTTTTATTCAAATGCACTTGGAGGTCTTCATTAAAAACATTTTATGTTGGCCACTTTCAGGATGCCAGGGTGTGGAGAGCAAAATCGGAGGGGAGTAGGTGGGCCTGCTGGAGCTTTATGAGTTGAGCTTGGCTCTTCGAAGCCAGGGTCTCGAAATGGATTGGGATTCCCATTCATTGTACTGTAACAGTCATGTAGGTAATCTTGGAAACCATAGAAACAAGACTGAATTAGACGAGCTTTTGGCTAAGATACGGACCACTGCAAAGTGTATGGGATGCTCGACACCCTCCTGGCTTTGCTTCAGCTGAATTCGAGATGCTGAAGCTATCTTCGAGCTGGAAGACCCTGTGTGGCTGTGTAAGAGTGGAACTGTCAAATGGTGAAAAATGAAGTTGAAATCCAGGCTCGCCTCCCTCGTGGTCGCCCTCCTCAAGAAGATTATGGTAGGAGGAGCCCTCCACCTCAGCACGCATCTCCAAGAAGAAGCTTCTCTTTAAACCGGCGCAGGTCATTTTCTAGAGAAAGAAAGGAGAGGAGAAAGCTCTGTGTCTCCTGAGAGAAGCCACACTCCCTCTTCACCCTTCTCTAGGTGATCTGGGCCAAAGGAAAGGAAAGAGAAGACCAGTTTGCAAAAGAAGGGGTGTATAGGAAGTGACTTCATTTGACAGGAGTGTGTACAGGAAATTAAAGTTTTGTTTGAAACTTCATACGCTTGGTGAATTCTTAAGATGTTTTATGTTGCCTGTAATTTTAAACGCCTTTGCCTGGAACGTAGGTTTAGCTCTGAGATCATCTGCCACTGCCCGCCCCAATCCTTACTTGGTTGTTCCTCTCTGCCAATGGCCTTTTAACACATTCCCTGGAGCTTGGATCAAGGTCCCAGCTCCTCCCAGCTTCACTCCACCAAGCCCCCATCAACTACCCGGCTTCTCTCTATCTCTGCCCACCTTTGCTCCCCGGATGAAAAACATTCAGACAGCTTTATTAATTTAGAACTTGTCAGCACAATTGCTGGGCGCAGAATTTCCTGCCCTTACCTTATCAGCTAGTTAACAGCAGCCAGATCTACTCGGTTAACCGCTGGTGGAGGAGGCTGCAGGTTCTAGTTTCCCCAAGATCTTATATGACTGCTGCTGTCTTCTCGTTCCAAAGTCTGGCTGAAAAAGCCCTTTCCCTTTTCTCGACTCTCTTTTTCCTCCTGGGACCTGGAAGTCCCATCTTTACCCTTTGCCCAGCAATTAGCTCCCGCCTGTCTTATTGACACAATCAGGAACTAATTAGGGAATCAGCACCTCCCCCTACAGTTTAGCTGTTCAGATGTGTTTTGCTTCTTGGAACAGTGACACATAATAATGTAATTCTCTATGACTTAAAATAAATCATATGAGTGACATCAAAAATTGTTGCTACTTTACAGCGTTCCTTTAAGCAAGATTGAATTTGCTTGGAAGTTCACAGACAGTTTTCTCATAGACTGAAATAAACCTAGGTCCTGCCCATTAAAAGTGTGATATGCTAGTAATTTAGAAACAACTGGCAGAAACTGAATAAAATTGTAGTTCTTCGAGTGGCAGGGATACTGTGGAGTTGTGGGACAAATAAAATCAGTCTTTAAATGCTGCTGTGAACACAAGTCAACAGGCAAAGACAAGTTACTCTTGCAAAGAGGTTCCTTCAAAGTTGCAATATATAGATGGAGTTTCCTTCATAGTTGCAAGATATAGATGCCTAGTTGTTTGTAACATTCCTTATTTGGCAAGGAAAGACTAAGCTACCAGTGTCTGTCAGTTTCAGGGTACATTGCAGAGCTGAATTTTTGAATTGCTGTGCAAGAATCTTTTTTTCATGCTGCCATCTTTAATATGTTTGTGAGAATCCTTGGGATTAAAGGTTTGATTACATTGTTTCAAAAATATTTTATTCTCAGGTTGGGAGTGTTATACAGTAGTAGAGCACTGCCTAACACAATCGAAAGCAATATAGAAGAATAGTCATAAAGACATTTATTAGAAAAAAGTCACAGTTTGCAAGTGAAGTAATGTATTCAACCTTATATGTGATTAAGAACTTTCAAAGGGCTATTCTTTTGTGAGCTTTATCAGAATGTCCTTCTTTCATTCTCCAACACCCAGCCCAAGGGAGAAGAGCTCGAAAGTTTGCTTCTGAGCATTCATGTGGCTGAATTTCCTACTGCATTTCAAGCCATGCCTGTGGCAGATTGGATTTACTATGAAGCTTCTTTTAAATGCAGCATTAAAAACTGTGGGAAATGATAGTAAAAAAAAAAAAAAAAAAAAACAAAGTTTTTAGGGGCTCTGAGACTTTTCCAAAACACCTCATTCTTAGAGTGTGAGACCCTAAAGACATAGAAATGGATAAAGTCAGACTCAGAGACTTTCCAGTCATCCCAAGGCTGTGAGATCCCGCCTGTGCCTGACAAATAAAAACAATGGCCCAGAGTAATTCTCAGAAAAAAAAAAAAAAAAAACAAACAAACAAAAACAAAAAAAAAAAAAAAACAACCCACAGAATATACTGACTGATAGACATCTGGCCCTCTAGAAAGCCCTAGATAGGGTCCTGACACATGTCATAATTAACTCATGCCCTAACCAGCCAATTCTGAGAAACAAAACAAGGACAAAACCCCTCAAAGTTTTGAAATATATAAACAAGGTTCTGAAAATGTAAAAACAAAGCTTTAGTGGACAAGTCAAGCTATACTGACCAAGCTGAGTGAAGACAAAACAAAAATGACTGCTTTAGGAACAGCTCCCCTACCCCTCCCTGTACTGAATTCCAAGAATGCAAATTGTCAACAACCTTACTGCCAAAGTTTCTCCTCCCTTTCCTCCCCCTTCCTCTCCTCTTCTGAAAATTTTACTACTGACCAATGGTAAAATTGTAGTTTACCCCCCTCACAAAAAAGTATAAAAGATGTTTGCTTTTTGAGTTCGGGTTGACTCTCCCTGCGAGGATGAACAACCCCATGTACATGGAATGAAAACCTCTTGTTATTACAGAGGACTATCATCTAATTGTGTTCTGTGGATCACGCTCCTCAGGGTCTTACAACAGAAAGAGGATGCAAACCCTTCTCAACCTTTGGAATCTAGTCTGGCTTGACCCATCAATGATAACCACTCTCTTTCTACAGCTATCAATATTGATTAGTGGAACCAATGGATTCTCTTTGTACCAGTCAGAGACCCATTTCATTGTTTACAGGTGCCCTTGTAAAATACTGGCCAGGCTGGAGTATTTCAGATAACAAAGAGGTTTTGTTTTTCTACTAGAATGATATTGGGGTTTATTATCTCTCATAAGAATGAGAAAATCTGAAGATGATTTAGCAATGATTGGATATATTGTTAGATAAATTCTGTCAGACTATTTCATGAATTTCCTTCTACACATAAACACATATTTAGTGTCAAGAAGGCAGTGCATGGTATTGCCAGACACACAGTCAGTGTCTAATACCCCATCCCCACCCCTTCTGTTCAAAATGTACCTGGGAGGATCTTTTTAACTGAACTTAAGTAATTCATTTTTTTTTCCAATAGCCCTGAACTGGCATTAACTTTTAATCCTGGCTGTATCAATTGCTCAGAGATGTTGGGTATGTACCTTTACCTTTCATTAGCCCTCTGCCTTTATGGTACTTCCATTTCATTCTACAACTAGAAGTATGTCTGGGCAGGGATGAGAGACCCCAGACACACTCAGTGTGACATCATACATACATTCAGTGTGACGTTCTTAGCAATTTTTTTTTTTTTGCTATGATCCCTTAAGGGGCTATGCTAGATAAATAGGCACAGTGACAATGAAAATGCTTTTCTAGCTGCCTTACATTTAGTCCAATTGCTAATGTACCTCAAGCTCATTTCTTCTGCCTGGGAATACCTGTTTTCCTAGACACAGTTGCTCTGGGTTGGTCACTCTGGTCCTGATGCACCATCTAGTTCTCTCCTAAGTAGACCAGATACTTTAACTTCTCTTACAGGAGGTGTACACTAACAGCCTGTGATGCACATTTGAGGCTATGCAAATGGAGGGAGGAAGAAGACTGGGGGAAGAAAGAGAAGACAATGAAGGATGACTAAAAAGTCAGGTGGCAAAAGAAGGAACAAGATGGAGGAAGGAGAAGGAAGGAAGTGGAGGAGAGGATAAAGGGGGCAGAAGAAGAAGGAGAAAGGTAGAGAGAGGAAGATGGAGTAGGATTGAGGAGAATGGAGGAGTGAAGAAAGGATTGTTTGTGCCTTCAACTTTCCTAGGCATGTGGAGGGGTTTCTCCCAGTGTCAAAAAGCAAAGACAGGAGCTGGGAAAAGAGAAAGAAAACATTTCAAGGGGTAGACGGCATAGAAAAAAATTATACAAAGGGGCTGCTTGGTGTTTGGGGTTCTTTCTAGGAAACCTGTAATGACCTTCTGAAGAAAGAAAGGATCTCTCATGAGGAAGTGATAAAAGGTCTGTTGTCACCAAGGTCAGTGGCTCCCTGCAGGGTGTGACCTGCCTGGGTCTCATAAGTCCAGAAAGAAACAAACCAGGAAAGGGGAGCCTGAATCACGATAGAAAAAAGTATCCACACAAGTCCGTTTATAAACATGAGCATCCGGTGGGCTGTTAACCCTGCTTATCACCTCCAGATGATCCGTTCCACCGACGTTCATTGCTCTCACTTGTACTTGAAATCTGAGGCCTGCACTGTTCTGCATTCAGTTACTAGACAGCGTTTGGGGTCTTCTCTAGAGTTCCAGTTTAGTTCCTCCATATGATTGCTAGCTTCAGGATTTCATTGCTGAGTGGCATTCCATTACATGAATGTATGGATCTACTGCCTTCTGCTCATGCCTTCAACTGGCTGTTAAGAAAATCCTGCTGAGCAATTAAAGATAAGCCTTAATGGGAATGCGAATGTTCATTTCTTTGGATAGAGTTCTAAGTGAAATTCTGGGTCATAGGTTGGAATTGTGTTAAACTTTATAGTACTAATATGTGCTCCCCAAGTTGTTCATTCTTCTTTATCTTCCTAGCAGAGAATAATAGTCTTACCACTACCATGTCTCAGTCAACATGTGGCACTGTGGACCTTTCAATTGTAACCTTCTGGTGGGACATAGCATAGCTTTAATTTATATTTCTCTGACGACTACTACTGTTAATTCTAAACATTTAATTGTTAGAAAGTCAATGTATTTTTGTGTTGATGCATGAAAATCTTTTGGTCTATAATTTTAGCTCTTAAAATTTATATAGTTACGAATTTTTTTTCATATTTCACAAGTGTTTGTGAGATTTCTGAGCATTGTTGGCATCCTTCTAAGTGTTTGTGTGTTTTCAAAAAGCAGTAATTTTTGCTTTTTTTTAGTGTCTTATTTTGATTTCCATCCACTTTAATCCATCTAATAAAAACAACAGAGTCATCACAGAGACACAGAGAAACCATCCATAACAGGACATCTACTGGTAAGTTTGTTTACTCTTCTGTGTCTGGTTTGCCTTAGGACACCCCCCCCCACACACACACACAGAGAGAAAGAGAGAGAGAGAGAGAGAGAGAGAGAGAGAGAGAGAGAGAGAGAGAGAGAGAGAGGGAGGGAGGGAGGGAGGGAGGGAGGGAGGGAGGGAGGGAGGGAGGGAAGGAGGGAGAGAGAGGTCTGCTCGTGTGCTTTTCGACTCTTCTCTGTCTGTCTTGCTTTAGGACATACACAAGCCTTTTAAAAGAATAGTTACATTGGTTCTGTGAAATTTTTATGTATGTATTATGATGTATTTTAGTTACTTTCATCTCTATTCCTTATCTCTTTCACACCTATAATAATCCTCTCCTTCCTCCTATAAACTCTTTCCCAGATTCATCTTTTTGTTTTTGTCTTGTGATTCATGGAGTTTACTTAAGATTGTTTGTGTGATTCTTGGGTTTGGAAGTATCCATTGAAGCTTTGTGGATTCACCCATTGAAACATAACTGAAGATAGGTTTGACAACCCTCAAACTACAAGTTGCCGGTAGCTTGGGATGGAGAGGTGGGGTCCCAAGAGCCCCTCCTTCATTCAGTATTGCATAGGGCAGTGCATGTGACTGAAGCTGCTTTGAGTTTATGATTGTAGTGGTTGTACCATGCCCAGAAGATACGTCAAAGCCCTTTTCTTTATCTTCTGCCTCTTACTGCCTTCTGCAGAATTCCCTGAGCCTTAGAGGAGTGCCAGAATGTCTTCGCTTTTTAGCTGAGCACTCAGTGTTCAGTTATTCTTCACTCACTACCACTCATAGTAATGGGCTGATCTCTTACTAAGACTCAGTGTAGCATTTGACAAATAGGTATTTAACTTACATAGACATAGACAATTTGAGAATCTTTCAATTTAACTGAACAGGAATACTAAGGTCTCCCCTAGGGGCAATGACTTCTTCATCCATGTGTTTTTGATCAGGTTAGAGCACCAGGCATAGGTTCCCTTCTGACAAAACATTAATGGACAAATAACCACTAAAGATGCACCGAGTTTGTTTTGTGTTGGTCATCTCCTACTGGGTAAGTCATCTTCTCTTAAGAATAGTTTGTATCCCCAGTGAGACTCCAGTAGCTCATTTTTCATTGGCTATTAATTAGGGTAGCATCTGGGCTAGGGGTGGGGCATGTGTCCAGCTTTCTTCTCCGTGCTGGGGATACACCTGGCGTAGATCCAAGCCAGACCTGTGCGTTCTTTGAAGACCCTGAGAGATCATATGTGTGACGGTCCTGCCATACCTTCTTTACCAGGTACACATCATTCCCTCTGACTTTTACAATTGTTCCATCTCCTTTTCCTCGGGGTTCTCTAAGGTGAGGGATTTGATGAAGACACTACATTTAGGACTCAGTATTCTAAGGTCTCTCACTCTCTGTACATTGTCTGGCTGTGGGTCTCTATAGTAGTTCCCATGAACTACAGAAGGAAGCTTTTCTGATGATGTCTTGGCAAGGCTTTGATCTATGAATGTAGTAGAATGTCATAAGAGAGTAGAGTGGGGTGGCTGGAATAGAGGATTAAACTGGGGTGGGAAGGGAAGAAATTCAGAGAGGAACATATAAAATTAATGCAAACCTAATACAGTAGAAACTTCCTAAAATATATACATGTGTGAACACTGAGCATTTGGTATCAGAATTGGGTTGTATACCACTGTATATGCCTATAATCTCAGCACTCTGGGGGCCAAGGCAGAAGTATTGGGAGCTCCCCCAGCAGCCTAAATTACTCAGAAAGACGCTGTTCAAATAAAGATGGTATCTCAGTTGAGGTTGAAATACAACAGGCATACTTTTTATTTTTCTTAATTGAGATGTTTGTTTAAATCTGGGAAGTTAAGATGTGGGGAGAAAAGGTTAAGAGACTCTTAAAGAAATACAGATATAATTGAAAATTACTCAGTTCAATAATAGCAATTAGACAAACAGAAAAGGAAGAAACAGTTTAGTGTCTTACTTAGTTTTGAGAATTCTTAAAAATCATGAGAGATTTCTGTAGCTCAAGAAAGTTGTACCAGTAACCCATTACTAAAATCCTTTTATGGTACAAATTGGAGCCTTGATTTTAAAAATAGAGTATTATTGGCCACAGTGGCCTTTGGACAATTGAAGGAAAGTGGATTTCATGGACTAAAACACCCAATAAGAACCTCTCAAGCCTGGTGTGGTGACACACACCCTTAATCCCAACATTTGTGAAGCAGAAGACTGATCTCTGAGTTCATGGCCAACCTGGTCTACAGAGTGAGTTCCAGAATAGCCAGGAGTACACAGAGAAAACCTGTCTTTAAAAGAGAGAGAGAAAGAAAAGAGCCTCTAAAAGCCCATGAGAACACTCAGCACTCAAGAGCAAGAGCAGATGTGAAGCAGAAAGACCTTACAAAGCAACCAAAGCAACAGTAAAGCAATAGGTGGTGTCAAACTACCTCTGGTTTTGTTTAACTTCATTAACTAAAAACAATAAAAGCATTCAGTGAACTCAAAATAAATATACATATACATGTGTG